>NC_081568.1:73961958-74096439 GCF_022355385.1 Mustela nigripes | reverse complement strand
TCTATTAGAAGCAACACAGGATCTTCTGTGGGGGAGGGTAACATCTTTCAATAAAATGCTCATATACCTATAGCAGTGAGAACAACAACAAAAGACACAATTAGTATTTCAACAAATTATTCTGCCACTCATTCATTTATTAATTCAATAAATACTGATTTAATACCTAATATGGGCCAAACTCTGCAAAGTGCTTGGAATGGTGTTGTGGGTGACAAGGACCTGGTCTTTCCTCTCTCCCAAGGGATATAAAGGAGCTTGGGGGCAAAGTTTAAATTAAGAACTCTGGCTCTGGACTCAGAAAGATGTAACTTTATGGCCTTGGGAGACCTCAGAGAAAATGACCTAATTTAAGGGGCAAAATTTTTACCCATATTATACAATAAGATGAACATAAGAAGTCACTGAATGAATGATTAATCCTTCCTGTGCTGTCTCTAATTTTGGCAGGCCGAGCACGTTCTTTCCTCTCTCGTCTTTAGTTTCTCACCCATCCCAAAGGGTGATGATGTTCACTAGATTATCTCTAATGGTTTCTCCATTGAGTTCTAATATTTTGTGTTCTGGGACCCTATAAAATCTATGGCCAGGGGGAGCCTGGGTGGCTCAGTGGGTTAAGCCGCTGCCTTCAGCTCGGGTCGTGATCTCAGGGTCCTGGGATTGAGTCCCACATCGGGCTCTCTGCTCAGCAGGGGGCCTGCTTCCCTTCCTCTCTATCGGCCCTTCTCTGTCTACTTGTGTTCTCTGTCTGTCAAATAAATAAAATCTAAAAAAAAAAAAAAAAAAAAAAAAATCTATGGCCAGTTGTGGGTAAGAAGACATTTTTAGGTTTGACAAGTTCTTAACACTCTGAGACACTAGAGGGCAGGAAAACCACACTCATAAAATATGTATATATATACATGAGCACCAGGCATGGATTTTTCTTAGCACTTTTATCTCTGACATGGGTCAATTATGCAGCTATTTTCTTGCTCTCCACCATCACTACTATACATGACTATTTTCATGATGGACATTCAGAATTCCTGACTAGGAGACAAAATGTCTTATTCGAAATCAGGACTCTTGGGAAATCGCCAACCTGAGGATGTCATAGCTAAGAGCCTCTTGTGTCTGGTGATGGGCCCCTTCTAGATCCACTCATTCACTGAATCAGAGTGGAAAAAAGTAAACTGGCATATTGTGCACCTCATACTTGTCTGTGTGAAAGTGATGGAGACAGGGCACAGAATAAAAGCACCCAGGGGATCCCCTACATCTGTTGGGGAGCCACAGAGCCGAGATTGGGAACCTCAGTGTGAGCGAGCAGCAAGAAATAAAAAACCAGAAGGAGGGTGTATCTGGGCGCTGGGAAGAGTGAAAAGCTTTCCTTCTCAGTCAAAAGAACAGGAAGTACAGGGACAGACTTCAAAGACAGCAAGGATGATGTTGATTTAAAACCAAGGTAAATATTCTTTGATTCTGAGATATAAGCTGCCATGGGCAGAGCCTGATTATGTTGTCGATCAACAGGACGTAAGAGAAGGGTGGGCCTTTAACTGTGCAGGCCCAAGCTGCTCAGTGTGTAGATGGGCACATGGGGGCCCAGGGAGGGGTGGTCTCACAACATTGCCCTATTATTGCAAGTCTTGGTCCAAAATGATGATTCAAAGCCCAGGTTGAAAGAAATAAGTGATTTGGGGATTGGTACCCAATTATTGTTGGCATGGTTTCCAGAATGTGCTGAGGTGGTCCACCCAGAGCTGGGAGGGGCATGTTCTAGTTGGCCATGATTCTAAGACTTGGAAGACCATCCTGCTCCTAGAAAATACTTTCAGATGAGAGTGTCTGCTCCATTGTTCAGCTCCTTTTTTGGGGGTATCCCAGTCCTTCCATTGCCTAAAAGGTTCAGAGGTCATTGGGAGAGGCTGATGGGCTTCTGTGACACACGTCTAACCCTTTGCTTTATTAAAGGACCAATAACTATTTCATCCAACCTCATATTCCCACCTTTCATCTTGCCCAAGTTAATCTTTTTTCCCTCTTCTATTAGTGAAGATGAGCTTGTTAATTAGTTGAGATCACGCAGAGAGAAGTGGAACTATTGTATATCTTATAATCAGTACGAACTCTATAGATAGTAAGAATGCTACTTTGAGCCTACGGCTATATTCAGCTCTCAAAAACACCCCTGTAAGTGGAGGATTTTCATTCCGATTTTACAGCTGCAGAAACTGAGGTACAGAAGTGTTAAGAAACTGGTCAAGGGGTCAAGGAAATTGTAAGCTGCAAAACCAAAATTCATGGTGGATGTTATTCTAAAATACATTTTTTAAAGATTTTATTTATTTATTTGACAGAGAGAGACACAGTGAAAGAGAGGGACACAAGCTGGTGGAGTGGGAGAGGGAGAAGCAGGCTTCCTGCTGAGCAGGGAGTCCGATGCAGGGCTTGATCCTAGGACCCTGGGATCATGACCTGAGCTGAAGGCAGATGCTTAATGACTGAGCCATCTAGGTGCCCCATAAAATACATTTTTGTCCAAATATAACAAGAGCTTTGATTACCTAATAGGTACCAGAATAATGGGGTACCCAAAGCTGGGCAGAGAGACCCAGGAAGGAAGGGGTCCCCAGATAGGAAGAGGATCTCTTCAGGTTGGCTGAGGCCGAGCTGAGGTCCTGCAATATAAACTTAGGTGGACAGGGAATGTGTGTGTACTGTAGAGGCATACCAGTGTAATAATGCTACACACTCATGTCGCATGACGCTTCGTGCTTTCTGAAGCACCATTAATGTGTATTATCTTGTTTCTCACTGCAATTCTGCAAAACAGGAGGAAATGATACTGCTAATGTTAGGCTATGTTTGAATAGATATTTATATAATTTGATAGAGCTTGATAATTTTTTAGAAGGAAGGAAAAGGGCACCTGGCAACTGCCTTCAGCTCAGGTCATGATCCTGGATTCCTGGGATAGAGTCCTGTATGGGGGCTCCCTGCTCGGTGGGGAGTCTGCTTCTCCCTCTGACCCTCCCCCCTCCATGTATTCTCTCTCTCTCTCTCTCTCTCTCTCTCGCTCATTCTCTCTCTAAAATAAATAAATAAAATCTTTTAAAAAAGTAGGAAGGAAGAAGAGGCCAGGCCTGCTGTGGTGCCCCACCATGTGCAAGATGGAAATATTGGGCTCGTGAGCATGAATTTCACTGCTTTAGTAGGAGCAAAGGCATTTGTTGAAAAAATAGAAAAGTGGAGAGGGGATCTTGACTGCCATCCTCAGGGAAGAAAAACCACTCAGGACAATGCCCAAAAGCCCCTCTATTTTGCCAGGTATGTGACACTGCATGTAATCAATAGCATGGAGGCTCTTGGGTATCTCATTCCCATGCATTTGTTCACTCTTTTATCCTTCTGCAAATGGACACTGAGCACCTACTAATTGTCTGGCATTGTGCTAAGCTTATAAAGAAAATGGGAAGCAAAACCAAATATGGTTTTGCCAGTCCCTGCCTCTGTGGGCTGGGACTTTATACTTTGTGACAATCTGATGAGTGTGTACTGATCTCTGATTGTGGTTTTCCCCAGGCTGCTAATGAGGTTGAACACCCCTTCACGTGGGAATCCACTAAAATGCCTTATGTGAGAGGATGAAATGAACAGACCCGTGTATCTGTTAAGGTCTCTCAGGCTGCAGGAACCCACCAAGAGGCTGGCAGGCAGCTCAGGTCAGGGGTAGACATGCAGCACCAGCCTCTCAGAGAAATTTAGGAGACAAAACTGAGAGCAGTATTTCCAAATTCCTGAAGATCTTTAAGATTTGAAAAGAAGAAATCAGAATCATGGGAATTCTCTGGAATTTCTGAAATCATAGATCTTCCTTTTTTTTTTTTTGTTTTGAAATCACAAGTTTTTCTTAAAATACTTCTAACATTGTTTATATTTCTTAATCACTATTATAGTTTTCTGAAAAAATCTCTTTGGTATGGAAGAATAAATAAAAATAAGAAATTTTCACTTTAATGTCTTCACAAAGAACTGTAGCTTGTTGCAACATTCACATACTGGAAAAATGCCAGCAAATGTTTTAGGATAGTATCCCAATAACGTAATAATCAGATCTCTTAGCCAGATTAAAGAAAGCCACTACACAGAATCACATGTCAAAATTGCCAATTAAAGCACTTAATTTGTTTGCAAAACTCGTTATTTCTTGGAATACCCTTCACTGGTTTTGTATAAAACATTATATGGGTATAAGCCTATTAACATTCATTTTATTTTCAGGGATGACTCACCATTAGCAGCAGACAAAGCCAGGGACACCACTTAACAACCGTGGCAACAGTGACGAGAGGAATAGAGTAGGTTGTTTTCATCTAGGTTCCCAGAAATGTCCTACTTAACCTTTCTCCTTGTCAGTCTCTGGTCTTGCTTTAAACTTGAAGTCAGCAGATGATTCCTTCCAACCAGTAATATCTCTATGATTTGTTAAGTTTTAAATCTCAAAAGAGATTTGTAATACTTGTTTCCCATTTTCCTGACTTCTGCATCCATTTTTTTTCTCAGCAATAGGGATTCAGAAAACTGCAAATTCCCTGAGAAATGAAGTGAAGGAATTCCAGTGTAGAGACACAGGGTTCAAAGTGGGCTGGTGTGTTGAACAGTCCGGCTGAGATTTTTGATATCTGAGTTCTCTCTATTGTTAAGAATGGCTGGTCATCCTGGGGCAGGTCAACAATGAATACGATGAGATAAATAACATGCCCCACCCTATTACCCAAAATGAGAACAAAATATCCCAGCAATGAATGTTTACTCTTCCTTGAAATGTAATACACCATTAAGAAGAGCACGGAATAGACCAAAACACAAGTCTTCCTCCCTAATCTAGGGCTTTTCTTCTGGAACCATCGAACCCTAGACTTGGGAAGAAGACAAGATGGGCCAGCTAGAGATCTGAGAATGATTCCTGGAGGATATTTTTTTTTAGACATATTACTAAATTACTCTTTTATTTCAGCCCTAAAAACAAAACATTTTGCCCAGTCAATACCACTCCTAAAGTTTAGGTGGCTGACAGCTTGAAAGCATGGCTTCGCATGTCATACAGAAGCATACACAATTTGAAAGGTAGCATCATGATTAAAATCCTAATACTAAAAATAAGATGAACCAACTGAGATTTAAAAAAAAAACAAAAAACAACAGTTTGACTATGTCCATTGTCAATAAACAAACTCACTAAGTCACCAAATAATCTCAGTCCTTTTCCTTAGGTTCCGAATCAGGTTTTCCCCAAGATGCATTAAAGATTCAGAGCAGAGGTGAAGGCAGAGACTAGATTGTCTGTCTTTTGGCTTATGGCCATGGCCACTGGCAAAGTTTCTAATAGCAGTGTTTTCTCCAGGTATTTTTCCAAAACTGTGACAGGTATATTTTCTGGGAATGTGTGGCAATTCACAGCACTGAAATCTATACCAGGGCTGGGAAGACACTGGGCTATTTCCCACTCATTCTTTAGGGAATCAAGCACTATCTGGGCACCTGGCTGGTCCATTTTATTCTAGTGCATTTGTCCCCGCTTTCCCCACAGGGAAATATTTTTTAGGCTGTGTAGGAATAGGGAAACTGGGAAGAAAATGAACACAGCAGAGAGCAGAGAGTACAATGTGCTGGTAGAATCTTAAAGACCCACAGCTATTTATAGATGGTGAAATAAATGGCCTTCCTTTGATTGGAAGAGGCACTTCTAAAAGAACTTGAAAAAGAAATAGGACAAGAGATTGGTGGTGAAGTGGGAAAAATTATCTAAGACCTGTCTGTCTGGTATAATTTTTCTCTAAGGAAAAAAATCAGAATTGCCACATTATCACACATACCAAAAGAAAAAAAAAAAAGTTATTTGAAAAGGTGGCAGTTCTTCCAAAAAGGTTTCTTTTCCTTTTTTTCTTTCTTTTTTGAGGCCAGAGATAAAAATCAAGAAACTGATTGAAAATAGCAGAAGAAACATTTGGCTTGCTGGGTGTATTGTAGGGTTGAAGTTTATTTTGCAAAGGCACTTGTGGTTAAAGAAGTTGGAGAAAACGTTACTGGGTTTTTAGAAGACATTATGCTCTGGGAGAAGTGGGAAATACTTGTGCAATTCTACTTATTCATGTTTCAAGTGTAAATTAATTACTTGACTCCGGTTGATGCTCATTTTGAGAAATCAATGCAATGAAATAAAATATGGAGCAAAAGAAGCAGGCAGTTCAGAGGATTTGGGGACAGGTCTTCACGGACTCCATGGGTGGTGGCCATAAAGCAGATTATGAAAATCTGCCAAGAATCTAGGAAATTGTCATTAAGAGTATTCCAGACCAGGGATTCAGGGATTCCCACCCTTGGCTGCCCACTGATTCACTTACGGAGTTTTCAAACATTTTTGATGCATGGTTCTCCGCAACCTAAATTTAATTGGTCTGCGGTTAAGACTTGTAAGTGAGCCCCAGAGAATTCTGATCCTCAGCCAAGACCCAGAGGCACTGATGTAAGAAGCTAATTAGGGCGGTGCCCTCATAGCATCTTCTTGCCCTTCTGCAGCCTCTTCAGAGCCCGGGAAAGCTGAAATCTGGACCCTTCCCTAGGCCCAGGTAGGGCCAGACAGGAAGACTTGCTGTGAATGGCGATGTCTCTCTCTGCTGGTCCCTGACTGCACTTTTACTTTCTGTAGATTTAAAACTGGGTCTTTGTCATTCACCGGTGTTTCTCCTTCATCTGGGATATCAAACATTCTGCATGATCTGAGCAGCTGGGGGGGGGCAACTCCACCATTATACATGTAGATTTCCTCCTCCTTTTGCTTTTCCTTCTGCTTTGTTTTGTTTTGCTTTGTGTATCCCTTGATTTAACAACTTTGTGAGCCTCAGACAAAACAAACAAACAAACAAACAAAAAAAACCAACAACAAATAGAATGGTGGCTTTTGCTTCCCAACCTACATAACTGGTTTTGTGTAAGGGCATGTTTTGTATACTAAAAGCTTTCTTTTTTAAGATTTTGTTTGTTAGGTAATTAATTAATATATTCATTTACTGAAAGAGAGAGAGAGAGCATGAGTGGGAGGGACAGAAAGTGGGGGAGAGAGAATCCCAAGCAGACTCCCTGCTGAGGGCAGAGCCCAACATGGGGCCCGATCCCATGACCCCAAGATCATGACCTGAGCTGACATCAAGAGTC
Organism: Mustela nigripes; assembly: GCF_022355385.1. NCBI lineage: Eukaryota > Metazoa > Chordata > Mammalia > Carnivora > Mustelidae > Mustela > Mustela nigripes. The sequence continues at coordinate 74,089,239 of NC_081568.1, read as the reverse complement.
AAAAGACGTTTAAACGACTGAGCCACCCAGGCGCCCCTAAAACCGCTTTTGGAAAACCATGTATGCCTTGCGGTTGGATGCCGCCATGTGATCCACCATGGCTCCAGTGGCTGTGCTTACACTGGACATCTGGGCAAGTCTGGAACTAACCTGTGGCAGCTAGAGAGCCATTAATGGTCCCCACAGGCCCTTAGACAGAGCTCCCACAAACTCCCTGCCCTGTGATTCTGCACTGCTCTGTTAACGAAGGTCTGAAGTGTGGAATTGTTAGAAAGCACATTTGCCTGCCTTGCTTGCACACACAGTACATGTGCTTTGGGATTGTCTGTCCACGTGACGAGCCTAGGGTCAGGCTGGCCTGAAGCAGAACGAAGAGAAGCAGCCACACATGAAACAGCAGTTACAGTTAATTTAAACTTCTTGCCACCACCTCCAACTTGACCTTAGCCAGTCCTCAACAGACAGGCGCAGTGCCTAGGACGAGAAGGAGTGAGGTCTTCTCAGCTCCCACATGGACCATCCCTGGCTGCTGCCTCCTCCTCCTTCTCTTTCTCGCTCTTGCCAAGTGTCATCCTCTCTTGTCTGGCTGTGTGCAGGCTCGAGGTAGAGAGATGGCCACACGCCCTCTGGGCACTAGACAGGGCACCTGTGCCCACTGCTTGATCCTGAGAAGTGAGACCAAGTCTCCAGGGACGCACAGTTCAGATTTTTGTGGTTTGGACAAAATGAGGCATAGCATTTATTTGCCCTTGGTCAAGATCATGGCTGGCCATGTCCCCCTGGCTTGGTCTCTGGCCCTCCCCGCCTGTTAAGGCCCATGAAGCCTGTCACTCTGGCCTTGTTCACACCTGAGGGATCAACCCACTGGAATCCCCTGTTTGGGCTCTTTTAAGACTCAGTAGTGTAGAGCACCCTTCTCTGCCTTCTCCATGGGAACCAGCCCTGAGGGCCAGTATCAGGTTCACTGACAGCTACCGCTATAGCTCAAGAAGCCCATTGGCACCACCAGCCCACGTCACCCCAGATGCAAGATGATACACATTAAAGGAAAAAAAATCTCTTTAACCATGTCCTTGGATTTTTTTTTTAAGATTTTATTAATTTATTTGACAGACAGATCACAAGTAGGCAGAGAGGCAGGCAGAGAGAGAGAAGGGAGGAATCAGGTTCCCAGCTGAGCAGAGAGCCCGACGCGGGGCTCCATCCCAGGACCCTGGGATCATGACCTGAGCTGAAAGCAGAGGCTTTAACCCACTGAGTGACCCAGGCACCCCTGGATTTGGTTTTGAGCAAACTATTCATTAGCCATCCCACCCCTAAAGCAGTGGTTCTCAAAGTTTCCAGGTCACCTGGGAGCCTGCTAAAAACGCATATTCTCAGGCCCCACCCAGACCTGTCAAATCTGAGAACTCTGTGGACGGTGGATTCTGACAGCCTCTGCTTCGGGGCACTATTTCCCTACGGGTGGGAAGAAAGAGGAGGGAACCAAACTGACTGGCTTATGGACCCTTCACAAATGCCCTAAGCTTCCCAAACTTCTCTCTTCTCACCTATACAGTGGGAATATGGAAATTCTGCCCTCACTGACTTGTTGTGAGGTTTAGATGGAGTAAGCATGTCCAGTGCTTAGCAGGTAAAATTCCGATAAACATGAGCCCTGGCTTTGATCCCGTATCACTTGAATGGTGGCTTTGTGCTGCCTCTTGGGTTCCTGTCCTGTAGTCATCCTGAAAACCACACTCGGGATGGCCATCACTGCAGCCCTGTCTCTGGATGCACGTCTTAGCCTGGCACGCTGTTCCTGTTGCTGCAAGGTATTTCTCATGGGCAAGCCCTCTAAATGGAGAGAAGAATGCCCTCTGGTTTTTAGCTCCAAGGGCCAAGGGAAGGGTTCTCAGGGGAAACAGCAGGGGACATTTCCGATAAGATATACCTGGGGCTCTGCCTGTGGTCACAGGGACACTGGTTCTGAACGGAACTCCAGCCCAGAACCCAGGGGGTGAAATGCCCAAGGACAGCAGTACCAAAACCCATGCATGGGCCGGACAGTAGTACCGGCCATGCATGCTGATGCAGGGAGGACTCTGCTTGGAGGGCATGTGTCGTAGACTGCCCATGAGAGGACAGAGGCTTAGGGATGGGGACAGATCTTAGGCGACACCCAGCTTGTGCTAGGAGATAGCAGAACAGCTTTTCCAGGAAAACCTCAGTCCCCAGACTTCAGTGGCAAGTGGGGACAAGCTAGAACCCTGTGGTGTCATGGAGGGTCCTGGGTGACCAGTACAGCTGTGTGTGAATTTTGAATCTGAGCCCAGCTACCCACCAGACAACGTCTGAGCCATGAGGGCACATGATTTCCTTGAGATTTTCTTTTCTTCTCCATAAAATAGAAAGAATACCTCCAGCTCTGTCGGGTTTGCATGAGGATTAAATAAGTAAGGGGAGAGCACCGGGCAGACTGTGAGCACAGAGGCAGGGACAGCCCGCTGAGGAATCTCAGGGGAGTAGAAGTGTTGCTTGATCATTTACCAGCTGTGACCTTACACCTGACCTCTTCAAGCCACACAGTGTTCCCTCAAGAGGAGCCCATGCTGGGTCTGGGTCACAGGCAGGCATCCGTGGTGGTTTCCTCGTGAGCTGTGGGTTCTGGATCAACCCAAACCGGCTCTTCCCCATAGCAGCCTTCAAAACCCAGGACACTGCACTCAGTGAGACTCACAGCCCACTTCAGCCAAGGTTCCTCTGGCAGTGAATGACACGGACCCACAGAATGAGACTGTTCCCTCACACTTGCCCTCCTGCTTTCATTAGTGTCTTGGTTTTCCCCTGCTACAGTGACAACTTTTGTGGTGACCAGGGGTCTCAGAGGCATTTTCTCTTGCCCCTGCCTACTTTCCCCTTTTCTAGACAGTTTGGCAGCTAGTGGCCAAAACTCACATGGGCCCAGATGTCAGCTTGGTGTAGCATCAAGGCCCAGCCCAGTGCTTCCTCTGACTTTTGCTTTAGCTAGAACACAGAGCAGTCACCAGAGGACTGTATGTTTAGCTTGCTTCCTGTTATTCTGCGTTTCCTTATACCTCTAGTAGTTCACCTCTCCTGGAGCTGGGTCCTTCTCTATTCCACAGATAACTTTGACCTCCAGTAACCGAGTACAGCACAGCTCATGCTCTGGAGCACAGGGGACCACGTGGACACCGAGAAATCACAGGTTCTCCAGCACCCTCCATTCAGGTTTCTATGACCCAGGGCTGTTCTAGCAAATCACATGTGACCCAAGTAGATCTTAGACCTAAGATCTAATTCCAGTGTGTGAGGGGAGTGGGGGTCAGGACTCCACCCTACCATCAAGCAGTCCTTGGACACCAGCTGGGCATTCTACAACTCAACAACGCATTCACATATCCACCCTGAGACGGCATCAATCCCACAGACTAAGGGCTCAGTCCTAGGAGACTTCAGATGCCAGCCTCAGGCCCAAGGTGACCTGGCCACAGATGGTTCCACTGACTGCCTCCTTGGGTTCGATTAATTTGCTACAGTGGCCCATAGAACTCCTAGAAACACTTGACTTACTAGAACACTGGTTTATTTCAAAAGGGAGTAACTCAGGAATAGCCACAAGAAGGGCAGGCACAGGGCAAGTTGTGGGGAAAGCAGGGAGCTCCCATGCTCTCTCTGAATGCACCACCCTCCCCAAATCTCCATGGATTCACCATCCCAAAGCCCTCCGATCCCTGTCCTCTTTTTCCGTTTTTTTTTTTTTTTTATGGCAGTTTCATTACACAGGCCTGATTGATTAAATCAGTCACCACTGGTGACTACTTCCACCTCCAGTCCTTCTCTTTTTCCCAGAGGTCTGGGGGTGGGGCTGAGAGTTCCAAATCTCCAGTCACAGGTTGGTTCACCTGATAACCAGCTCCTAATCACAGGGGCATTCCAAAAGTCACCTCATTAACCTAGCAAAAGACACCATGATCACGCTCCTTACTCAGGAAATTCCAAGGGCTGTAGGAGCTCTATGCCAGGAACAGTGGACCAAGACCAAATCTATATGTCTTACAAATCACAGCATCACTTTCCCTGAAAATAGATGCTACTCTATTTGGCATCACTGTTCCCATGAGGGTATGCCTTCACCTCCTGGAGAGAATATCATCTTTTTAGGGAAGGTGCTACATCCCTTACAGCCCTAGGGAGAGGGTTAGGCATATGGAAGGAATGGGATTTCTATCATGTTTGAGGGAATTAAGGAAAATAAATAAATAGCATGCTCAGCAGTCAGGGTGCAGTGAGCGAAGACAACCACTGGGGGGCAGTGGAGGACCAAATTGTGACCGTGGCTGTGGCCTCTGGAAGGTAACCTAGGTGGGAATCCAGGTAGCAGCCACCTCTCACAGCCCAGCTAGGCAGGACGACCCTCGGACAGGTTCTCCCACAAGGTCTGGAAGAGCGCTAAACGGGGGAGAAGAATGGCCCACAGCCAGGCCCTTCCAATTTCCCCACACTTGTACCTATGCCACCATCACCCTTGAGGTACCTGGAGGGTGATTCCGGGGTGCCCAGAAATCAGGTGTGGGGAGTGGCGTTTCATCCAATAGAGCATGACCCCTTGGTTCCAGACACAGTGCTGATACAGTGGGGTCCTGTCCTTCAGCGCAGCCGGCTTAACCCTGGCACAGAACCCAGCCAGAGTCATTGAGAGGAGAGACTGTACTGCCTAAGCCTTCAGAAAGCCAAGAGAAATATCCCGGAGCATAGGACTCCATGGGCTCCACCAAGCTTGCTCTGAAAGCCGCTTCTACAGGCAACCAGTGCCAAGAGTTCCCAGGAAATGTGCCAGACTGCCTTTATCCCTGGTGGCATTGCCGGTGTGGCTGTCCTGTCCTACTACAGATGCCCGCGCCCTGCTCCCAGCGGACACCAACTGAGTCCTTCAGCTAGAGATGAGGCCCCACCTCAGAGAAACCTCTGCCCGTGGGGTGGGGGTTGCTGGGCATACACTGTGTGGGTGGGGTTGAAACACAGAGAGTGCTTCCACATCCTCCAGTAGCTGCTTCTGCTTAAGGCCTTGACCTTGGCCGGAGTGCTACTTTCCCACCGTGCTCAAGGCAAGGGTTTCCAAGGTCAGAATGTACCAGCAGAGAAACTCTGAGTGCAGTTGCAGGGGGTTGGGTGAGACCACACAGTGGACTGGCTGGCCCCAGTGGCTCAGCCCAGTGGGGTTTCTTTCCCTCAGTGTCTGAAAAGATGTGCTGGGGAAACCACCCTTTGCCTGACAGCTGCAGTTAATCCTGATTTATGACTGCTGTCCCTCCCTCTGCCTCCTGGGGAAGGAGCTTTTGGAATGGCTTTCTGGCAGCCGATGCTGGTAGTTCCATTCTTGGTGCTCCCTGGCCTGGTGGAGTGCTGCGCACCCTTCCTCTGCATGCTGGGTGGGGGGAAAAGGCCAGCCAGCCTGTCCTGCCCGCCTCTGCCTCCTCCAGGGGATCCTAGCCCAGCTGCACCTGCACCTGGCCTTCCAGGACTTATTCCTCCTGCCGCCTGGGGGTGCCGTGCCTCCTCTAGCTCCCAGGCTCCCACTCCAGCCAGTCTTGCGAACACCACCCCCTCTGCCCACGCCACCACACCCTATCTCTGCCCCTCTGCCAGCCTGTGCTCCTTTGGCCCCAGCTGCGCTCACTCTTTGTCACATGTGATGACTATCCGGGGACACCTCCTCTCCCAGGCTGCGAGCCCCTGCAGTATAGGGCCATCGTTCCTTCTTATTAAATTCATTTGACAAATGTTTATTGATCAAGCATCACATGCCAGGCACTGAGCTAAGTGCTCAGGAGCAGGAGAGCCGTGGTCCTGACTCTAGTGCCGCCAACAGGCTAGCAAATAAACAGCAAACAAACAAATAAAAAGGTGACAGAGAGTGATAAATGGTACCCAGTGAGAGTACAGCTTATGTGATTGTAAGGGCATGGGAACTACTTTCAGCATAGGGACAAGAAGTGACAGTCCCAGGGAGCCCCTGAAGGAAGAAAGTGCCTGAGGGTCAGAGCCCTGTCTTTCTGTCAGCTGGCTGCTGCCACCATCCACGCACACCAGGGAGGGAAGGTGGCACATGGCACCACAAGCACAGGGCCCTCTGATAAAGTGATTTGCTAGAAACTGAGGGACAACTGGAGGGGGGAAGCACAGTGACTGGGGGGTAATGGTAAGAAATGCAACAGTGAGACCGGCAGGTCCAAGAGGAGCTCTGGATTCCCCTACCAAACCTGCCAGTCACACTGCCTTCCTCATCTCAGTAAGGAGAAAAGCTATTCTTACGCTGCCCCAGTTCCAAATCTTGGGGTGACTGCTGAGCCTCTCCCACACCCTAGAGCCAAAACTACCAGCAAGTCCGGGCAGCTCCAGGGGACTAGACTGGGGCCACATGTTCCCACCTCCACTGCGGCCATCCCAGTCTAGCCCCATAGGAGAATACCTACCAGGTCTTGGGCTTCCCCTTCTACCCCCACCCCAAAAACAGAAGTCAGATATGGCACCTGATTGCACAAACCTTCTCAGAGCTCCCATCTCACTCAGACTGTAATGTAAACCCCTGTGCATTACACAGGAGTGTAATTCCCCATGAGACCCTCTGTTTTTCTCACTCTTCCTCCATTCCTTCTCACCCACTATGCTCTCGCAGCCACCTTGCTTTCCTAAAACAAGCCGAGCGCACGCCCACCTCAGGGCCTTTGCGCTTACTCCTTCCTCCGCTAGAGGACTTTCTGCTCCCACTCCCCACACCAGATATCCACATGGCACCCTCTCTTAAAGCCCTTTATGTCTCTGCTGAAATGTCAGCTTATTGTAGACACTCTGTCCCCTCCTTTTCCCTGCTACCCCCCAATCCAGCCCTGGAATCTCCCTTTTTTCCTCCATGACCCTTACCACGATCTGATCTGACACAGTTGTTATTTGCTTGCTTGTCCTCTGTCTCTCCCCACTACGATGGAGTTTCATTGGAGGAAAGAACTTTGTTTTCTTCACTGCTCTATCTCCAGCATATAACACATTGCTTGGTGTGTGGCAGCCATTCGAAAAATGATTTGCTGAAGTCTGATACATTGGCGGGGCCAGACCACGGAGAACACCCTAGACCATGTTAATGGTATGGATTTTATTCTAAAAGCAGTAAGAAGCCACTGGAAATTCAAGAGTGGATGCAGTGATCTGCCGTGTAGTTTGCATTTCTGTGGATGTGGTATGGAGAATGACTGGAAGTAGGAGTCAGAGATGGAACTGGTGGGAAAGGCCACAAAGATGACAGTGGCTTGGACCAGGATGGTATCAGAGAAGAGAAGGCTACGAGCCAAGTTACTGGCAGATCAGCTGGGAAGAGGCTAGTGTCCAGGGCCAGAAGTTCTCCTAGTGTGGTTCGAGTCCTGTGCAATTCACCATCAGCAGCCTGAGCACCAACGACAGCCCCACCAAGCCAGGTCTTGGCAGAGGGAAGAAGTTTCTACTCTGAGCTCATCTTCTGCAGGTGGGAGTTGGAGCTGAGCCACCGACACTTCTCCCCTTGTGCCTGACCATGAGCATCTTCATGGCAAAGGTGGTGCTGTTCCTTTGTGTCTCTCTCCGCCGGCCCACTGCTCATACACATGTATCCCTGAAGGCGTTCGGTACTATTGCACATTGGTGTCTCTGAGAGCAGATGCTGAGACAGACAGGAGTGCTAGATACTTGCTGGGGTCAACACCAGTCAAGGAAAGGGAGGAAGCAGCAGTGAACAGTGGGAGAAGTTCATTAGGATGTAAGCCCCACAAAGCCTTGGCCAAGCTGGTGGGGAGTCTGGGGACCAGAATCATCACCCACTCCATATGGGGCCCATATGGCCAGGCCTGGCACCACTGCATCTGGGCTGTCTGGGAACGGTGTAGCCCCAGGTGAGATGCACTCTGCAGCTGAGCTGAGAGCAGGAGACACAGATGCTGGACTGCAAGTCCTCCCTTGAAGTTTCTGGCCGGTGAATCTCCAAGTCTACCAGTATCTAAGCACAGGCTGCTCAGCCAGGACCCATAGTCCCTCCTTCGGCTGTGTGAACTGGCTCTCAAGAAGTTTCTGTAGCAGCGCGGCTCTTTGAAGGCTTCTCAGCCAACTGACCTGATTGAGCTCATGAACAAGCCACAGGCCTTGTATCAAAGCATGTCTTCACTCTCTAGGAAGGCTTACAGCAGAGGCAGATAATCTGAAATTCACTTGGTGAACCATTTCAGAGTTATTGCAGCATCTGTCGCATCGTGGAAAGACACAGGTGTCGCAGTCAGATGCTCCAGGCTTCCAGTCCTGCATCTGCCACGCACCTACCCCACCACCTTGAGCAATTAATAAGCCTGTAGGGAGTGTGTTTCCTCTTTAGTAAAATGTGTAGAATGATGCTCCCAAAACAGGCACTCGAGATGAAAGGCTCTGCCTTACCATCCTCGCCTCCTCATTGGCCTACAGGTGTCCACGAAATGAACAAGTGTCACTTAGATGAGTGTTACACCCTGTCTGTCTGGTGCAGGCCATAGCAGCTGTCAGTGCTGGGGGCCAAGGGGCTCCTCTTCACACTTGCACAGGTGTGAGTGGGAGCATCCCTCCTTCAGCACATCTCCTACCACACGAGGCTCATCCACCCGACCGCTCCCTCACAACCCAGGTCGTGTTCATGGCCAGATGCAAACACCCAGCCAAGAGTCCCACCCAAACCTGGTGTTTGCGAGAACATGATGGGGCCTCCACAGCACTCCAGAGCTCAGCTTATGACATCCTCTGGGAATGAGTCCCCAATTTACCCTGATGGCCGCCCATCCTTCTGGAATCTCATTTGCAAGGCAGGCAGGATGCCACCCCCAGCTGGACAGTCACGTGGTCGAGAAGTGAAGCCCCTGCTGTAGTTCCCTGGGTTGCCAATGACCGAGCGTCTCTGAAGACTGCCAGAAACTCTGAGAAATGATCAACGAATTCAGTGAGGTTGTAGGACGCAGCGTCAAGAAACAGAAATCTGTTGTGTTCCCATACATCAAGAATGAACTATCAGTACTATTGGGTATTTACCCTAAAGATACAAACGTAGTGATCCAAAGGGGCACGTGCACCTGAATGTTTATAGCAGCAATGTCCACAATAGCCAAACTATGGAAAGAACCTAGATGTCCATTAACAGATGAATGGATCAAGAAGATGTGGAATACTATGCAGCCATCAAAAGAAATGAAATCTTGCCATTTGCGACAACATGGATGGAACTAGAGCGTATCATGCTTAGCGAAATAAGTCAAGCAGAGAAAGACAACTATCATATGATCTCCCTGATAGGAGGAAGTGGTGATGCAACATGGGGGCTTAAGTGGATAGGAGAAGAATCAATGAAACAAGATGGGATTGGGAGGGAGACAAACCATAAGTGACTCTTAATCTCACAAAACAAACTGAGGGTTGCTGGGGGGAGGGGGTTTGGGAGAAGGGGGTGGTATTATGGACATTGGGGAGGGTATGTGCTTTGGTGAGTGCTGTGAAGTGTGTAAACCTGGTGATTCACAGACCTGTACCCCTGGGGATAAAAACATGTTTATAAAAAATAAAAAATTAAAAAAAAAAAAGAATGAACTATCAGATAGAGGAATGAAGAAAACAATCCCATTTAAAATGGATCAAAAAGAATTAAATACATAGGAATATGTTTAACCAAGGAGATGAAAGACCAGTGTCCTGCAAGTTCTGAGACACTGAGGAAAGAAACTGAAGAGGGCACAAACGGGGGAAAGAGAAAATGGAAAGGGACGATCCATGCTCTTGGATTGGAAGAGTTAATATTGTTGAAATGTCCATACCACCCAAAGCAATCTAGAGATTCAGGACAACCCCTATCAAAATTCCAAGGCTGGAGCGCCTGGGTGGTTCAGTTGATTAAGAGTCTGCCTTCGGCTCAGGTCATGATCTCTGGGTCCGGGGATCAAGTCCTGTGTCAGGTTCCCTCCTCTTCGGGGAGTCTGCCTCTCCCTCTCCTTCCACCCCTCCCCTGTGCTCGTGTTCTCTCTCTCTCTCTCTCTCTCTCTCAAGTAAATAAATAAAACCCTTTTTAACAATTCCAATGGCATTTTTCATAGGAGGAGAAAAAACATCATAAAATTTGTATGGAACCACAAAAGACTCTGGATAGCCACAGCAGCCCTGAGCAAGAGGAGCAAAGCTGAAAGTATCACACTCTCTGACTTCAGACTCTATTACAAAGCTATAGACAAAGACAGTTTGGTACTAACGTAACAACAGACACATCGATCGGTGGAATAGAACAGAGAGTCCAAAAGTAAACTCACACATATACGGCAAATATATCTGTGGCAAAGGAACCAAGAATATACAATGGGGAAAGGACAGCCTTTTCAATAAGTGGTGCTGGGAAAGCTGAATAGCCATGTGCCAAAGAATGAAACTGGGCCACTACTTTATACCACACACATAACTGAACTCTAAAATGAATTAAAGATTTGAATGGAAGACCTAAGACCACAAAACTCCTAAAAGAAAGCACGGGTGATAAGCTCCTTGATAGCAGTCTTTGTGGGGACTTTTTGGAGTTGGCACCAAAAGCAAAGACAACAACCATCAAAAGTAAACAAGTGGGACTCCATCACACTAAAAATCTCCTGCACAGCAAAGGTAACCATCAAGAAAATGTAAAGGCAACCTGTGGATTAGGAGAAAGTACCTGCAAATCATGTATTTCATAATGGGTTAATATCTAAAATATACATATTTTACATACAAATATACATACAACTCAATAGCAAAACAACAATTCAAGGAAATGACGGGAAGAGAATGTAAGTAGACATTTTCCCAAAGAAGACATCCAGATGGGCAACACACACATGAAAAGATGCTCAACATCTCTCATCATCAGGGAAATGGAAATCAAAGCCACAGTGAGGTACCACATTGCATCTGCCAGAACGGTTATTGTCAAAAAGTTAAGAAATAACAAGTGTTGGTGAGGGTGTGGAGAAATGGAATTTCTCCTTGTGTTCTGTTGGTGGGAATGTACATTGATGCAGTGACTACGGAAAACAGTATGGAGGTTCCTCAAAATATTAAAATATTAAAAATAGAACTACCCTACTGACCCAGCAATTCTACATCTGGATAATTATCTGCAGAAAATAAAAACACTAGCATAAAAAGACATATGTAACCCTGTGTTCACTGTGGCATTATTTACAATAGCCATAACATGGAAACAACCAACCTAGGTATTCACTAATGGATAAATGGATGAAAAAGATGTGATGTAGACACACACATCACTCAGCCCTAAAAAGGAATGAAACTTTGCCATCTGAAGCAAAATGAACGGATCTAGAGTGTATTATGCTAAGTGAGACAAGTTGGACAGAGAAAGACAAATACCATATGATTTCACTTATATAGAGAATCTAGGCAACTAAAAACGAAAAGCAAAGCCATAGGTCATAGATCCAGAGAACAGATTGGTGAGGGTCGAAGGGGGCCAAATAGGTGAATGTGGCCAATAGGCATAAACTTCCAGTTATTAAATAAGTGTGTCATGGGGATGGAATGTACGGCACGGTCGTTGCAGTTAATAATAATGTACTGTACATTTGAAAGTTGCTGAATGTTGCTAAGACAGTGGATTCTAAAAGTTCTCATCACACACACACACACAGACACACACACACACACATAGATGACAGATGCTAACTAAACTTACTGTGGAGATCACTTCACAACAGAAGAATAGTGAATAATTATGCTGCCCCCCTGAAACTAATATCATGTTGTATGTCAATTACACCTCAGTTAAAAATAAGTAGGGATTTCATGATCTAAGAAACAAGAATAATAAATAAATTAGACATTAGTTGTAAATACCAAGAAAGATGTCAAAAGGAGATTTTATAAATTGAGAATGTGCAAGCATGTATCAGACCATATGTATTTGAGGCTCCTGTTGGGAAGGAAGCATTTTAGTTAGATTGATACTTTCTCAAGGAATACGCAGGGAGACTCAGTCCCATGAAAGAATAAAAACTGAAAAACGACAATTCAACAGGAATGGTTTTAGAAATGCAATCATTTGATCTACAGAAGGGAAAATGAATGTATATTATCCTAGGAACCCCCATGATTTTCTTCTTTTCTAGAATTTCTCTCTTAACCAAAGTGGTATGTACTTAGTTTTAAAAGACAAACAATGTTGTCTCAAGAAGTCTGTTAAAAGGGGACTCTCTTACCTGGTAGGAAGAAGACACTGACCAACACCAGGTACTGGCAGTTGTAGGGAGAGGCGCCCACAAACTCACCTGCAAGCTGCTTCAAGGTTCTGCGGGTTTGGAAGCCAGGGCGGGTGTTCCAGGACTGAAGGTTGGGAGGGAGGCAGCAAAGATGGCAGAGGTCTAACAGATAGGGTCTCGGTCTGGCAGAAATGAAAGGGGAAAAACTTCATGCTAGAGCCTGGGAAAGGAGGCCTCTGGCAAATTACAGAGGACCCTTGAACAATGTGGAAGGTCGGGGTGCCAACCCCACACAGTCGAAAATCCCCATGCAATTTCTGACCCCCCCAAACATAACTACCGATAGCCTGCTGCTGACCAGAAACCTGATGATAATATAAACAATCGATCAACATATATTCCTATGTTATATGTATTATATGCTGTATTCTTGCGATAAAGAGAGGTGGAGAAAAGAAAATGTTAAGCTCATAAGAAAAAACACACTTCCAGTACTGTACTGTAAAAAATCTGCATCTAAGTGGACCCATGCAACTCAAATCCATGTTGTTTGAGGATCAACTGTATGTTCTTCTCATTTACCAAGGCAGGGCCTTGATCCACTTGCAACATCAGTGTTTACCCATCTAGCCATTTGCCTGGGAGAGTTGCAGAGGATGGAAGTTAACAGGAGGGGATGAGGCTTGGCGAAAGTCTACCTTCTGTCCTTTTCTAAGATGGACACAGGGTGATGTTCTCAAAGGGATGATGCCAGCCTATTTTTTGAAATCGCAGTGTAGTGACACTAAAATGCTATGTTTTATTCAAGCCAGAGATGGCTGGGTCCAGAGACAGAATGCCTTTTTGTCTTTTTAGCTCAGTCTTGTGATTTCTGGCAGTGTCGTGGGCTTGAGCACGCTGCCTTTTGGGACAATGACTCTTCAAATGTCAATAAGCTACTCTCCTTAGGGGGAAGGGAGGAAGAAAGTCAGTCTGGGCATGGTATGTGGAACACCTTAACCAATACTGTTAAGCTTTGTGAGTGCCCTTATTCACAGTAAGAATGTTCTTAGTCACCCAGGTGTGCAAAATGCAACTGTATTTTTTCCATCAAATATCTACTCTATTAGATACTGTATTCAGTCTCACCCCACTCCAGGGAGTGCTTCCTTAGCTGTGTAATGGTGGAACAGTAGTGCGAAACTCACAGAATGAGGACTGGATGAGGCAGTGTTTCTAGAAATCTGGAACCCAGGGGTCTGGTCTCTGTGGCTGTAATGATGTATGACCCACGACATTCCATGTAACTTTCTTGGCTCATTTTTTTTTTTTCTCAAAGGCAAGGTAATAATAATTCAAGTGGGTGCCACTTAGTTTTATTTCAATTTTTAAAGCTTGTGTTTATGTAGTATTTTCGAGCTCCTCCTGTTAGGGGAATAAGAGCATTAAAATGAGAATTGCAAAGGTAATGATTCTAAAACCTCATTCAGTAACAAATGGCAACTGGGAGGCTGTAGACCATCCTGGGGCAAGGCTTCCTCATTGCTCATTTGGAGGCAGCCCGCACCAGTTCAGCCTGTAATAAGACCAGGCCTTTAAAAATTCATACTAAATCTCAGTTGCTGTCCATGTACAGATTCCAGGCTGGCTCAGGGTAATTTCTACAAAATGACTATGCCTTTCCCATAATTTATGTCCTCTTTTCACTCTGTGGGGGCTGAATGGAGATGCCTGCAGGAGTGTGAGTCTCATGAAGGCATTGCAGGCTCTGTGTGAGGCGGGGAGGTGCTCTATGCTGTTCGTGGCCGGGCTGACGGTGCTTCCTGATCCCACGAGGGCAAAAGGGCTCAAGGTGGATAGTTCTCAGTCGGCCTCAAAAACGGTGTGATGGCTCAGGGAGCAGCCGCCGTAACCAAACAAAGGAAAGACTGGCACTCCCGTCCTTAGCCAGACCAATACTTTAGGATTCCTCCAGGGACACCCTGGATCTATGGGAAACCTGAGGAATTCAAAGGCAGAACCTAAGTTCAATGTAATGGGTCTTGAGGCTGCTGGAGAATTCGCTGATCTAGGAAGCATAAGGGTGAGATAGAGGGAGGTGTGTGGTGTGGTGTGTGTGTGTGTGTGTGTGTGTGTGTGTGTGTGTGTATGCACAGTCACACCCTAGGAAGGTAGGGATAGAAGGGCCTGCCATTGCTAGAATCCATATGCCTTTTGGAATTGGTTACTTGAGACATCTGTCCCAGAAGTCATCAACCCCTTCCTGGGAGAAGCAGGGTTGCTTAGTTCTTTGACTTCTAGATGTTTTGGAGGAAGGCCTCTGGAAGGTAAGCCTCTCTGGGTAGCTTATCTCACTATCAACACCTTGCTCTTTTATTTCTACTTCTGGTCCCACTAAAGGGATGGTCCTCATTGGCTCACAGTTCTGTTCAAGTCACCAAATGATACCGAGCACTTACTCTAGGAAAGGTATTATCAGACACCAAGGACAGCGGTGATCAAGATGGAAGCTCTCATTTCAAGGAATTTACAAAATAATAGCCTCCCACCTGCTAACCATATCCCAAGCTCTGTCCTAAGCCCTTGATATTTGACCTTTACCACAGGGATAAGTAGTAGATGCATTCACCTTATCCCTTTTTACTGATGAGAAAACAGTCACAGAAAGATCAGTTAACTTACTTAAAAGAACACAGCTAGTCAGCTGCAGAGTCAGGATTTGAACCCAGGCAGTCTGACTCTAGACTTGATGCTTAAACTATAACGGTTTGCTGCATTAGACCTTCAAGGGGAATGTAATGTGTTAAGTGCTGTGACATTAAGGCCAGAGGTGAGAACAGAGGAAATCACCTATGAGAAGTGAGGCGACCAGACATTACTTCCAGAGGAGATGATGTTGAAACTCAGGTCTAAGTAGGGCTGCTTGCTAAACCATCTGGATGGACACGTGGACTCCAGGCCAGGGGAAAGGAGATGGAAAAGTCTTATGGCAAGAGAAGAAGAGAGAGTGGCTTCCTTATATTTAAAGAAGAGAAGGAATTCAGTGTGGCTGAATCCTAGATTTCCCAGCAGGAAACATTCAGAGATGAGGTCAGGGAGGTTTATTCATCTGCTGAGCAAACGTTCATTTAGCATCTGCTGTGGGTCAGGCATTATGCTAAGAGAACATAAATCAAAACAATTAAGGTGATTCCCTCATGGAGCTTACTGTCTAAAAAATGAAGTGATACTTCCTTAGCTCACCTGTTAAAAAAATTAAACTTGGAAAGAAGGCAAAAGGTGAGTAGCGTGTTCTATCTATATCCACTGGGCATTGTAGAGCAGACTGACGTGAAGATGATTTAAGTGTCTAGAGTCCTGCTTGTCTCTGACTTTGACTTTTTTTTTTTTGCTATTTGCCAGTAGTTATGAAATCACTCTTACAAAGCCGGATGCACTATGTAGGCATCCATCAGGTAGAAACTGGAACTCAAAGGTTATAGTCTTACTGGCCGATAGCTTGTTAACAAATTGTATCTGCCTCCGTGTTTGTTTTCTGTTGTTGCCATAGCAAATTACAACCAACTCGGTGGCTTAGGACAACACAAATTTATTATTTTACAGATTTGAAGATCTAAAGTTCAAAGCAGGTCTCACCGGCAAAAAAAAAATCAAGATGGACATGGACTGCCTTCCCTTCTAGAGGCTCAATGGGAGAATGTTTTTCCTGTTCCTTCTGGCTCTTGAAAAAATTCAGTCCCTTAGAGGTAGAAAGCAGAGGTCCCTGTGCTCTTGCTAACTGTAAATCAAGGGCCATTCACAGCTGGCAGGCGCCTCTGTTTCTTGGCACATGGCCCTCTCCCTCCATCTACAAAGTCAACAAGAGCAGGTCCTCCTCCATTCTGACCTACATTTCTGCCTTCCACTTTCTTTTTTTAAGACTTGGAGTTAAATTCTGCCTGTCCAGATAATCTGGGATTATCTCCCCATCTCAAGATCCTTAACTTAAATCACATCTTCAAAATCTCTTTTGCCAGATAAAATCACATGAATACACGTTGTGAGGATCAAAGTGTTAACATCTCTGGGGAACCATGTTTAGCCTACAACATTATAATGACTACCATTATTTCAGAACACCTTTTTTGGTAAACTATGTGATCCTGTTCCTCAAAAGGCAATTTTAACTACCTTCACCAATCTTACTGGTTCCCTTATTGATGAGTCAGTAAATCTTTAACATGTTTATTCTATATTTGTATGTTTTAAACTTTTGGAAAACTATAGTAATTATGCTTGTTCTAGAGGCTTCATTCAGACTACCAAGTGGACTCACCTGTCAGTGCCCACTCACCTGTGATACACAGGAAGTGGATTTCACGGGCTGATCAGCCAAACATGCTACATTGGCCCCTGAGATGGAGCACAAGTGATAATAAAACTTTATCATCCCTGACTCTCTCTCTTTGACCTAAGTCTGTGTTTTTCTTTTAATTTCTGGGTCCTTGACCAATTTTAGTTCTGGTTCTGATCTGTGCATGGTCAGTATCTTATTTGACATTGATGGCTACAGTGACCAGAGTCCTGGTTTTATGGGCTGATCATTTGGTGATTTTTACTGGAACGATGGTATCTATTCTCTGTTGGGTGAGAAACCAGTTTCTTAATCTCTTCAGTTTGTCTATTTGGCCATTTGTGATCTCAAATCAATTAAGAAAATATTTTGTTCTTCCTGGAATGAGGAACAGCTCTTTGAGGTCTAGACCACTGAGTTTTTATATTTCTGTCTATTCATGACCAGTGATGGCATTTCTAGAAATGAAGCTACAAGCTCTCTGAAGTTTGTGTGCAATTAAGAAAAGTCTTTACTTTTCTTTGAGTGTGAAATATGTTCCTTTTCCTGAAGGGTATTAGTTAGATTATAATATCTCATAAATGAAATTAACTGCTTTGTAGAGATTTTTAGCACTTATATAAATTACATATATTCCCAGAATCACCCCCAAAATAAAGAAACTGAACTTCCAATACTGTAAATGGGTTGGCTTACAAAAATCCTTCCTTACAGAAAGTACTAGCTAAGAGGTGTTTTTCTAAGAATCAAAATTCAAGCAATCAAGGTGAATCTTTAAGTAAATCATATTGATTTAATCATTTTGGTTTAAAAAATGTTAAACATACTTTCTCTGGTTTTATCAGTAATGAGCTATAAGCATCTTTAAAATCAAGGTTTCAGTATGTTTTTCATGAAGAAACTAGCTAATCTGAATTTCCTAAACTTTTTAAACTAATTGACTGATTAGATAAGCTAATATTACTCTTACATAAAATTGAGAGTTGTGAAAATGTAAAAAATTCTAACTATACTGAATGGTAATTCTAAGAAATCTTTTATATTAACAGCAACCATGATGATAGTGTGTCAGTGCGAATATAATTTCCAACACCCTTAGTTAAATTTGAAATCATAGACTAATATTAAATTGAGTAAATTAATGAATTTTTTGGATATCTAGGTAATTTCTAAATAAAATAGAATACAGAAGTCTTGGTTACTTAGTAGAGTCTTAATATATATCTATTTTTGCTTCTATTTTCATGGTATAGAGTAGTGATATCTTTGGGTCCTGTTAACGGATGTGTTCCTTTGTTCACTTTGAGAAGATTTAAGATCGATGGGGGTAGTCTAGGGGCTCACACTACATGCGTCTGGTCAGTGTAAGTGCTTGATTATATTGGGTAGCTCTCAATTACCTATCTAGCTCTCATTTCTCTACGATAAAATTTAGTTGCTTTGGCTAGAGGTCTTAATCAACATAAACAATTAAGACTGTATGCCGGGAGTACTGACAAAGAGCTACTGCACGGAAGGCAGTAGGGTGTGTCTCTTAAGGGAAAGAAGGGGTCGGTTTAGCTCGAAATGGTCTGGATGTTACTGGACGTGGACAAAAATAATGAAAGACAAAACGTGAATATAGGAAGTGGTAGAAGGCTTATATGAGTTAGATTTCTTCACCTTGGCTTAGACCACCTACAAATAATGAGTCTGAAATAATCAAAGGAGTGTGCTAAAATTTTGAAAAAGTTTGCTCCAAGCTGTTACACTTATTCTTAAGTGTAACAAAAGAGGTGTGGGGGAGATGCAGAATCCTTCCTGTCAGATCTTATATTAATTTAAAACTAGAAGTTGATTTTTCTCTGTTAAAATGATAAATTGATCTTAGAGCTTGCAGCCTGCTTTTACAAGTGAAGGGACAAAGTTATTCACTGCCTTCTGTGTTCTCTGTCTCGATAGCAAGACTTCTGATTCCCACCAGCATAATTTTCTGTGCTGTGTGCTTACTTTATCATTCCTTGGATTCTTAAGGATCTAAGGTTTCAAGAAACTGTGTCTCCTTCTTCTATATTTCCTTAAAATACTCCATTGCTGCTTTGATTGATAGGGAATCAAGCTATTGTTTCTAATTTAATCAAGCTACCAAATTATAAGTCTTGATGTTGTCGTCCCCAAACTGGGACTATAACTTAGGGGAAAGATGGATATATATTATTTTTACAGCAAAACATCTTTGTGAGGTCCCAAAGTCCCATGGGAACTCACAAAAATGTATTCTACAATCTTATTTTAAAAAGGATGCTAGAAATAATGATTGTTTTGCAGATCTCTTAATTAGCTCAACACCACTGTAAAAGCTAAACAAGAACAAATGATCTTTCAAATCAAAGTAGAGTTTTGTATAGGTAAAATGAGATGAATGTTTTACCAAGTGTCCATGTTACAGAAGGGAATGGTAGGTGCCAGGGATCTATTAGGGCTCTCATTGTCCATTACATGTTCCTGCCTAAGAGGGAACATTAACTGAACTCTCAGGAGAACAGTTATGTGTTCAGGGCGTACAGATAATTTAATCCCTTTCCATTTTGATATTATTTCCTGCACAAAATGAACCACAGATACATAGTCACTTCTACAGGTGGTTTTCAGTTTCCTCTGACATCTACCTGAAGTCCTGCAAGCTAGAATCTGTATCTTCAACAAAGAAAAACTCAGTCTTGAGGAAAGAACGGTACTGGATACCAATAACTATTAACATACAAAGACAAGACTTATGGGTACATGTTCCAAAGTATAAAGCTGACATTATCTAGACAACCATCAGACCGTATCAGGGAACTGGAGAGAACTTCCAGAATTCCTTTTAGTTCAGAAGCCCACAATTTTACGAAAGGAGCTGCTGGCCCGACTTCCAGGGGGAATAAATTTAGTTTCATAGGACTAAATTAACTGATGAGAGAAAAATAGACTTAAATTATAGTAATTTACTTTGGAATACTGTTCTTTTTTAAATATCCTATTCTGGGGGCGCCTGGGTGGCTCAGTGGGTTAAGCCGCTGCCTTCGGCTCAGGTCATGATCTCAGAGTCCTGGGATCGAGTCCCGCATCGGGCTCCCTGCTCAGCGGAGAGCCTGCTTCCCTCTCTCTCTCTGCCTGCCTCTCCATCTACTTGTGATTTCTCTCTGTCAAATAAATAAATAAAATCTTTAAAAATAAATAAATAAATAAATAAATAAATATCCTATTCTGATATGTATAAAAGGAAATCTTTTTTCTTCCTGTTTAATCTATCTCACTCGTACACTGTGCTTTAGCAAACTGAAATAGAACACTTCTAATGATAATCTGATTCTTACTAACACCTCTGAACTCAGAAACTAATGCATTTTATTGAGTTTCTTTACTTTGCACAGCAATATAGTTATTTGCGTAGGTTCAGTGAGGATTTGGTCTCCTTTTCACTAAGATATAATTTGACAAATCAGCTGTGCACCCAAGGCCATATCTGGAGTGTCATGTTGAAAATTAACCTCGCTTCCCTTTACAAACGTGTATTTAACCTGTGGCACCAGTGTTTATAAAGCCGTCCCAGGAAACCCAGCCTGAGATGTGTCCTGTGGCTCTCAGGCTTGCAGGCTCATAGAAGGGATGGGAGTCACTTCCTGGCATGCTGGTGATCTTAATAAAATATATATGATCTTGAAAAGAAATTCAGCAAAAATCTATTAGTACTACATGTGAGATCTAGTGGAGTTTCTTGGGCCTTGGTGTCTAGCCTTAAATTTAGACAAAAATAACCAAGCCTTTTAAAAAGCCCAGTCTGAGATTCTTTAATAAAATTTCCAGACAGAAGCTAATTCTCTGGCCTTAGTACGGCTTTAGTATCTTACTTCCCCTTTGTAAACAACCAAGCTAAAACATAAGGAGACCAGCCTTCTTGGTGGTCAAGAATAGTCTCTGGGTATTATTTCTGATCAAACCAGGAGGATGGTTCAGGCAAACCTTCTAAAACTTGGGAAAAGGGGCGCCTGGGTGGCTCAGTGGATTAAGCCGCTGCCTTCGGCTCAGGTCATGATCTCAGTGTCCTGGGATCGAGCCCCGCATCGGGCTCTTTGCTCAGCGGGAGCCTGCTTCTCTCTCTCTCTCTGCCTGACTCTCCGCCTACTTGTGATTTCTCTCTCTGTCAAATAAATAATAAGTAAAATCTTTAAAAAAAAAAATAAATAAAATAAAACTTGGGAAAAAAGCAGAGGGGGCACCATGTTTCTTCAACGTTACACAGGAGAATGGTTTCCCAAGCTTGGGGATTACTTAATTCATTATCCAGGGAAACATACCTGTATTGGACTCTGCTTTCATGGCATCAGATGCAGTGAAGTCACATGGGCCATGTAGATTTGTCTAATATAAAAAAGATCACCCTACACGTTAGGCTTCCCTGCTCTATAGGATATTCCAGTTTTATGTCTGGCTCAGCAGATTTATTTCAGAACGCTATGTCTAATAGATGACATCTTCCCTGTTTTCCAAAATGCTCCTTGAACTACCTTTACCATTGCGCTGATTCCCTCATTATTTAATTAATAATCTTTGACAGATATTCATTCTATATTAGAATCATGCTTTTAATTGTTTGAAAATTATGACTGGACACCCATGACCTCATAGGATGGAGAACGGGGTGGAAACAGCCTCTTTTTTCCCCCACCAGGTTCCAGGAAGGGTCATCGCCCTGGCTTCCGACTGGATGGCACTTCCCCATCCTCTTCCATTCCCTTCCTCCCTCCTCAGGAGCTGGGCAGCCACTGCGGTCAGTCTCTTCCAGAGCTTCTTGTTAACTGTCTCACAGGGTCCTAGGCCTGCATGATAATTTAGGTCTCACTCCAGCCAAGTAAACCAGGGCTTGCTCGAAGCTGTTCCAGACACAGCGAGGAAGGCAAAGGGAAGGAGACATTTTTGCCATTTTATCCACTCCTGACAGGGCTGTATTTTGTTTATTTCTTTATCCAATGACTAATTTATTTACCTACTGTTATCCGATGATTTATTTGGTATTCATTCACTCATTAAGACCCCAGAATCTGGCATTAGAAGCACAGTGGATGGTTTATTGATATAATTAAGTGAAGTCTTAAAAGCTGTCCTAACACTGACTATAAGTCATGGAGTAATTGATAATGAAAATACTTTTTTTTTTTTTTTTTTTTGGTACAAAGGCGGGTATTTTCTAGCT
The DNA here is from genome assembly GCF_022355385.1 of Mustela nigripes. Lineage (NCBI taxonomy): Eukaryota > Metazoa > Chordata > Mammalia > Carnivora > Mustelidae > Mustela > Mustela nigripes. The sequence continues at coordinate 74,067,440 of NC_081568.1, read as the reverse complement.
AGCTGCTATAATAAGTAGCCAATTTCTGCAGGTGAATGCACATGTTTATTTCTTACTCTTGCAGAATCCAGTCCGTGATGGAGACATTCATTCATACACTTAGGCTAGAGATTCTCTGCTGTCTTAAATGTGAGACTTCTTCCAAATTGCCCTGGACACTGGTATTCAATTGTTGGCTGCTGGAGAGGGATCTGGGTGAGAGGTTTCCACGGGTATGGCTGGAAATGGGTATCTTCCACCCATATTCCATTGGACAGAATTCAGTGACAGAGTCACAGTGACCTGTAAGAGGGACTGGGACACAGCTCCCCCACACCCGTGCTCCTAATAGAAGAAATGGTCTTGGTAAGTCACTACCAAGTCCCTGCCACAGCTCTTAGAACTCAGAATCCCAGAGTCCATTCACTCTTCACAGACACTCACTGTTGAGGTCCCTAGAAGAGGACTTGAGGTCGTGTCTGTTGGAAACCTCATTTCACTAAGTTGACCTGCTGGCGCGGCAGCAATTGCTATGTTAGAATGTTCAAGGGTGAAAGTGACTTTCTTATCTGCAGATCCTGGGGGCAGAGAGAGTCCCTTTCCATCTTCTTTTCCTTTATCTGGACAGATAGGAAGCTTTCAAGGTTATTCCCAGAACTTTCTTCAGTAGGCCCTGGGAAATGCTGACAGTTCTGGGCTGGGGATTGAGATGATCCCATTAAGCTCCTTGCAGGTAACTCAAGGCTTTTCTCTTCCGCTTCAGGTGCGTACCTAGCAGGTGATTCTGTATAGGGAAGCATCCAGAACTGCAGGGTTCCAGACAGTCTCTAATTTCCGCATCCCGTATTCTGAGCTTCAGAGAGGTTAAGCAGTTTTCCGGAAACACCACACTAGTTCGTGGTAGGTTGTAAACAAAGCCAAGTTGCTCTGTTTCCAGCCCACACTATTCCGCCAGGCAGCATTCCATCAAACAGTGAATGATTTGTCTCTCATTTTAATGCAAAAGATAACAAAATGTCAAGTCAGCAGCAATATGGGTAGACAGAGTATTTTCTGAACTGAATTTTCTGGTTAACTCTCTTTCAGCCAGATAGGCTTTTTACATCAACCTGTGGGGCTGAATATTCTCCTGACCCATACCAGCTGGCTTTCTGGCCTTAATAAGCAGCATTTCAAAAAGCAGGCACATGACCTTGCCTTAACACTGCTTGAAAGGACAATTATTATTCCCAAGTGGGGAAGGGAACGACAATTTCCAATAACCTGAAGCTCAATCATGGTGACCTGAATAAATTCTGAGAACCTGTTGTCAGGTACTTTCTCCCTTTAACAGTCTTTCAATTTCAGAATTCAAATCACAGTACAAACTGCTTACTGAATGTACCAGACGCAGTGTTCCTGCCACTAGCAAAGGGAACCTGGGAAGTGAGTACACTTTCACCTCTGCCACTTTGCCACCCACACTTCGGGAGGAGGCCCCAATAGGTCTGTCAGAACAGGGCAAAAATAACAGGGTTCACTTCGTGCCTTGTCTTTGAACTAGACTCATCAAACAAGCACCATGCTCACTTTGCTCCCCGCACTTTTACTTCATGAGGACAATGTCAGGAAGTTTTAGGTCATATATCCACTTTATGACAGTATATACTGAGTAATGATAAAAGCTTTCTCTTATTGTTATCATGGCTTCTCCCTATTTATTGTACATTGTTCTGTTCTTTTTTTTTTTTTAAAGATTTTATTTATTTATTTGACAGACAGATCACAAGTAGGCAGAGAGAGAGGAGGAAGCAGGCTCCCCACTGAGCAGAGAGCCCAATGCGGGGCTCGATCTCAGGACCCTGAGATCATGACCTGAGCTTAAGGCAGAGGCTTTAACCCACTGAGCCACCCAGGTGCCCCTACATTGTTATGTTCTTAAAATCATATTATCTTATGGTTATAAAGACTTTAGGCATGCTTCCTTCTAGCCATGGAGAAACGGAGGCCTGGAGATGTGGCGCAAGGTTCCCAGGGTCACACATGGAACGTGTGGTAGTTCTCCTGACTCTATCTCCATGTCCATGTCTGCATTTGGAATAAAGATTTGCACAAAGTCATCCATTTTCAACGAAAGCCTTGGAATGTGTCCTCCCTCTTTCTGGATCCTTCGATAACAATCATTTGTGCAGCAAAAATTCCACGGCCATAGAATCAAGTACTGGGATGTTCTATTGGAATTTGCCCTTCCGAGGCGGGAAGGACGCCAAAAAAGAGACATTTGCTGCTTTAGTGGGGCCAGGCAGCTCTGCCGGGCTGTATTACCTCATTTTCTCAAGGTTCTACAGCAGAGACGAGGAAACGGCAACCTGGGGTTACAAACTTGTCCCAGATCACGAAACTTGCACATGGAGAAGCCAGACCAGAACCTGGTTTGTCTGGCTATACCTAGGAGGATGACTCCTCTCTGTCTTTGAAGACACCATTTATAGGTCCTATTTATGAGCCCATTCCCATTATTCCCGGGGTTCAGGTTCTATACAGAGAGGGTTTCCTAAAGAGTGACTTTCTTCCACTCTGACCATCAGGCTCCCCTGAGATAGAACCCTCCCTGAGGGGCCCCAGATCCTCTTGGTGCCTAAAGAAACATAGGGCTAGTTTTTTACATGCCCAAGTACACAGAGAAAATTCCCCCAAACCTAACAGCAGCTGTATATTCTCAAGAGAATTTGCTTTGCAGAGACCAACTAGTCACCTGGACATGTATTGAGCCTTCAAACCAGCACAAGCCATTGTTTCCTTCCCTCGCAGAAACATCTCACAAAATCAGTTTGCACACAAAGTACCCCCCATCCGGTATTTAATTTTCAAGTCAGCCTCTTGTCATGTTGACTTCTAATTTGTCTTTTTTAAAGGCAAATCTGAAATGGATGTTTATTATCTTATCCTTGTTTTTATGACTACACTGTTATATATCCATGCATGACCTTGTTTTGTCCTTTAAAAATTCATAAATATAGTTTCATCTTTTGTAACTTTCTTTTTGCACTGGACATTATGTTTTCTAGGTCTACCTGTGTTGATATATTTAGCTCGGGTTCATGCATGTCTCCCAGTGTATGAATATACCACAATTTATTGATCATCTCCCTTTTGAAAGTTATTTAAGTTATTCTGAATTTTTTTGTAATTATAAACTGCAATGGTTAATTTTATATGTCAAGTTGACTTGGCCATGGGGTTCCCAGATATTGGTGCCCAGGTATTGGATCAAGCATTATTCTGAATGCTAATGTGGGTGTTTGGGGATGAAAGGAACATGTAAACCAGTAGAATGAAGGCAAATGGCCTCCCTAACGAGGTGGGCCTCGTCTGATCAGTTGAAAGCCTGAGGAAAACAACTGGGCAGACTTATTCTCCCTTAAATAAGAGAGAATTCCCCTTCCCTGACTGCCTTTGAATGGGGACATCTGCTTTTTGCTGCCCTTAGACTCAGACTGAAATATCTCCTCTCCCTCAGTCTCAAACCCGTTCATCTTTGGGCTGGAACCACAGCACAGGGGTCTCCTGGGTCTCTGGCCTGCCAGCCCACACTACCAGGTCTTGGGTCTTGGCAGCCTCCACAGTCCTGAGGGCCATTCCTTCTAATTAAACTCTCTCCATACATACATGCATCCTACTGGTTCTGTTTCTTTCTAGAGCCCTGACTAATACACAAAGCTGGGCCTTTTTATACATGGCTTCTGTGCACAGGGGTCCGAGTTCCTCCAGAGCGAAGACCTACGAAGACCTACAAAGACCTACGCAAGGCCCTTTGGAACCACCTATCTGCCTGATCTCAGGGATCCCCTCCTTCATTCGCGCCATCTTCCCTGCGGGCAAGTCAGAATCTCTGCTTCCCTGTGTTGCTTCACCACTTCCTCTCCATTCTCCACACATGTTCGTGCTGGCCTCTTAACAGCAGCAGCGGTACCTACAATGTACAAGATGGCGCCCTTCCTCCCGCACCCCAAGTCTTCTCAGGTAATGGCTCCAGGCAAGCCAGGTGCTCCCTCTGTCTCTGCAGGGTGCTCTTTCCCTCCCACTGGCAGTTGTGGCCTTACAGCAGTGCAGACAACTTCTGGGTGTGGGAGAATCCAACAAATGGTAACATAGCCCTGCTCTGGAGCAGCTCCAAGTTCAAGAGTAGTGGTGGGCGGGTAAACAAACTAAAAACAAACCCTCGGAACTAAGGCAGCGCCTGCAGAAGGAAAGCCAAGCTGGGTGTGGGGAGGGTGGCGCTGTGGAGGGAGCCTGGTCAGGCCAGCTGCCTGGAAGGGGAAGACCATCCGGGCAGCTAGATCTGGGGGAAGTGTGCGGACTGCTCCTCTGCACCAAGGAGAAGAAGAAGAAGAAGAAGAAGAAGAAGGAAAAGACGCTCTAGTGGAGAGAAGAGCTGGAACAGAGCATAGGGCTAGGAGAAGCTGAGCCAGATCAATTCAAAACAAGCAGGATGAAGCTAGGAAGGCCAACGAGGACCAGGTGTTGGAGGCGTGCCACCCCTGAGGAAAGGCCTCACCCCCAGCCCTGAGCCATGGAGACACCCGTCACCTGAGTCATCGATCACTTATGACACAACTGAATTAGGTTGTGTGATGTGCCTACCCATGAGGGTGAGGTTTATAAACAACAAAGATGAAGCCAAGCTAGAAACCACCTGAGGTTTTTCCTACGTTTCCAGATTTTTCATAGCAATCACATTTCTGAGAGAACACAGCTACGAAGTTGGCATAGGTTGGCTGCCCTTATTTAAGGTGAGGAGGGACTTGGTTGGATCCTGTGATCTGAAAGATAGAAGAGCTTCCATTCAACAGGAGGGCTCTAGGGCCTCACCTCACCATTAGACACACTACTTTCATATTTTAGAAACACAATTAGTGGGTCCTGCTCATTTGATCGGTGTTGTCTAGCACTAGGAAGGAAAAGAAAATCTATTTTGAGAACCTGCTATTTTATTTGGTTTTCCTGGCACATTCTCCCAGGAAGGAGTTTCTCCTATTTTAATTACATCAAGTTGGGTTTCAGCACCGCTGCCAGGAACTGAGGGCTGGCCATTGGCAGCCTGACTTCACAAGGCGTTGTCACTACAATGAAATTCATTTACTGTAGGAGAGCTTATTTCTACCTGCTGTTAAAATCACCTCCATTCTACCACACCAAGTAACCCATGCATTTTGTGGGCTCATTGGCTTCTTTCCCGTACATTCCCGCCTCTGGTTGTTTCTCACAGTAGACAAACGGGAAGGGTAAACAGAAGGTGTCAGTGAGAGCCCGCAGAGCGACATTTCTCTTTGCATCTACGCTGCTATGTTCCTTCGCTGCTGGCAGTGACCCTGGGACTTTGTCTGGATCATCCTGCTGGACTTCTCCCCCGCTTCCGACCCAGCTGTCAGTGGAAGGGCAAGGACTTTTCTTTTTCTCTTTTCTCTCTGTACCCAGAGCTCCAAGTTTAAAAGACAATTTTCAATACACTACTCTTGCCACTGGATACTGTTTGGAGAAATCTCACCTGGAAACTGAGTTTTGCCAGGAGTAGTTCAATAAAGCGTTCTTTATTGAACTTCTGCTGGGCATGCCATACTTATTATAGGGGAAAGCACAGTGGTTCTTGCGCTCTCCTTGGCTGTAGCCGTCCAAATGAGGGTTAAGTGAAATGTATTGAAAAGTGTGAATTTACACAAAGCTGAAAGAACGCAATAGGTCTCCAGGGCATTGAATAATTAAATCAACAATAACCACCCATGTTGGCCCACCTACCATGTGCAGGGCACAGTGTACTCTGAGAAGCTGGCTCCAAGTCTGAGCTCTGTGGGGTAAGGAGCATGTTTTCCTTATTGATTGCTGCACTTCTAGGATTTAGCTCTGCTTTTGGCCCAGAGAGGTGCTCGGGAAGCTTATGGAGAACAGGAGAAAGAAAAGAGGGCGCACGTGACCCCATCTGATTAATTTTATCCTCAAAGCTACTCTTATGCACACTTATGGTCTTCAAATTCAGTTTTACAATAGAGGCATTCTCTTTTCATCACCTCACTTCATCTTTCCAACAAAGTAGTGGGTTCAGTGATCAGGGTCTTGTGTCTAAAGCCCACATGCTGGTAGTAGGATGTGATTCTGTTGCCAAAGACCATGTTCCTCCCGGTACACCAGCTGTCCTGAGTATAAGAGGCCCCTACAAGTACACTGTAGAGGAGAGTGGAGCTGGGTGTCACCCGGGGCCTCACCCCGACGGTGCTCCTTGCAGCTGACAATGGCCCGGGGCTAGGAACTTGTATTTCAGGGAGGGGAAATGCTTGTGCAACCTGAAGGGAGAGTTACTCCTTAACAAATACTCTAGCTAGTTCCAGCATCAGAGATGGAGGATTCCTTTTAGCTGTCCAATGGTTCCCAGATTAGGCTGCAAGCACCCACTGATCAGAGAATCCCTTCACTGATGTTCAAGGTCTAGTACAGGCATTGCAAACTGGGGCCATTAAAATGAAGAGAATGGATCAGATGGCCTCAGGGGGATGGGAGACTGGCCACCTCTCTTTCCTGTCCAATCACTTATCACTTAATACAGGAGAATTGTATGGAAGTTATTCTCTAGGAGCAAAGAGATATCATGAAGAGAGAAAAAAAGCATAACATAAACATGCTTATCTGGCATTCCTTTGTCATGAGGTATCTTGCCTTTTTGCTGGCTATTTTGACCCTTGAAAATCTCATTTTATGGGTTTTTTTCCCCCTCAACTTCAAAATGAGGCAAAAAAAAAAAAAAAAGTCAGCCAACCCTACCGGGCTTTAGAGAGTGGGAGACTGGTGGGAGCATGCTAGAGTGTTTGGGAAGCCTGAGACTGTCTGTTCCACGGGGGAAAATCAGGCTGGTGCAGAGAGGTGCTCAGGAGATACTGGTAGAAGACAGGAGGAAGGCAAGAGGCGGCACACGGCACCTTCTTTTTCTCTCCGAAGCTACCTGAACACTGGTCATGCCTGTGGTTTTCAAATTTAGTCTGACGATGCCTCAGGATAAACGACTCCTTCCAAATTCATGACAGACCATTTAAAATCTCCATGAAGTAAACGGCCCTTGCTACTGCATATCCTTTCAACCTAAAGAAGGGCAGTGAAGCTCAGTGCGACCCTGTCCCACCACGAATGTGCTATTCCCTCCTCTCAGATATAGGACCCTCCCGGGTTGCCTACACAATGCTGAATGGGGCTAACACCTCAGCCTCCAGCAGACACTAGTTTTGGATGTCTGTGACTTTAAGAGCAGAGGAAATTATCAGAAGAGGGAGACAGAAGATGGCTTTGGCCTCTAGCCTTCCATCCCCTAGAAGTGATTGTTCTCCTAGCTGGCAAAGGATCTGTCCTGAAAGCTGGCCCTGACTTCCCAACAAGCACTGTTTGCCCTTGAATCTGACCCCAAATTCCAATTTTCTCACAGTGCTCAGATTAGATGTCTCTTTTGGAGCTGACCTAGCCTCAGCCTCCAGACCCCTCCACCCTCCCTGCCCCAGACTGGCCTCATTTCACACTCCCACGCCTGACATTAGGTCCCACCCTGCCTCGCCTGCACCTGCCCTCCATTCCCTGGCTCTGGGCCTCTCCTGCTTAGGTGCCGGCAGCAGCTGTGACTGTCTCTAGCTGAACTGCTAAGGGAAAGAAGCTCCTTCCCACATGGCTAGCTCTGAGCTGCTTCTTCATCACCCCCAGACTCCTGGAATGGGACACTGAACAGCCTGTACCCTCCAAGCCATGCTCTTGGATTCCCCCACAAAGGAGAACAAACCAGTCTTCCCTGCTGGGGCACAAAGCCCCATGATCCTGTCTACAAGCGGACCTAGACTTCTCTGTTCAGAATGCAACCACATATGCACTTACTAAACAATTCAGAATATGTCCTCTTATAAGGGTTGACTGATTTTGCCAAACCTCCAAATTTTTACTTTAAAAAACTGTTCTAGTTCCTTTTTTTAAATTTTTCTCACCATCCTACTTCCCCTCCCCCTAGCCATCTACCACCTCCCTGCTGGGGAGGCTGAAGTGCATGGGACTCTTTACCAGAATGTGAATTCTCCAATAAGTCACGGATTATGGGTACACAAGGGTCACTGTCCCCTAAGTAGAACCGCTTCTCTGAGCCCTCTCTTTCTCACAGCTCTCTATGTGTTTCACTTTCCAAAGCAGAAATAGGAGCACATGCACATTTCTTAAAATCACTATGGTCTCAGGGTACAGAATGGATCAGAAGTAGGCAAGGCTGGAGAAATCGAGGCTTGTAAAGAGTTAATGTAAGGGTCCTGATAAGGAGGGCACCTGGGTGGCTCAGTGGGTTAAGCCTCTGACTTCAGCACAGGTCATGATCTCAGGGTTCTGGAATCAAGCCCTGCATTGGGCTCTCTGCTCAGCAGGGAGCCTGCTTCCCTCTCTCTCTCTGCCTGCCTCTGTGCCTACTTGTGATCTCTGTCTGTCAAATAAATAAATAAAATCTTAAAAAAGAAAAAAGAAGTCCTGGTAAGGGACATTCAGGACACCCGTTGTCCCAGAACATTTGCAACTACTTAGAGGAGCCTAAGTAATTTTAGACAAAAGATGACACACAGCAGTCTGCCAATTCCCTATCGTCTACTTCCCTAGCGCCCAAATCTTGAATCTTCTTCTTATTATGTAAGAAAGATGTCTATCAGCTGCAGGGTGGATAGAAGCAAAGAGAGACCCTGCCTGTCCACCGGCACTTCTTTATAGTCTTCAGGCTTGTCACCTACCGGAAAGGAAGTCCCTGAAAGCTGACCCATCAGATTAATACCCGCCTCTGAGGGCAATCAATGGAGTCAGAGGGAAATCCTGATTTGAATTCCATCTTCTAAAGGAAGCAGAAATGAGTCCATTTCTCAGAGCCCAGTCACTGGCATCTTCCTCTGACTTCCTTCCAAAGTGCAATAAATGGAGATTCAGGCCTAACCTGGGAATCCAAGGGGAGATGTGGTCAAGCAAAAGCCAAATTTTCTAAAGAAGGCAAAGAGGTTTGAGGCTCCATGGAAAGGAATATTATTTAACAAGTGTCTCAGAGACGTCATGAGATAGTGGGACATAAAGTGTCCCTGCAACAGTGGCTGAGAGCATTTTCAGTTATAAATTAAGAGACTCCAGAGTCAGAGGTAAGAATGTGTCCAGCACATAAGCCTCTGCGGGTTATTAATAGTGAGAGAGGAGGTTTAAATTATTCTCTGCGTAACCTTTTGGAGATTTGATTTTTATGAAAACCATTAGCAAATATGAGCTGATCAGGGGGAGAATAAATAAAAGATAACCCAAGCAGAAGGACATAACTCAAACCAGGGGGAGGGATAACACAAATGGAAGACCAAGAGAATGCAATGCTCACTCTTCCCTTGGTTGGTAGGAATTAAGAGAAGAGAAAGGAAGGAGAGGGGATACTTGGCAGAGCTCCAGTAACCCAAGTCCAAGTATAGGACATCTTCCTTCATAGCATGAAACTCGTGGGTACCCAGTCCAGCTTAGAAGAGCAGGAAAATCCCAGGAGAAGCAGTGAGACAAGGAGAGTACAATGCAAGTTTCACTCATCCTCTAGGCCAAAGATGGCAGACAGGCTTAATTTATGGACGAATTTTATGAATTAGGAGTTGCTTCTTTACATTCTATACTCAACATTCTGTACACAAGTTTAGATCTGAGATCAACAGTAGAGTACTACAATGGGCTAGTGACGTCTGCCCGTGGCCCAGGATTGGAGAGTGTGTTCTACTAGTGTGGACGACAAGAGTGCTGTCTATTGCCCGGTCCAGTGTACTGGCTTTTTCTGTATTGTAGTTTAGGGTCAAAGGCCAGGCTAACACTAAGATGAATTGTTTATCTTTGTCCTGTACATTATTTCTCATGGAGATTTATATGAGTGATGTATTATTAGCAGGTGATGTTCCTGGATCTCTTGGCACCCAAAAAATCTAATAAAACCTACTCTTGATCCCCCAAATTTTATATGCAGATGTTTTTGGAATCTGGGACTTAAAATTTTCCCTTGTAGGGCCAAGTAAAGCTTCCAGAGGTCTTGTTGATTACTTGGGGAGCGGGCTGGAGACTGGACCTCTGGGTAGACGTCAGTGAGCAAGGATTGTTCCTGGGCTCTTGCCCTCCCTCCCATCCATGAGACGTGATGAGGCTCCAGTTCCTCGTCCTACGGTCCAGAACACCATCGATCCTGGATGCCATGGGGCCAGCTCAGGAGGGCCTAGGGAAATGTAAGGACTTGAGATGAGATGACTTGATTCACCTTCGCTTAACCCACAAGTGTCACGTGGGGGATGTCGACGTTATCTGTCTAGATCCAGTGATTGCTTTTTCCCTCTGACGGCCAGAGACAGATGTTCAGGCATCTCCGTGAAAAGCTTCTTGGCAAAAAAGTAGAGTTATTGATTCTTATTTATGGTTACAGGGATCCCCCTTCAGAAACAAAATAAGGAATCTACATGACAGACCTCATCGCTTAACTGCAAAGACTGACCTTTCTCAGAATGACAACTCTTGGAGTACCAGTGAAGTGTGAGTACAAATAGAACACCACCCACCGCCTTTGGGTCAGAGCTCATTTCATACTGTTCAAAAGAACATACAAATCAAAACCTTCCTCAAGTGCTAAGTACCAAGCCAACAAGACTGGTTTTGTTGTAATGTTTGCACTTTGTCATCAGGAAAATAAAACAGAACGACACAAAACAACGAGCATTTTCTTTTTCAAGTCAGCAATACAAAGGTGAAAGGATGGCTTAACTCTGGCCTGTGCACTGTCTCCTTTCCCAGGTAACAAATGCATCTTGAGGGCATTATATAATGCATTTGTGTATTCCCCCACATCCCGTGCACAGTAGGTACGTTTGATTGAGTACTTAATTTGAAAAGATCAGTTGCAACACTGAAGAGTGGAGAGGCCCATGCACTTCCAAGTTTCGTGCTGTACTCCCAGCGCCTACCAGAAAACCTCATTAAGAGCCCTTCTTTCCAGCGATGTGGGCAGGATGGTCACGGGCCAGTTTTACCTGTCTGAGCCTCATCTTTCTCATAAGTAAAATGGGATAAGAACGTCTAAACCGCTTCATGTCATTGCTCAATGTTGCTTCCTCTTCTAGTAAAGTCTTGACTCTTATTTCAAAACCTTGTTCAGGGTCTGTTTTTCTTTGAATCATTCCTTGATATTCTCTTTTTCCCTGGGAAAAAGTGGCATCCCCTTCCTTTGGGCTCTGCTAAATTCCATAATGACTTTCATTAAAACACCTAGAGTCCTTTGTGACATTTATCTGCTTAAAAGTCTATCTGCTTCTGTTGCACAATGGTTTTCCAGGGTAGGAACTCTGTCTCATTCATTCCTGAGCAGCAGAAACTGGATGTATAATTTCTGAATGCATATAGGAACAGGTAAGAGAGGACTACAACCAACCAAGCAATATGACCCATTCTGGGTTTTAGGAAAATTCCCCTGGCATGGTTGAAGCACACAGGCTAGAGTTCAGAGAGGGTTAGATTGAAAGCATCAAGGTTCCTTGGGACTCAGACATTGTCTCTGGAATGCTTCTGTTAACCTGCAGAAGTAACCCTGCGTCATGTAAGCCATTACTGTCTCCCTGGTCTGAACACTGAGTCTGCGGAGCCAAAGACAGAGATCACATGTCACGAACAGACACAGAACGGCATAGGAAACACTGAACTGTGAAGCCCCTTGGGAAGGGATCAGCCTTGGCGGGGGGGGGGGGGGGGGGGGGGGCATGGCCTGCCGTTGTAGCCAGGGGTGGCACAGGGTGATCAAGTTGGCACCTGAGCTCCTTCGTCCACTGTACAGCTCTCTGCCAGGGCTGGTGAGCTCCAACAGATAGACCTGTACACCCATTGTTACAGACTGAATGGTGTGCACCAAAATTTCTATATTGAAGCTCTAACCTGCCAGTGTGATTGACTTGGACGCAGAGCCAAGGACAGAATCCGGGTTACGTAATGTCACAGGGTGGGGTCCCAGTAAGATAGGATTAGCGTTATTATAAGAAGAGGAAGAGACACCTGAGCTCCCTTGCTCCTTTACCGTGTGCCCTTTGGTCCTCCCCTGCTTCTCTTTTCCTCTTTCTCTCTCAGTGCCTCCCTCCCTCTCCTGCCTTGTGAGCACACAGTGTGAAGGTGGCGGTATCTAACCCAAGAAGAGGGCTCTCATAAGAACTCGAATTTGCTAGCACCTCTATCTTGGACTTCCAGCCTCCAGCACCGTGAGACAGGAACTTCTGGTGTGTAAGCTCCCGGGTCTATGGCAGTTTGTTACAGGAGCCTGAGAGGACCCATACACCCCTGAAAATAGTCAAGATACAGAACAACACCAGCACTCATTTTTTTTTTAACTCCTTTTTATAATAGACTGAAAACCTCTAACCTTGAAACTCGCAAACAGACGAAAATACACAATCCTTCCCCAAATGCCTTTTGACATGTTTTGTCGCCTATGATGTCATCATGCCAAGTTTTAATGAAGAAAGGAAGCCATTATGCAATTAAGGCAAAGAATTCATGGTAATTCAGCCCCAAGTATCCAATTAAGTTTGGCACAGTCGCCAGCTCTCAACTGGTTCTGGTGACCTGCATAAAATCTCCTGCGGAAGCTTCACAGTTACTCCCCAGAGGCAGCAGTTTCTCTGAGCAGAGAGGATTCCAGAATGTTTTGGAAAAGAGATATCCTCTCTGGTGTCTTCCTCATTTCCCAGGAGCCAAATTCCCTTTTCTTCCTTCTAGGAATGGTTTCCTATTCCTTGTCACTCCTCTCCCAACCCCCATTCCAGGAAGGATCAATGCAGCCTCCAGTCCCTGAGGGGACCAGTCTCCTGTGGCTCCCTGCTGGGCGCCTGGGCCCAAAACACTGTCCAGCAAGAGCTGCTGTGCAGAAGGGGTTTGTGGAATGAGTCCCTGATCAAATGAGGTGAAAAGATTTGACCAAAGGCCCGGCAGCCGTTTGAAGTCACAGAGCTTGAGTTGTAATTTGTGAAGCCAGCCTAGAATGTTGTCTAGTGAAGCCTTTTGATTTTTTTGAGATCTCTGGGTAGGGTTGGGGGGCAGGGCCAGCAGAACAGAGAAATTATTCTCACTGCCTAGAGAACTGGCCTGTTTTGTCACAGCGTGAAAAGCCCCTCTCTGCCCGGTCTAATCTGCATCTGCTCCCCGTCTCCCCACTGCGCTCTACGTAACTAATCATCCCAATCTCCCCAGACAGCTTCATAGAACTCAACTACATTGCGTGTGTTCTGTTGCTGCTTTTGCCCATGTTGTTGTCCTTTGGAGAACCAAACTAAAATGGAGTCACATGTGTTAGGAACAAACCAGAGTCGGCCCATGCAAGCGCATTAAAGAAAACAAATCCACCTTACCTAAGTGGCAGAATGTTACAGCTCTCCTCTGGGATCAGCAGAGGATGCCGGCCAATCCCCAGACACCAAGTCTGCTCATGCTGCCCCTGCGCTTGCTCGTTCCTGACTCGGCTCCCCGATCCAAACATCAAAGACGACGACTAGGTAACCAACCAGCTGAAATAGTCAAACACTCCCGCACTTACCCCATAAAATCCTGTGGTCTGTGAGCAGCACAGAACTGCTTCTTCCCTCAGCCTTGAGTTTCCCAACATGCAGGTAGAAACCCTCAAAATAAACTCCTTCTGCTTCACTTTACTCGGTGTGCAGTCAGGTTTGGGCACCTTTCACACAGGCACTTCCCACTTTGTCTGCTGTGGCCTCCTACTTGGTCTTCACATCCAAGCTCAGTCTCCTTCCCTTTGGAGCCTTCTCGACCCCAGCCACGTACAGACTGCATGTCTGCCACAGACTCGTGTGCACGCTTTCTACTACCTGCCTCTTGTTTGTCTTGCTGCTAGATGCTGAGCCCTCAAGGGATGCTGTTGAGTCTTAATCATCTTGTAAACCAACTGCCTAATCCAGGGCTTTGTACATCAAGTCTCTCAACAAACACTTGTAGAAGGTAGGGGTCCGGGGAGCCCTTCCCACTTTTCCCCTTCACCCCCAAGTACAGGCCGCTGCTGCGGGGTGGGGGAAGCACAGCCTTAGGTCCAAACAGCCTCCAGTTTAAATTCCGGTTCTCCGCCTTTGGGATTCATCACGTATTGTTGGGTAACCAATTAACAACAACGAAGCCCTTACAGCACACCTGCTGGCCAGCTCCCGGCGCCTGCAGGCCAGAAGCCCAGGAACATCTGAGTAGGGTTCCGCACTCAGAGTTTCCCAAGACTGCATCACAGGTACTGGCCAGGTTGAGTTCCTTTCTGGGGCTTTCAAACACATGTGACTGCTGGCAGAACTGAGTTCCTTAAGGTTGTAAGATGGTGGTCCCCTTCTGTGGCTGGCTTGTGGCTGGGAATGCTTCCATGTGGCCTTCTCCAACTTCAAAGCCAGCAAGGGAGTCTCCCTCATGTCCAGTTGACCTCATTCCTCTGACATCCTTACTACTTCTGTCTCTGCCTTCTCTGTCTAGATTTAAGGAGTCATATGATTAGCCGGGTCACCAGGATAGTTTCCCTTTCGATTAACTCAGAGTCAAATGATCATGACCTTCATACCATCCGCACGATCCTTTCTCCATTTAACAAAACCTAATTATGAGAGCACTGTTTCATCACCTCACTGGTTCTGCCCACACTCAAAGCAAAGGACTTATGTAAGAACAAGGATCATGGGCAGTCACCTTGGAGTTCTGCCCACCTGCCTTCTCGGGCTACATTATCCCTTTGCAAGGTCAGTTTTCTCGGAAGAAAAACAGGGAAAAATAAACCTACCTCCCAGACTCTTGGTGAAGATGAAAGAAAAAATGTGAAAGAGTCACTCAGTGGCCACAGGTCTCTTCCTATTATTTCTGGCCAGCTGCCTCATCACTGTATCTAGGGATCAGACACTAGCTGGACTGGATGCCCGGCAAACAACTCTGACATCCTGAGTAATGAATGCAGATCTAAAAGAAACAAAACAAAAAACCGATAATGTCCAGCGATCTGATTTTTGGAAGGCAGTAATAGCTGAGATCACCCAGGATTAGCCCAGGACCCAAGTTATGCTAATTTCATAAAGACTGAAGTCTGAGCTCTTCAATTACATTACTTAGACCATTGTTTATCTTGATTAAACAAAAAACACTTGTTTATGGCACTTGAGTTTTAATAAATTAGATGCTCTAAAAAAGAAAACCCATGGCACTGGGTTTGAATATACTAGAAGCTCTGAGTGCAGAAACAAGGATGCTACTGGCTTTCAGGATCCAGCCAACATGGGATCAGGCCAAGTCAGTCCTCTATTGCTCCCCTTCTCAGTCACTCCTTGCTGCTGGCATTGTCTTATGGTGCTGACTCCCAGCCCTACAGCCTGGGGACCATGATAGTGCTGTCCCACCTAGGCAACTCCTTCTCCAGACATTGTCTGATTCTTCCCCACAAAACTTAACAGTCCTGTGTTCTATCCCTTTGATAGCCATCTGGGCACCTGCCTAATTAGGTACAGGAACAACAGAGACATCAGTCAGTGAGAATGGCTAAATATGATAGCTCTTTCCCGGTTATATCTATGCTTTATGGGGGTCTTCAAGCATTACTCAACTGAAGTAGATTTCCTTCTCTATCCAAAGCAGAGTTCCACGCTTCCCTGAACACACCAAGTCATTGCTCTCTGCTAGAGCCGAGACTATTGCTGCCATAGGTCCGTCAAGGGTCCGGGACATGCCACTCCTCCACAAGGACAAGTTCCATGACTCCAGCCCTCACCTGAGATGTGACCTTAGCATATGCATTTTCCAAAGGGCCGCTGTTCTTCATTCACCCCTTGGAGACAAGATGGCATCTCCAGGTCAGAGGACTACAAATAATTCCCAGTTAAAAGCAGTTTTTAAGTAGGACTTGGTACAAAACCATTCTGTACTAGTGGGTTTTTAGGTGCAAGAATAATTGGGCATTATCCTCTAAAACTCGTATATTACAAACATCTGTTATATTTAGATAACAAAGAGAATTAAAATACAGATATTCTTCCCTTTTGGGGCGGCCTTTAATAATGAGTTTAGAGACACAAAAATTCAATTAGCCCCCATCAAAGGTGTGTACGTTCCATCCCAGCAGTGGTCAGCGACCTGCACCTCAAGGGCTGAGCAGACCAGCGGCAGGTTCTGCCAGCTGGAAGCCCTAGGGCACCTGTAACACTGAAGGGGAATCAAGGGCTCTGGCTGGATGGCTAGGGAGGGCTAAGGCTTAGTCATTTGAGCTGTGTAGTTTCACTGTCTGCTTTGGGGACTTTGAGTGCAGTCTAGAAGCAGTGAGTGCCACTCACCTAGAACTCTGCAGGCTCTACCAGAGAGCTTTCTGGATGCCATACCTTCCCCACAGCCCAGCCCTAGCTCCAGCCACCATTTCTCACTTAAATTCTGCCTGCCATTCCATGCTTTCCTCTGTGGCTGCAAACACATACAGGGTATACCTTAATTGTGCCCCCTCCCTGCCTCTCTCAGGCTAAAGTTGATTGCTAGGTTTGGCTAATGCCATTTAGAACCTATAGCCTTTCCATTTTGTCTACTTCTGGTCTTGCTGTGATTGTCACTCTCACACTCAAGCACGCCCTCATGTACTCTCTGGATCCCACATACAGAACAGCCTGCAGTCCCTCAGGTGCACCATGTGCTTTCTTACCCACAGCCCTTTGCACAAACTGTTCTTTCTGTCAAGACAGAAGGCTCTCCTTCTCCTCCTCAGGCTTCACCTGGTTATTTCCTCCTTGGTCCTCAGGATCTGATTTCGAGGCCACCTGCTTGAGGAAGCCCCTCTACTCTGCAACTCTGCGACTGCTGCCCACCCCTGGTTCCCTCAGCCATCACATCTTTACCACACTGGGGGAGAAACAGCTTGGGGACTGGCCTGTCACTGCCACCAGGAGGTGAAGCTGTGGATCTCTAGTAACATACCTGCCACTGGCTTAATATTCAGAAAATTCTGTGGAAGCTGGGGGAGGGAGGGAGGGAAGGAGCGAGAGAGAAAGGGAGGAAAGAAGAAAGGAGAAAGGAAAGGACATTGGAATGATGTGGCCTTTGAGGCAAAGAAATTGAGTGGGGAATATGGAGGAGTGATAGGCTATCCCGAGCTCCTGGAACATCCTGAAGAAGGAGCAGTCACAGACAGCCTGAATCAACATTTCAGGCTAAAATCAGACAGGCAGCCAGTTCTAGCCAACAGGCTCTGCCACACACTCACTGCAAGATGCTAGATGAGTCCTTTCCTCTGAGGAAAGCATCAGCTTCCTCCTTGAAAAATGCATGGTTGGTTGGTTGGTTGGATTATTTACTTACTTATTTATTTAAAAATGTGTGGTTAAGCTGGACTCTCTGGCTTCTGCCATCAATGAGAAGAAGTTTAGAGAGAGCAGTACTGCCCGGATCCACGGGACCCTGAGCAACTTCTCTGCCTCAAACCCAATCCTAATCTTTCTGCTTGTTGTTTAGACTGAGAGAGCTCGTGATTGGGTTGATGAAGGAGCTTCCCAGACCTGAGATTTCACCAATTAATACCAAAGCTCATCTCAGCATTTAAAGGGCCAAACCAGCCACAGCAAACGAAAACTGTTGGGGAACGATCAGGAGTTTTCTAGGTCACAACTGTCAGTCTCTCCATTAATCTGCTCCATCAGCAGTGATAATTTAAGGTTTTGGGGAGAGGAGCCAGGGAGCAATGGAGAGGAGGCAGGGCTGCCTTCATCACACACCAGTGTCTCCCTCAGTGAATCAGTCCTCACCAGGCACAGATGCTGAAGTAGGGCAGTCTGTGGGCACGTACGAGTTGTGAAGGTTGCACACGAGGCAGGAAACATGGGTAGACAGCCCACCCTCTGCTCTCACCTCCCTCGGCAACAAATCAGGTGTTCATTTCCTGCAGCTAAATATTACACCTGATAAAAGGGAATGACACGTTAACCAGGAACCGTGCCCTCAGATTATGTCATTTACTTTTGAAAATATCAGATAAAACACAGGAACATCTTCAGAAGATAATGTTAAGGGAAGGACCAAGATATACATTTATATTTATAATGTGGATATAATTATGCAAACAAAAGCAAAAATCCTAGAAGCCTGTATGAAAGGACGAATGACAGCATAGAGATCTCTCTGGCTGGTAGAGTAATTATCATAGAAAATTTCTATTACGTCCACTTTTCTTATTTTTCTTAAAAATGCCTATATTTTGGGGCACCTGGGTGGCTCAGTCGGTTAAGCGTCTGCCTTTGGCTCAGGTCATGATCCCAGGATCCTGGGACTGAGCCCCGCATCGGGCTCCCTGTTCAATGGAGAGCCTGCTTCTCCCTCTGCCTGCTGCTCCCCCTGCTTGTGCTCTCTGTCTCTCTGATGAATAAACAAAATAAAATAAAGTCTATGTTTTATGGTGTCACAACACAATTAAGTATTTTAAAAAGAGTTCTATGAGAAAGGGTCCTCAAAGGTCATTTGGTTCAGTGGCTCCTAAAGGGGTTTTGATGAGAGCCCAGCTGGGTACTTCAGCATCTCCAGTGAAGCTCACTAAATATAGGCACAGACCCAGGCCACAGCCCGAGTGACCCCGACTTACCAAGGCCGGCATGGGGTCCAGAAATCTGCATTCATTAAGTTAAAAATGAAAAGCTTGCCAGGTAATACCCAAGTGGAGCTGGGGTTGCAGCAACTGCTCCAGCGAGCCCAGCCTCACACTCTGCAGCAGGAGGAAGCTAAGGCCCCACCAGGGGAGTCACCTGCCAGGTGAGTGGCAGAAACAAGACCACAGCTCGAAACTCAGTCTGGTGAACAGTTGACTCTGGGTAATTAGACAAAGAATTTTGAACTGTGCCAACTCTTTGCCCCTTCTGTGTTCCTTGTCATTCTGTGGTGTGGCTCTGCAAAGGCCAATCCTTCTGGAATGGCCTGACCCATGAGACTGTTTAAGAATGCTTATTGGAGTCAACGTGCTCTTCTTGTGACCTTTTCTGAACAAAGGCATCTGGCCCTCTAGATTTGAAATGCTAATATGGAGGAACTGGATAAAAGGGCTCTGATTCTGCACCTCCCTTTTCCCTAAGGGCTAGCGTTATGATGTCTGTTTATTTTGGCCTTCAGGGCACTAAGCGAAGTTGCTCACCCTCCTTTGATGTGCAAGGTTGGTGTGTCTAAATGGGCTGCTGGAAGGGCAGGCTGGCCCCAGCCTTCTGGCTAGACCTCCCCTGAGTCAGGAGGGCTTACCTTCAGCCCTGGGATGGAGCAGAAAGGCCAGGAGCAGGGGGAGCTGGCCTTGGAGATATGGCAAGGGGAGCGCTGCTGACTCAGTTCTGTGTGTGTTCCCAAGAACTCAACAGCATGCCTTTCAGCTGGCTCCTTCCCAGCAGACACCGGTCAAAGCTGCCTTCTTCCTCTTGCATTTGTCATTAAAATAGAAGTCATCAGAGATGGTAGGGGTCAAACTCTGCATTTCTCTGCCTCCTGTGGAAACAGCTGTGCCTGGATGGTGCTTCCCTCTCCTCCTGCAGCATAAGCTGTCCCTTCCCCCACTGAGGGAAGGAGATTGGGGCCGGGGGTGGGGGTGGGGGTTGGACATCAGCTGGTGTTCTGGCGAGAGGCACATCTGGTTACTTCAAAGGGGAAATGTGTTTCTTGTTGGGATACGCAGGGCCTGGAGAAGCAACAAAAAAGCAGTCGAGCAGCAGATCGTTCTGGATGCCAGCAGTAACAAGAACAGTGACAATAATAACAGCTAGCGTGGCAAGGCAGTGCTTCCTTTCATTCCACAGGTCTTCTTCCCTCCCCACTTTTCCTTGGGGAAGAGGGTATCTACTCTTAAGACAGTGTGTAAAGAGATGGTGGGCTCCCACTCCACAATATCTCGACCCACTGAGGGCAGCTAGCAGGAGATGCAAAATGGGCACAGAGCACCTGAGGCACTGCTTTGCCCAAGGACTGGGAGGATAAGACTCACACTGGCCGGGAGGATGGAAAAGAAAGACTGAAGCTCACAGTGAGTGGGGAACATGAGGAGGAGGAGGAGTCTCCTGGGCATCCCTCCAAAGCAAACTTGATTTATACTGTAAGTGCCTCAGGGGAGAAATTAAGAAATAGTCTGTACCACCATCTGAATTCCTTGTGTTTCCTCTACCCTCTTCTGGGGGAAGGGCTGCCTGCCAGCCATTTCAGGACATGAAGACAGAACGGAGGGGTCACACACCTTTTAAGTCACCAGATCTCTTAATATACTTAAAGATGGTTCCAATTCCAAACCCTAGTGTACTATGAAACTCACAACTACCTTACAGCCATCATCATCACCACCAATTCATGTGGAAATCCCAGGGAAGCACTGTGTTGTGCCTGGCCACCGCTACTTAACTTTTTTTGAATTAATCCTAAATTTGCTTCTGGCACCTCATAGCAGCAATCATTCACCCAATGCACAGTAGCCTTTTTCCCTCAAATGCCATCAACACACCAAGATCTGTATACTCCACATTTCTTTTCAGTTAACAGACTTGCCTTTTTACAACAGATTTAGAATCACAAAAAAGTCGAGCAGATAGTAGAGAGTTCGCATATCCCCCCTCTTCCCACACATGCTTTCCCCTATTATCATCTTAGCTTCGTGTGCTACATTTGTCACAATTAATGATGAATATGGACACATTAATTGTGAACCAGTTTGTATCTTCATTTGCTCTTTGTGTTGTATAGTTCTATGGATTTTGACAAATGTATAAAGTCATGGATCCACCATTAGAAATATATTGGTTAAGGTTAACAGAACCAATAGGAAATATAGACATAAAGGTTCAACAGATATATACACACATACACATACTGAACATATATAGATAAGGTTCAACAGAACCAGTAAAGAATTAATTAATGCAATTATAAAGGCTGACATGTCTCAATATCCTCAATCAGCGAACTTGACACCCAAAACAACTGATGGGATAGTTCGAGTCTGAGTCCAAAGGTCTGCAGGTTTAAGACCCAGAAAGAGCACATGTTTCAGTTTAAGTCCAAAGGCAGGAAAATACTGGTGTCCCAACTCAAGACAGTCAGGTAGGAGGAAATCCTTTCTTACTCAGGAAGGGGTTGGCCTTTTTGTTGTATTCCGACCTTCAAGTGATCAGACAAGGCCCACCCATGTTACAGAGGACAATCTGCTTTACTCAGTCTGCCCGATCCAAATGTTAATCCCATCCACAACATTCTCAAAGACATATTCAGAATAATGTTTGACAAAATATCTGGTGTTCCATGGCCTAGTAAAGTTGACATAGAAAATTAATCAACATTAGGTATCATATAGAATAATTTCACCACCATAAAAATCTCCTGTGCATAAATTCCTCATCCTTCTCTCCTATCACAAACCTTGGCAACCACTGATCTGTTCACCATTTCTATAGTTTTGACTTCTCCGGGAAGCATGTAGTTAGAATCACATGAGAATCATAGAGAAAAGCCAAAGGCTGGTAGAAAATATTTGCAAAACCTATCTGACAAAGGATTTATCCAAAATATACAAAGAACTCTTAAAATGGTAAGAACATAAACAACCCATTTAAAAAATGGGCAAAAGTTCTGAAAAGACACCTTCTCAAAGAAGATGTAAATAGGCATGGGAAAAATGTTCAACATTTTATATTGCCAGGGAATTGTAGATGAAAAAAAATGAGGTACTATTAGACCCCTACTGGCATGGCAAACATAAAAAAACTGATGATACCAAATACTAGCCAGGAGCAACAAGAATGCCTTCATTCTGATGGGAACACAAATGGTCCAGACGCTTTGGAGGACAGTTTGGCAATGTCTTACAAAGCTAAACAAATATCCAGCAATCTTACTCCAAGGTATTTACTCAATTGGGTTCAAGACTTACCTTCACACAAAAACCTGCATATGAATCTTTATGGCAGCTTTATTCATAACCATCAAAAACTGGAAACAACCAAAATGTCCCTCATTAGGTGAAAGGATAATTAAACTCTGGTGGCACAGGGAAGAAGGAGAGAAGTAGATGAAGTTGTGAAATATCCAAGACTACAGACAAGGTCAAAGTCGCATCTTATACCTGTGTGCCTGCAGTATCACTGGGGAAGGCTAGGCTGTTGTATTAGAAAGCTGAGTGCAGTCAGCCTAAATATGGAAAGCAGGAGGTGCTTAGTATGTTTGCTCTTCCACATATTCTAGACATCAGATCGAGGGAGGGGCTTGCTGCCTTCCTAAGGTGTTGTCTTAGCCCCCTCTGCTTCTTGTCCTTGATCTTATTTGTCCATCTGCAACAGAATGGTGGAGTGACCAAAGTCTGACTTGAAAGATAGCATAAATCCTCCCACTCATTCAGTTCAGCTCACCCAACACTTGTTCACAACTGCTTTATGGCCAAGACCAGTCTCAGAGTCATGCTTTGGATTTTCAGGACCTCCAAAAGTGGGCTACAACAGAGTGAACTAAAGGACCCATTGAATTCAACACTGTTATTAGGCAGAAGTAAGAGATGAGTACCCAGGGACAGGAACCAGGAAGAGTCAAGGTTTAGAGAAGATGTGTTGGAAGTATTAGGATTTGGCAGAAGAAAGGACTAGATAGGACTCAAAAGTGGGAAGCACAAAGCTGAAGCTGGAGAGACATTTTGATCTAGAAGCAACATGTGGACTTCACATAAAGAGTGTGGATTTCTTTCTTTTTTTAAAAGATTTTATTTATCCATTTGAGAGAGGGTGAGAGAAAGCACAAGTTGAGGCAGGAGCAGAGGAACGGGAGAAGCAAGCTCCCTGCTGAACAGGAAGACCAATGCTGGGATCAATCCCAGGACCCCAAGATCATGACTTAAGCTGAAGGCTGATGCTTAACTGACTGAGCCACCCAGGCACCCCAAGAGTGTGGATTTCTAAAGACACACTTAACTGGCTCTCTGTTTGCTAATGTGCTGAGTTCTGAAGACTCTGAAAGAATGTTTATCTTGGTAATTTTAAGGGAAAAGCAAGGGGACTTGATCATAGTTACCAAAGGAATTCACTGTAGGCCTAGGTCAAGGACCCACGTGTCTACTCCCCATCTAGGAGCCTTTCATCTAGTTATCGTGATTGCTAACCTCCCTTCTTGGAATGTAAGTCATCTCTCAATTGGCCCTTTTCGATGTGATGGAAGGTAGATGAAGGAATTGAAATGGTCTTGGGATGAGAAGACCAAAGACCAAGAAAGCTGTGAGATAAGAGCTTGGTGATAATAAAAGATAAGTTGCTGGAGCCTGAGATCAAAGATGAGAACTGTGAGGGAAGCCGAGGGTTCACGGGATGGTCTGTGAGCAGGGCCCGAGCAGGGCCTCAGGGAGTTACTCAGGGAACTTGAGAGAGGCCAGGCTTAGAGGTCTCAGGGAGTCACAGGCTGTCACCAGGGCGCAAGAGACTAGTCCAGTCACTGCCGGCTCATTTCTACTGACAGACAACTTGCGGCTTCAGTGAGGCATTTATTACACCTCTGGTTAGGTGTTTTTCATTCCATTCTGGCCCAAATGAATTTTATGTTTTTCTGATGTAAATCAGTATTCTGAGCATCAAACTCTGCCTTGCAACTTCAGTTTTCAACACTCATGATACATTCGTCTCTACCACTGATGGATCTAATGTGACTGACTGAATCTGAATGACCATCAGCTTGATAAAATAGATTATTTTCTTTGGAAGAGAAAAGGAGAGCAAGGATTCAAATTATAATGTGCTATATTTATATAGTTATATCTACTAGGAATAATGTATATTTAGACAAATTCTAGGATAAAAAGATCATTCGAAGAAATGTGGAATGTAGATCTTTACAGAAGAAACTCACTTCTCAATCATGGTGACTGAAGATAGCTTGTCTAAATCATTTGAACTCACTGAGAATATCTCCTAAAGGGTTTTACATCCTAAGAAAAAGAGCAAACACCCAGAAGGGAGGTTAGCTGGTCACAGAGTGTAGATCCATCTCCACTGGATGGAGAGTGGAGAGTTCACTCCTGACCCAGACCTGTAACAGATTCCTTCTCTCCTCTCTCTACACCATGTTCCTCTCCTCTCATCTGCAGTGATGGGGTACGTGCAGGGAGAAAAACAGGTTTCAGCTCTTGTCCCTCCTCCAGTGATCTGAGAGTCTAAGGGAGTGTTTCCAGAGGCTTTAGGAGGGCTGGAAGGGGTATGCTGATGAATCAAATGAAGGAGAAGGAAGTCAGCTGAGCTCTGGGAATCAGAGAACACTTCAAGGAGATGGACTCACAGAACACTGAAGGGCCAGTCCGTGACATGCACAAGGAAGAAACACAGTTTAGGCTGAGGTGATAGCAAAGGCCAATAGCTTGGTGTCTTGCCTTGGTCCCCCAGAGGCAGTTGAGTTGGGACTGGGCCATGGAATAAACATGAAGAAGAGGAAATTATTTATTAATCATCCTTATCATCCCATCCATTCCCTCTGTTCCCGCCAGAAAAAGTTTAGCCAGAAGCAAAGGAAGCTTATGATTTAGGTCTAAAGGGCCTGGCAATGTCTTCACATTGTCAGGTGTTTCATATAGGTGAACTACAAAGGGTTGAGACCATGGTCTCTTTCCTCGGCAACTTCCCTCTGCTCCCTTTTCCTCTTGTATTGGGCACTGGTAGAGTAGCTGTGAGAACAGTTTTTGGATCTGGCTCAGGAGAAGTTGATTTCTGAACACAGTCTGGGTCTAGTGGGATATGTTTACGGACTGTGCCATCCTCTCTGTGCATCGTATTGCTAGCCATCTGGTGTCTGAACGGTATCCAGGCTTACCACGGCTGTGCCTGGCCAACTCACCTGGTCTCACGGCAGCAGAGGCACAGGAGCCTGGCTTTGGAAGTATGTGACCCGTGGAGGGGAAGCAAGGCTTAAGAGGTAGAGCCAGAAGCCAATCTGGGAAAACTTCTTCATCGGGTGTGTAAGATTCTAAGTGGAGGACTTCATTCTCAGTGACGCCTTGTCAAAAATGGGAGTTGCCTCCTGTCAGAAATAGACCCCAAGTGGAATTATAATTATGCCATGCATGTTTCTTCCTTTGCTGACTGGAATTGTGTGAAATGGAATGCAACAGAATGCCCGTGTTTGTAGACTCAACTCTGAAATAAAACAACAAGCAGAGAGGATGTGTGATTGTGAAATGTTTCATGCATTCCAATAATAATCAAGAATATCCTTGTACCCCTGAAACAAATAATACAGTATATGTTAACTTAAAAAATAAATAAACATAAAAAAGAATATCCTTTGGTACAAAAATATAGCCTTTGTGAACCAACTCTGCTCAATGACTGAATTATCCTCTATGCTCCCTATGAAAATCAGTACATTGTAATTGATAAGAAGAGGGATTGAGTGTATAGGCAAAAACTGAAGGAAGAATGATTCAGGATGTGTGCCAGCCAGTTAATAAAAACAATGTCTTTTTCTGAATTTTTGTCATTTTCCTAAAGTTTGTAACTTATATGGATTTCTTTCTGCCTTCTAAATAAATATTTACTTTCAAACCCAATTTTATGCATTTTGCACCTTTCTCCCCCTTTTTCTTACAGAATTACCTTCAGACTAGACAAGGTTCAGATTCCCCAAGACCTGGATGGACCGACCCCTGGCCACAGGCTGTCTTCCTTCAGGTTCCCTCACTCCCAAAGGCCCCCCCTTCCCCAAAAGACATTGCTGAGCCTCTCCATAACTCTGTCCCTATGAAAATAACAGTCATTAAAAAAAAAAAAATCTCACTCCGTCCTCCCAATTTGCTCTGATTTCCCCTTTCCTTTTTCTATTTTGATTCCTTAATGTCCCATTCCTTTGTTCTCCACTTTCCCTTCCTTTCGCAGAGATGTTTTTCTCTTCTGCTGCCTATACCTCACTGTAAGACCCCTCAACCAGTGGATCAGAAATTTGATAGAGATCTTCAAGCCTTACTTCGTATGCCTCCAAAAAGATTGCACAGAGATCTGACTTTTGCCAGGCACCACCTTCTCCACTCTTCAGGTATTTCTCCTTCTGGATCTCTGCAGCAGACGCCCTCGCCTTGGCTGCCTCTCCATCTTCCTTGCCAACAGAGCTGTATTGTGTTGGGCTTCAGCTGAGCAGCATCAGCCACAGAGAAGACTGGCATTTTCACATTCTGAGGGGAAGGATTCAAGCTGGTCCAGGTGACCCTAGTCATCTCCCCTGGTGATTCTGCTGGACATAGGTATGCAACCCAGTTGTGGCCAATGAGACTAAGGGACATCTGCTGAGGGATCTTCTCTTTCATAATGAAAGAAAGAATATTGCAGGAGTAATGACCCCTTTGCCACCTTCTATGTAGACCTTATTGTCTGCCAAGAATGGGACCACTTAAGAATATGTTGCTTAGGGCGCCTGGGTGGCTCAGTGGGCTAAGCCTCTGCCTTCAGCTTGGGTCGTGATCTCGGGGTCCTGGGATGGAGTCCCACATTGGGCTCTCTGCTTGGAGGGGAGCCTGCTTCCTCCTCTCTCTCTCTGCCTGCCTTTCTGCCTACTTGTGATCTCCCTCTGTCAAATAAATAAATAAAATCTTAAAACAAAAAAAAAAAAAAGAAAGAATGTGTTGCTTACAGTTTCCATAATCATCTTGTCACTCCTAAAGAAAGACCAAGAGCATTGCCATGTGTAGACACACAGCCCTGTCATTGCTCATCTTCAGAATCCACCCTGGGATCAGTTGTCTCCAGACTTGGATCTGTTGTTAAAAAACCAAACAACCTTCTAGATTTAAGCCTCCTTGGCTCTGTTCATTGTTCTTGTTGTAGTTACTTGCAGCCAAGGTCAACCTAACAGATAGAAGTACCCAGCACAGATTCGTCTATTAGACCAAAGTCACTCCCAGCAGGGCCCAGTGCTCTGTGTCCACCAGTTTGCAGGATCTGTTACTCCTGTGCAACAAACAGATTACCCCAGTGCTGCAGCAGAGAAACGCTGTGCTACAGGGTTGCTTACTGTACTGGAGGGCAGAGATGATGTGCCAGAAGATGCTAATTCAGGAAGGAAAGAAGCAGGAAACTGCAGGATGCTGGAATGTTTTTAGCTATTTCTTTCAGCCCTCAGCAAGGTCACACAAGAGATAACTTTAGAACCCTAAAAGCAGAGAGAGAAGAAAATGCAGCTTTATTAAAAGGAGGTCTTTTTTGCTCATGTCCTAAAATCCAAGCAGAATGGAGAACCAATAATTTGGAGACGATCAAGGTCAGAAAAGCTGGATTCTCCACCCCAAGCTAAAGTTAAGCCAAGGAAGATGCTGAAGATGTACAAAGAGATATCAGTGGGGGAAAAGATAAGCCTATTTTGACAGGCTTCTTCGCACCACCTTCTTGTGAGTATTCCCTATGCACTAACTGGGAAGTTATATCTAGAAGGAAGCTTGGGGTCAAAGAGAGGATTATTGCTGCTGCTTTTGCAAATGAAGCCATCAGTTTGAAATGATTCAAGGTAAGGTTAAACTTGATGCCGCGGGAAGAACATGGCACAGTGGCAGAGAAGACACCTAGCTCTGGGAATCTGAGTGCCCACTGAATTTCCTAGAAGCAAAGAGATGAAACTACTAAGTCTACGAGGGACCTCTGTTGTCAAAGAAAGCCCTGGGCTGGCTGACAATAACTTTCATGCCTACCTCCTAAGCAATCCCTTGACCTTAGAATTCATTACTTCAGGAAACAGACTACAAAAGCAGTGCATTCCCAAAAGGAACACTGACCATCCCCCAGTGCACCTGTCAGGGGTGACCATGGATGAAACTGGAAGAGGACATTGTCCCAGACAGGAGAATCAATAAATGCCCAATTGGCTGGCCAAAGATTCATTCCATTGCCTGGGCAGAAGGTTCTTACCATGTCTGCCCAGCACCAGGATAGACTAGGATTAACAGCCACTGTGTATTGTTTCCTTTCTTTCCTTTCTAAATAGAAAGTGTTAGGATTGATTACTAGCCCATTCTTTATTCACTACTGAATAGCAGTTGGTTTGGAAATTCTAAAAATAACTGTCCGCCATAGGCACAGATACTTCCTGTGAAGGTAATGGAGTTTTGGTGCCAGTTACCCTCACTTCCAAGACTCTGTGTTCTTGGTGTCGTGAGAGAGAGGATGCAGCAGGGTCAGTGGGCTATCAGCTCTGCTTCTGTATGTGCCCAGCTGCCAGGAACAGCTCTTCAACTCTGGAACACTTTTTAGCATCTGAAGCTATGCTGGTTAATTTTATGTGGCGACTTGGTGAAGCCACAGTACCCAGATATTGGTCAAACATCAGTCTAAATGTTGCTGTGAAGGTATTTTTTGGTGAGATCACTATTTAAATCAGTATACTTGGAGTAAAGCAAATTATTCTCCACATCGTGAGTGAGCCTCACCGCATCATTTGAAAGTCTTAAGAGAAAAAAGATGGTGGTCCCCCAAGGAAAAAGGAATTCCTCCAGACTGTCCTCAGACTCCACACTCCAACATCAACTTTTCTCTGGGTCTCTAGCTGGCCCGCCTGCCCTGCTGATTTGGGACCTGCCAGCCTCTATCATTGTGGAGGACAACTCACTTAAAACAAACTTCCCTCCCTTCATGTATATACACACAGTTTCTGTTTCTCTATAGAGAACTGGATAATACAAGATTCCTCATTACCTGGCCATCGCCTTTGCCTCAGCTGAGTGTGGTGGGGCTGGGAGGACTGGAGATGCCAAGGACCAGGCAGAATCGGCTGCCTAGTTTTATATTTATAATTTAGTATTTTCCTTAAATAAGGACTCCCAAATAGCAATAAGCTCAGCCCACAAACCCCAAATCTCTCCCTAATCTTCTCTCACCAGATCATTCAGATTGGAAGGGAAAGGCTGCCCATGATCCAGAAATCCTGGAGCTGGCTCTGGACTGATCAGCTGGATGAGACTGAGGCACGTGAGTGAGTTTTTCCTGCATGAGTCTGGCTTGCTGAAGTACATCCTTGGGAAGACAGGTAAGGTTTATATATTGGGAACCACAATGATGATTGTGGTGAACACTACTGCCTTTTCACTCAGCAACCATTTCCTCCCCTTTCCTTCCTAACACAAGCCCAGTTTTGTTCAGTTATCCACCCTTGCTCCATAGCGCTCAGTTAATTAACTCACTCCATCTTATGAACTTGGGGGTAAATGATGATTAGTCAATGAAGAATTAGATGGCATATCCTTGGCAAGTGTTATGGCTCAGGAAGTTCAGGATGGAGGCACATGAGTGGACTTCATCCATTGAAGAGAAGGAAAAGGACTAGGATTCCATAATTCAGTGGATATGAACATGGAAGCTTGTTTCTCCAGTTATAGCTAGCAACTATCACAAAACCATGAGACAGACCAGCCTTAGGATGACTTGGATGGATGAAAAAAACATGGCTCCACTACAAAATGGTTGAACTCCAACTCCAACAACACCGAATCCTGCCTTACCTCCTGGCATTGTTATGCAAGGTAAGTATTTTCCTTACTTTAAAAGTCAGTTGGAGTTAATATTTCTTGCATTCAAAACCACCTTAACCAATATAGTGTGTGGTTTAGATTCAATGGATCAAGGTTCTTGTCAGCCTGTTTTCGTCAAACTGTATCATTCAGGAATTTTACAATATTCACATAATACGTTTATTTCACTGCTATACCATTTGTGCTGATAAGATGCTTTTATACCTCGTGGCATTGAAAGTACATGCATTTCTCTCCAACTTGATACTACTTGGTATAGTGTTCACAGTTTGTTGCACATGCCATCCTTTTCATCTCTGAATGAGTAATATGCCAGTTGTCAGGTTTTTTTTTTTTTTTTCAAGATTGTATTTATTTATTTGAGATAGAGAGAAAGAGTGAGCAAGCATGAGTGGTGTGGGGGTAGTGGACAGAGGGAGAGAACGAAGCAGGCTGCCTGCTCAGCGGGGAGGGTTGGATCCTAGGCCACTGAGATCATGATCTGGAGCCAAAGGCAGACACTTAGGTGACTGAGCCGCCCAGGTGCCCCCTAAAATGCCAGTTGTTAATCTTTCATAGTTTTTAGTAGTTAATTAAATTGCTACACATTTTTTTTTTTTTTAAAGTAGGCTCCATGCCCAGGGTGGAGTCCAATGTGGGGCTTTCATTCACCACCCTGAGATCAAGACCTGAGCTGAGATCAAGACTATGACATTTCACCGGCTGAGCCACCCTGGCTCAGGTTAGCCCCTAAAGGGCTACGCACTTTAAAACCTATTTGAATGGAAACTACTTATTTGCTTTCTGAAAACAAACAAACAAAAAAACCTAGGAACTCCATTTTTAACTGTTTTTTTAAAAATCTGCAGAAAGGAGGCTTCATTATTGTTTCTGTAACGAGCCTAAATGTAAGACTGGCTTGTATGAGAGAGTTAAGCAATTCACCAGGAATCTAAGGATCGATTTCCCTTGAATTGTTTCTGTAAAACGCAAGTAGCTAAATTCTGCACAGTTACTGTGCTTCCAGATGATGTGGGACAGAAATGGGGAGCTGAAGACTAGACTGGCCACGGAGGTGATGTGAAGGGGGCATGAAAGCAAATTATCACTTTCCCAGTAATCACGCTTGAGCCTTTAAGACTTGGATCAGATTCCTCAAGGACTGCGAAATCCAGGCCCCTGACTCGCTAAGCTAGCCTGCAAAGGTAGTGTCAGTTTCCTCTTTGAAATGTCAGGGTCATAAATCCCTTTCTCAATAGCATCCAATTGTAGGTTTAAACCTCCTGACAGCCAAGAGGCTCTACCTTAGGTCTCCTTGAGGTTTCTTACTTTTTCAGTAACATCTATTCTTATCTTCTTTTGTACTCCCTGACCCCACCTCAGTAACTGACAAGAAATGATTCCAAAAGCATCCATGTAAAGAAGTAGGGAAGTAATCCTTCTTTCTACATGAGGCAAAGCTAGAAAACTCAGGCAAGCCTGTTTTCTTTCTAGTTCCTCATTTATAGCCTATAGGATCATAAAGTTGGCTTCTTCCCTACATGCACTTTTATACTCTGCTTTTTATGATTAATATCTTGGTAAATCTTTATCCTATATGATATTAAATATTCTTAATCTGAAAACATTTTTCAGAGCTGCATATGGATTTGCTCTAAGTATGTATTTATTAAACCATAGCCCCAAACTTTACTTATTATAAATAAATATTGTAATGCGTGTATATGAGCATGAATCTTTTCCTGGATTTTTGTTTTCCTAACATAGACTCCAGAAAGAGAGATTTGTATTTCATAAGAAGTGGACATTCTACAGCACAGTGGTTATAGCTGTAGGTTCTGGAGGCACAGATAGAAACTTGAATCTCAGCTTAGGCCTTTTTTTTAATGAATGACTTCAGGCAAGTACATAAATCCTCCAAGCCTCAGTTTCTTTATCTGAAAACAGACGAAAGCAGACTGTACCCGACAGGATTGTTATTAGAATTAAATGAAATGATGCATGTGCTAGTAGAATCTTCAAGACATAAGTAACACTCAATAAATGATATAAGAATTATTGTAGCAGAATAGAAAAGAGGAACAGAACATGTATCTTGAGAATTTCAAAGATGCAGAAGAGCAAAAAGAAGAAAAAGGCCATCGTCCGTGTTATATTAACTTCTCACATATTGAGATTTGCTTCAAATGTTTGCTTTCTCAACTACTTGAGTAAGATACGAATACACTCTTCCTTATGAAAATGGCATTGCAGATAAATAGAAAGCCACGGTAGAACCTTCCCAATCTTAGTACAGTCCCAAGCTCAGTTATACTTGTTTTCCTAAAATCACCTTTGTTCCAACAATTTGACCACCTTAGGACCCTTGAGTCACTTTTACCATCATCTATGCACTAAGTTCTTATCTAGGCCCTAAAACATCTTAGGTAGGCCTCAGTTACATCAAAATGGATGTAAAACCCACTGCTGCCTTTCACTTTTGCTCTTACTTCTGTTTTTCCCTCTTGGGCTTCTCTTCCCATTCTAGCATGGAAACACATCATTCTCCTAGTTCTTCTCAAAGAGTAAACTGCATCTATGCTCTCTGTTGCAGTTTGAATGAACTGGGAGCAGTTGGTCAAGGTCTTAACACAGGATTGTCAAGTGTGTTGCTGTCAAGAGGCTTGCCCAAGGCACACTCACTTTCCTCAGAGTAAACCACAGTCCAGGGGCTGGCCTACAGTCTTACAAGTTCAAAATCCTGATTTTAAGCAGGAGAACTGCCTCTTGAGGACACACTCCTACCATTTCCGCTCTTTTACCCTGAAAAACACTCATAGGGCCAACTGTTAAATTTCCAATGAAAACTATCACTCTCCTTATGCTGTGCCAATGCTTACCCCCACCCACAGAGGAACAGAAGAATCCAAATTTAAGTTAGAAGTTGTTTGTATATACAAAATCAAGCTGTTTATATATACAAAATAATTTTGCTCTTGAAACATCTTGCCCAGACTCCTTCGAGGAGGGTGGTACCAACTTACAACTTCACTGGCGGATTATCAGTGCATGTTTAAGACATTCTCGTCAATTGGGGCACCTGGGGGGCTCAGTGCATTAAGACTCTGCCTTCAGCTCAGGTCATGATCTCAGGGTCCTGGGATTGAGCCCTGTATCGGGCTCTCTGCTCACCGGGGAGCCTGCTTCTCCCTCTCTCTCTGCCTACTTGTGATCTCTCTCTCTGTAAAAAAAAAAAAAAAAAAAAAAAAAAAAAAAAGACATTCTCATCAAAACTGATCATTGGGAAATACTTTTAATTAATTTGTAGGCAACCACTCATTCTCCTTGTTTCTACTGGCACCAGATGACATTCTGACTCTTCTTTCCATGTTCTGTATTAATAGGATCATGGTAATCAATGCCATATACAGTTCTAATGAAGGGGCGGTAGTCTCTGGGAGGCTCCACAGTGAGACAGCCGGATGGAGCTGACCTTCACAGCTTTATCTGAGGGAGAGCTCACTGGACATCCCTAAAGCTGTATTTGGATTATGATAAGTGAAACAAGTCAAGCAGAGAAATTCAATTATCACATGGTTTCACTTATTTGTGGAGCATAAGGAATAACATAGAGAACATTAGGAGAAATGAAAGGGGAGAAATCGGAGGGGAACATGAACCATGAGAGACTATGGACTCTGGGAAACAAACTGAGGGTTTTGGAGGTGATGGGAGTGGGGGGATGGGTAAGCCTGGTGATGGGTATTAAGGAGGGCATTTATTCCAGGGAGTGCTGGGGGTTATACGCAAACAATGAATCATGGAACACTACATCAAAAACTAATGATGTGCTGTATGGTGACTAATATAAAAAATAAAAAAAAAAATAAAGCTGTATTTGGAGAGAAACTTTTACCAAGGAAAAATATGAAAACAGTTCTGACTCTGACTTTAAAACTCCAGATTATGATCCTTTGTAAACTACAAGCACATCCCATGCGTAAAAGACTAGAGCACAGAGTTCTGTTTGTGTCAACTTCTATACATCCATAAGAACTTTGACTATAGCATTTCAGCCACTCCTTTTTTTTTTTTTTTAATTTTTTCAATTTATTTATTTTCAGAAAAACAGTATTTATTTATTTATTTATTTTTAGCTGTTATCCTGGAAAAGAGAGATTAGGTTTGGGGACAGAAAGGAGAGAAGTAGAATGGAGATGTTTGAAGAAGACTTGGGAGGAACGAAGAAAACCTGACGGAAGCCAGTCGTAGCGCAGACCCATGCTCCGATGTCTGCTGGGGAGACAGGGCTGAGAAAAAATCCCTGAGAGCATACTGATGTATGCTGTGCTTCGGGCTCAATCCCTGGCACCACAACAAGACCAGGAAGTCAGGACTCAAGAAGTCTGAGTCCTCTCTTCCAGGAATCAAACACTTGGATTAATGATCAAGTAGGAAAAAAATGATATGAAATGTGTGACAAAGCATTATGAATTTCTACACATTCTTCTGAAGCTCCAAGGAAGGATCATATAAAACTTTTTTTTTCCATGACACTTAAATGAATTGTATCATACTGATTACTGTTAATTTAAAGTATATTAAATACAGTTGGTACTCTTTCTATTGGGTTGGGTTGGATTAATTTTGCATTGACAAATGTGAAAGTTTTATAAGGTGTTCACAGAGTTTTCTGTGACTTTGGTCCTCTTAACTGTTTTTACTATGGTTTTAAGATTCTCAACCACGCCTTTTTTTTCAATCATGAATGTTTTCAAGAAGGGTTTCTTTAGTCTGAGTGATGCTAGATTACATGGCTTTCTACCTCCTGGTGTGGGTTCATTCCCACAAGTATCAGACTGCTTGAATCCGGTCATCACAACACAAGGGTGTGCTTCTACTTCTCTCTTAAGAGCCTTTGGGGGGGGGGGGGCATCTGGGTGGCTCAGTTGTGAAGTGTCTGCCTTTGGCTCAGGTCATGATCCCAGGGTCCAGGGATGAAGCCCCACATCTGGCTCCCTGATCAGCGGGGAGCCTGCTTCTCCCTCTTTCTCCCTCTCCCATTGCTTGTGTTCCCTCTTCTCACTGTCTCTCAGTCAATAAATAAATAAAATCTTTAAAAAAAAAAAAAAAGAGCCTTTAGGAACCAGCGGATCCAGTCTCCTGCAGAAGACACCTCCTGGATAGATGGCTGGGGACTTTCCCTTAACTTCTAATCATTTGATTCGCTCAGTTTCCTCAATCCATTACTGTTGTTTGGCTCCATGTTTGTCTTCTAACACCGCTTCCTGTCTGTCCCCCACACGCATCCCCCAACCTCGTCCATAAACATTCCATAGAGAGTCACACCACAGAGCACCCTGGGACTATAAACTTCTGCCTCTCCTATCTTTCTGCTGCACCACTCCCTGCCCTCATAAGCCTCCCTGCAGAATTCTCTAGTCCCAAGCCACTGAGGCTCACTGGATCACTGGACAAAGTCCCAAAACAAAGGGATGCGTTGATATGGCAGAATGGTTAATTCATGATCCTGAGCATCAAACTGATGACAGCTTTAATTCAAAAATGAGTGTTTATGAATTATGTATATGTGCTGCCGAAGTGAGCACGGGTGTTTATGAATTATGTGATCTTAGGTGAGTCACTTAGCCTGCCAGAATTTCAGCTCCTCATCCATCAAACAGATATAATAAAAGTCTCTCCTTAGACTGTTAAGCCAAGTGTCGGGTATATAGTTGGTGATCAATAAACACCAAGTGGCATTACCACCACATGATAGTGGTGATAAACGAGGTCCTCTGCTAGGCACTAGGTCATTCAATCTTCACAACAGCTCTTTGAAGGTGGTGGTGTCTCCATTTTACAGATGAGACAGACAAGGCTCCCAGGGTAGCCAAAGAATAACTATTAGATAGTGCCACCAGGTCACAATCATAGGACTCAAAAGCCTGTTTTCTTTCTCCCAAAGTGCACTGTGCCCTCACCGTATACTGCAAAGTGAAATAGAAAGTTGTTGTTTTTTTTTTTTTAAACCACTGTTTTCTGAGCTCAATACCGGGGACTGTGCTGCCTATTTTCCTTGCCCCATCTCACTAATCCTCAGTACACTTCTCCAACTATCAATACAGTTGTTATTACATAAATAACTTTAGGAAGCCTACCCACAAGTTTGATGAGAGCTTTAGGCACAAAGGAAAATCACTTTTCCTGTCCAACCAGGGGAATGTTCTAGAGGCTGTTGGTGCCACGTGGCCCTTCAGCTTGCCTAGCCAGATGCTGGCAACCAGATGCTGCAATTTCTAGTTCCTTTTATTTTTTTTTTTTTTCCTGGCTCTACTGCCAGCTTATTTGGTGTTATTTTCCTGTCCCCCTCAAGCTGGGGTACTTTGAATTACTGCCACACAGATGCCAATGTTTCAGGGGTAGGTAGGATTGCAATGAGAGGGAAATTAACAAGTATGTCAATAGTGATGTATCACAGAAGGATTACTGGTGTTTCCGGTTAGGTGTTGCATTTTGTTTCATCATGGGATTTAGATTAACTCATAAATATTGGAAGGTACATGATAAATATCATTTGTAAATGAAGATTCTTCGTAAGTGCCAAATAGATGGGATTTACATGCCCACTGGGGAAACCCCCACTGGAGCTTACAGGGTGTCATGACTAACTCATAGCAAATCCTCACATGGCCATGAGGCTGCTCTCCTGAGTTCACATTGCTCTGATGTAATTTGGGTGCGGTCTTAGTGGAACACTAAGCTGGGGTACTGAGAGGCAGGGGGATAAAAGTCCATTTGCATGAGAAATTGAAGATCCTCATAGGAAAACACTCATCAAGAGGGAAAGAAGAGCCAGGCCCCATGAGCTTCACCAAGATACCAAGCTCTGTTAATGGAGTGGCATGCTGCCCGGCCCCCTGATGTCCTGAGCTTAGCCTTGCCCCCATGCACTCATGCCTGGGTTTTAAGGAGAGAGGACACTGTCAGAAAATAATGAAAGCATTATATTGCTAAAATAAAGCAAAACAAAACCCAAAGTGGGTAGCCCCTTTAAGACAGTGGGCCACCATAAAGCAGTGAAGACGTGTTCCTCCCCTCAACCCAGACCACCACATAGCTCTGGAACCTCTTGAGGTTGGCACTGATGGTACCATGCAAGTAGGTGGAAGTGAGAGCAGTGAATTATGGGAAATAGCAGTGTTTCATGGAAACGTAGAGGCAAACCTGGCAGGAGATGGCGAAGAAGTTCGAACAAGGCAGTAGCATTCCCTGGTCTGTTGGCACCCTGTCAAAACTGATGACGGTTCGTGTGAGTTAACTACAGTGACTGAGTGAACTTGCCTGAATATAAATGTGAGGCCCCCTGGTACACCCGGAAATAGTGCAGGGACTTTACAGAAAGGTGCAGCAAAGGAAGGAAGAACCTGTGAAAGTTAGCTTTTTACCGTAACCATAATTCCAGACATGGGCAATCAGGTGAGGCCTGCCTCTCAGACTTCAGGCCACAGCACAGAACAGTAGTAATTATAAAAGTGGGTGCCACAAAATATATTGAAGACCTAAATGTAAGATATGAAACTATAAAATTCTTAGGAGAAAGCAGAGGAGAAAATATCAAGGCATTGGATTTGGCAATGATTTCTTGGATATGAAGCCAAAAGCATAGGCAATAAAAATAAAAGTGAGAAGGACTAGATCAAAATTTAAAACGTCTATACATCCATCAGAATCCTAGAGGAGAACATAGGCAGTAATCTCTTCGATATCAGCCACAGCAACTTCTTTCAAGATATGTCTCCAAAGGCAAAGGAAACAAAAGCGAAAATAAACTTTTGGGACTTCGTCAAAATCAAAAGCTTCTGCACAGCAAAGGAAACACTCAAGAAAACAAAGAGGCAACCCACGGAATGGGAGAAGATATTTGCAAATGACAGTACAGATAAAAGGTTGATATCCAGGATCTATAAAGAACTCCTCAAACTCAACACACACAAAGCAGACAATCATATAAAAATATGGGTGGAAGATATGAACAGACACTTCTCCAATGAAGACAAACAAATGGCTATCAGACACATGAAAAAATGTTCATCATCACTAGCCCTCAGGGAGATTCAAATTAAAACCACATTGAGATACCACCTTACACCAGTTAGAATGGCCAAAATTAGCAAGACAGGAAACAACATGTGTTGGAGGGGATGTGAAGAAAGGGGAACCCTCTTACACTGTTGGTGGGAATGCAAGTTGGTGCAGCCTCTTTGGAGAACAGTGTGGAGATTCCTCAAGAAATTAAAAACAGAACTTCCCTATGACCCTGCCATTGCACTCCTGGGTATTTACCCCAAAGATACAGATGTAGTGAAAAGAAGGGCCATCTGTACCCCAATGTTTATAGCAGCAATGGCCACGGTCACCAAACTGTGGAAAGAACCAAGATGCCCTTCAACGGACGAATGGATAAGGAAGATGTGGTCCATATACACTATGGAGTATTATGCCTCCATCAGAAAGGACGAATACCCAACTTTTGTAGCAACATGGACGGGACTGGAAGAGATTATGCTGAGTGAAATAAGTCAAGTAGAGAGAGTCAATTATCATATGGTTTCACTTATTCGTGGAGCATAACAAATAGCATGGAGGATATGGGGAGTTAGAAAGGAGAAGGGAGTTGGGGGAAATTGGAAGGGGAGGTGAACCACGAGAGACTATGGACTCTGAAAAACAATCTGAGGGGTTTGAAGTGGCGGGGAGGTGGGAGGTTGGGGTACCAGGTGGTGGGTATTATAGAGGGCACGGATTGCATGGAGCACTGGGTGTGGTAAAAAAAATAATGAATACTGTTATGCTGAAAATAAATTTAAAAATTTTAAAAAATACAGTTAATGGAGTGAAAAGGCAACCTATGGAATGAAAGAAAATATTTGCAAATCATATAGCTAATAATAAGGGGCTAGTATCTAGGCTATATGAAGAATTCCTACAGCTTAGCAGCAACAACAAAATGACTCAGTTTTTTAAAGGGCAAAGGATTCAAATAGGATTCAAAAATTCAAATGCTCCTACTAGCCTCACTGTGAGTTAGAGAAAAGAAACACAGGCCAACCAGCATATGCAAAGATGCTCAACATTACTAATAATCTGGGAAATGGAGATCGAAACCAAATGAGATCTCACCAGACCCCCATTAGGATGGATACTATAAACAACAACAAAACAAGATAGCAAACGTTGGTGAGGACATGGAAGACACTGGAATTCTCAGGCACTGTTGTTGTGAGTGTAAATGGGTACAGTCACTGTGGAAAGCGGTATAACACTTGCTTAGCAAATTAAAAACAGAATTACCATAGGATCCAGCATTCCCACTCCTGGGTATATACCCCCAAAGAACTGAAAGCAGGGAACTGAAGATATATCTATACCCCCATGTTCATAGCAGCACTATTCAAATCACCAAAAGGAGGAAGCAACCCAAGTGTCCATCGATGAATAAATATATAAACAAAATGTGATACATACACACGCACACACACACAGAGTGGAATATTACTCAGCCTTAAGGAGGAGGAAGAAGGAAGGAAATTATGGTACAGACTACATTATGGATAAACCTTGAGGGAACTGTGCTCAGTGAAATAAGTCACAAAGAGACAAACACTGTACGATTGTAATTATTGAGGTACCTAGAGCAGTCAAGTTTCTAAGGACAGAATGTAGAATGATGGTGGCCAGGGGCTGGGTGGAGGGGGATCTGGGGCGGGTGTACAGTTTCAGTCTAGGAAGAGGAAAGAGTTCTGGGAACTGGCTGTACAACAATGTAAATAGATGTAACAGTACTGAACTGTCAACTTAAAAATGGTAAATTCTATGTTATGTGTATTTTAGCACAATTTAAAAAAAAAAGTGTGCCCACTTGAGGGCAACGTTTAGAAACAAAGCTTTTTTCAGTGTCATCTGAGGTCAGCGGGGTGGGCCATCAGCTTATTACCTCACCCTACCCACACCGTTTCTCACCGGCCATCTCTAGAGCAGGGCTCTTCAAATGCAGAGACTGACCAT
Organism: Mustela nigripes; assembly: GCF_022355385.1. NCBI lineage: Eukaryota > Metazoa > Chordata > Mammalia > Carnivora > Mustelidae > Mustela > Mustela nigripes. Next base: position 74,027,890 of record NC_081568.1, on the reverse strand, counting down.
GTCTGGAGGCATGTCTGATCCACGACTAGGTTGCTGCTACTGTCACCCACTGGTAAGGGACCAGGGATGGTGCTAAACACTCTACAATGCTCAGGACAGTCTCACAGAATGAAGAATTAACTGTCCTCCCCCCACAAGCTCACAGAGAGATTTTAATGTACCTCCAGGAAGAAGTCTGCAAAGCATAATCTGTCTCGTTTTGTCCTCAGTGAATATGCCCCAGATCAGCCATCATCTTCAGAGAGCTGAAGCCTGAGAAGAATAAAAGGAAAAAGCTGTTATCTCCGCAGGCCTGCAACGAATCTGTCCTGGCCGTGTGTGACAATTTTATCCACACCTTCAGATTGCTTAGTCACACACTCAGCTTCAGTGCACAGATGTGGCCTGCTCTGGTAGGAAATGCTCCTACTAACCTCTCTGTGAGTTAGAGAAAACCGTGGCTCACCTCTGAAAGGTTGTCCAGAAGGACACTGGGCTGAATTATTTGACTCTGGGATTCACAATGGGAAGTATGTATGTAACAATGGCAACAATGAATTCTGTTTACCCCAGCTAAATCACAAATTCTCAAAACCAGGCAATTAAGTCAGGCAGCCAGTTAAATTCCTGCTCTTTGCTGGCTCATGTTTAGGTGGATACTAGAGGCATGTTGGATTAGAATAAATTATTTCTCACATCAGCCACAACGCAAGGATCAGGGACACAGAGAGAAGATGCCCCTTTCCTTTTTCCTGTCATAGGTAATTGTAGGTGCAGGAGTTTATGTTAATTGGAAAATTACTGGTTTTAGACTGAGAGGGCTGGAAGGGCGAATTGTGGCAACTGCTCATTTTTATAGACAAAGCACAGAAGCCCAGAGAGGGGAAATGATTTGACTGAAGGTAAGAGAGGTAGTAAGTTGTGAGGGCTTTCTACCCTGAAGGGCATCAGGGCCTGGCATCTGATGTGTGGGTTTTCACACTGTTCCTTCCACTTACGAGAGCCCGGGCAAGTCAGGATTAGATGACAGAGAACAGATAACAGTGTGGGGCACATTTAAGTGACCAATGCGTGACTTATTACTATTTCGAATTTCCCTAAGCAAGCTGTAAGTTCAGTAAAGTTGGCAACAATGTTTTCTCTTTGGTCATGTCATTCACTGCTGGGCATGAAAGGTTTTTTTTTTTTTTTTCCCCCAATATTTTATGAAAATTGCAAACACACAGCATATTTTAATTGCCTCCTATTCATTCCATCAGCGAGGGTGGGATTCCTGCCTTAGGGTTATAGGGATGGCCCATCCCAGAACACCTGACCCCGGACAGACTAAGATTTCCTAGTCACACATACCACCTGGGGAGGAGGGCACAACAGGACACGCAGGGTCACATGGGGGCTGCACTCAGGTGACAAGCAGGGGCTCTGTGGGAGCAGACTCTGCGGCATCAAGATGGGGTACCCCTTGGCCTCACGGAAGGATGTGATGGACTTGGTTGAATGATTCTGTGGACGGCGTAGAACTCAAACCCTCTACTCAGGGAAAGCAGGGACTGTGTCTGGTCCAGTAGAAGGAGGCTTAGTTGGCCAGGGGACCGTATTATCTGGGAGGGGAGGGAAGCTGCCAAAGGCCATCGCAGGCCCTCTTCATTTAATTAGATGTCAGCAGCACCTAACAACGAGCTTGACTTCTGAGCTTTATACTACACAACAAAGCTGGAAGCATTTTAGAGTGAACACCTGTACAACCCTCACCAAAATTCTAGCACTCATGCTCCGTTTGTTTTATCACTGATTCTCCCTCTTTCCACTGATTCATCTTACATTTTATGTTTCAAAGTAAATTGCAAACAACAGTGTGCTTCCTTCTAAATATGTCAGCATGAAAATCATCGAGTCTAATATCTGCATAGTTTTCTTTCCCCCTTTGGTGAGAACTTGCAGACAATTGTATGCACACATTTTAAGTGGATATTCCAGGTTTTGACAGATGCATTCACCTGAGTCACCAAAGCACCTATCAAGCTATAGAACATCACTCTTATTGCAGAAAGTTCTGTCTCTACCTTTCCCAGGCGATGCCTGCCCTCAGCTCCCTTAGAGGAAACCACCCTTCAGATGTCTTCTATAGCAAGTCAGTTTTGCCTGTTCTCCAATTTTCATAGGAATCTCACGCAATCAGATCATATACCCTTTTTCACTCGGCCTGTTTTCTGGGTTCATCCATGTGCTGGCTATGTGTTCCTTCTACTGCCACACAGTCGTATTCCCCCCACATGGTTACAGATTATATGAATATTCAGTCTATTCACGCATACTTCTGCTCGAGGACACTTAGGCTGCTGTGTACCTTTAAGCAGAAGTCTTTCTACAGACATATTCTCATTTCTCTTGCATAAAGACCCAAGATCATAGGGTAGGAGACAGGAAACAGAAAACCTCTTTTTTTTTTTTTTTTTTAAGTGGTGATTGTACAATGTTAGGTTTCCACTGATAATGTGCAAGCACCCCTGTTGCTCCAAATCCTCATGGATGTTTGGTATGGTCACTCTTTTCATAATTTGGCCTGGCACTGAGTTTGGAAACTGTCAAGGTATGTATGCAGGAAGGCAGGACTCCGGGGAGCACATGGTGATTTAGTGGAACACTGCCCTGAGACTGTCCATTGTCATCAGACATTTTCCGGGTTCAGTCCAGGGTGGCACTGACCTCCTTTCCTTTGACATTTGAGAATCGTGCTGTCCTGAACCTGGCAAAGCTCCTGGAGAAACCCGTGACCAGAGCTGCAGGGTTGGAAGCCAGGCCAGTCAGATGCCCCAAATATGCCTTCTGATGCTGTTAGGGGCATGTTCTGCTTGAGCTAACGCTGTGCTAGGGCCTCCTGATGTGTCCACTGAACACTGGTCTGCATACTTGGGAGCCTGTGAACCTTCAGGGTTCACGTACATAGCCTCTTCGCTCCCTTCAGTGGGACTGAATCAACAAAAATCCAGTTCACGCTACCCATGTGTGGCCATTAACAATAGAACAGGTGAAAATGGAACGGGTCCTTCTCTGCCTTCTCATCCCTGAGGAAGCGACGGTGGGAGCTGAGCAGCTGACAGTGTGGAGGGGACATTGCAAAACACTGGCAGAAGAAAGAGTCCCTGGAGCCTTACATTCTGTTAAAAGAAAACACTGGCTGGTATGATTAGTGCTTCAAGAGACAAAGCAGGATGAAAAAGGAAGCAGGCATCTAGCTGTACAGGATGGGGACGTCTCTCGGTGCCACCCCGCTGCTGAACAGGCAGGGCTCCAGGAGGAAGGGGCCAAAGGGGGAGAAAATGGCAAGTGCATGTGGCCGAATGTGCTCCGCATTTCCTGACCACGGGACTAAGATGGGCAGCATCAGGGAGGGATGAGCTCTGGTACGTCCCTCGTGGAACACGCAGGATAGTGTGGGTGGCAAAGATCAATTTTGAGGCTGGGCATAAACACCAGGGGAAATGTGCCCTTGTCCTTCACGGGTGGGAAACATCACTCAGTTCTGACAGGCAGGGTCAGTTCCAAGGACAGGCGACAGGACAGCAAGGGCTGTGGTTCCAGAACAGAGAGCGGTCCTATGTGGTCAGTCATGGGAGGTGGGGGTGGGAAGGAGATGAAAAGGCAGAGGCACTCTGGAAACTTGAATGCAAAGGTTAAGAACTTCAGTTCCTCGTTCTGCAATGATGAGCCACGAAAAATCAGCAAAGTGGTGTCCCGAAGGCCATGCTTTGGAACGATAACGTCAGATTTTAAGGGAGGCCTGATTAGCAGGAGGTCAGGGAGGTTTGAAAGCCTGTGCCAAGGCGGCTAGAAATCTCCTGCAGCAAACCAGATCAGGGGAGGTCAGGGCCTGGACTGAGATGTCAGCAGAGGCTTGAAAAAGGAGACAGACAGGAGAGACGCAGAGGGTGAACATACCGCGGTGTTTGTTCACCACTGAAGGGCACAGACAGGAGGCATGTTCTCAAGGACACGAGTTCTGCAGGTCAGCATGGAAAGACAGACCTGCCCCTCTCCTGTGTCCCAGAAGCCAGCAGGGATGACAATGGGCAATGCAGAGGCACAGGCAGCCTCTACCCTAGCCGCCTCACACCTCCTGGCATGGAAAACACAAGCGCTGATACGCAACAGGTATACTTAGAGCTCCCTCACCCCTGGGATCCAGGCACCATCCCTCTGGTGACCTCACACCTGTATACACTTTTCAATCCCTCCTCCTCCTAGCAGACAGACGATGCTCATGCAACTTGCCCTCCCACCCCTAGCCTCAGAGCCTCACTCAGACTGCCTGGAGGTTTCCAGTGGGTCTCAGGATAAAATTCCAAATACTTCCTCCTGTTTTGCAAGGCCCTGAGTGATCTGGCCTTGACCTCACTCTTCCATTTCTCTTAGTATCCTTCTTATCCTTGCTCACTGCCTCTAGTCATGTGCATTCCTCCAGGAAAACACTAACAATTCCCCCATAGTGCCCTCTTTCTAGACTACTCTTCTCCTACTTCCCCCACCATGTTCCACTCACCCCCTGGCCTGCAGTAGCTGCCTCACCCACCACCCAATCTCAACAACACGCCCTCCATTATTCTCTCTCATAGCACCTTTCCTCCCCTTTCCCAGCATTTATCACAATTTGTAGTTCTATATTTATTTGATTTCAATCACTAAATGTCCATCTTCATTAGCCTGTGGACCCCAGAAGAGGCAGAGGCCATGCCTGCCTTGTTCACTGCTGGTCCCAGGGCCTTGTAGAGGCTGAGGCAGGTGCTCAATAGAGTGAACATGTTAGCAGACCAGCTGGGTAAGGGAATCCTGAGTTCTGGCTTTCCATGGCTCCCTCTCCAGCTGCGGCAGCCCAGGACACATGGCTTACTGGAACCCACCTGCATTTCAGACTCTTTTCTGGAAAGGGGGTTAGCGTCCCTGGAGGGTGCAGATGGTCACTTTCCTGGGTGAGGAAAGTGAGGCTTCTCACAAGCCCTTATGCTCACTGACATACTGAGATTTCACCTGCCAGTGTGAAAACCACATGTGCCAAATGCTTTCCTGGCCCTGTTAGGTGGGAACGGCTTCCCAGGAGCACCAGCAGGTGTAAAACAGAGATAAGTAAGCATTTAAAAAAAAAAAAAAAATCTTTACTACAGTTGCACTGGGGCTGTGCGTATTCCACAGTTCTAGTTGGCACAGAGTTCGGAAGATAAAAACACTATTTTTGGAAAAGCCCATCATATTACAATGGCATTTACAAAGCGACAGCTTCAACAGCTGTAGGATTAGTATAAATAGTCTGAGACACAGCCCCACTCTATTAAACCCAAACACAAGCCCTTCCAGGGCCTAATGCTAAAGGATGTACAAAAATAGGGATCCAACAACTCCTGGCACAAGTGTGATGCTGTGTTAGGGAACCGGGACGCACTTGACCCTCCCCTTCAGTTGTGTGTCTAAGCCGATACATTTTCTGTGTGTTGGCTTGTGTCATCAACACCTGCAAATCAGGTTGGACGGAGGGAAACTGTCCTTGCCAGTCAAATCAGCTGATGCTGGTGCTCAGGCATATCAAAGCAGGGGTTCTCATTAGAATTACCCGAGGAGCTTGCAGGAACCCGAATGCCCATAACAATACCCTCAGAATCTTTGGGAAAAGACCCAGATATTACTATTTTTTACAGCTCCCAGAGTGATTGCCAGGGGAAGCCAAGTTTGAGAATCCCAATCCATTGAGAGAAATGGCCTGAACTAATCCAGTACTTCATGACCCTAAACATAAATCAAGTCCTCACTGCCAGGGCAGACAGAGTTCATTGTATAATGGGAGAAAAGGGGAACTGATGCTGGGTGAACACTTACTAGGAGAGGCAGGGGCAAGGTAGTAGCTAAGAGCACTGATGCTAACTAGACTTCTTAACATCAAATCCTGGTTTGACCACTTACCAGCTGTGTGACCTTTGGCAACTTCCTTAAACCCTCTGTGCTCTATTTCTGTCTAGTTTCAAAGCAGAAGTGCAGCCCACAAGAGTGCCTACAGCTGCCCACCTCATGCACGGAGGAAGGTCAGGTGCTGGGAAGAGCTGCATTCCCAGGAGGATAAAGAACTCTAACAGGCCCAAGTGCATGAGGGCAAAAATTAGGGCACACAGATGAGGAGTCCAAGTATTCTCACAGGAAGTGTATGAGAAGCCAGAGACATGGGGTCTTGTGGCTGAATTAATGATCTGATAGGAATAGAACTATTACCTGCATTTAAATGCAGGGAGGACGAGACAAAACAAAGTAGTAAAGCTAGAAAATAGGATTTCAAAATAGGATTTTGAAATGCATCTTATTTGTGACCGCTATATATACGAAAAAGCTTGGCACATATAATATGCCCTTCCCTCCCTATCTGTCTGAATTGTTCTTTTTACTGCAAATATGCTGAGCCCAAATTCTAGAGTCTGCATGAATTATTTGAACCAGAAACATTCCTTCCTTCCCTCCCATCTCCCAGCTCACCAAAGCAGAGAATCCACTTCTGACTGCTACCCTCAAGATCACAGGGCTCTCTCTCCCGCAGCAACCAGTCAGGGGGTGGAGCAAGGCTGCAGGTACCTGTTGCAAAGGCTATGTCCCAGCTGAATGCAGTTGAGAGGAGGGAGCTCCTTTCTTCCACCCAAGCCCCACTTGTGGAAAGGAGGCTCCATCTTGAACATAGAGAATACTGATCCTCTCATCACTCTCATCTGCCTGTGAGGCGGTGCTTCCATGCCACAGGCAAGCTAAGAAGACCATTGCCTGCTAGTAGCCCTCACTACCGCCCCCCACAGTGAGTACTCAGCTCCCAGAGCAAGAGTGTCACTTAGAGAGCAGCTTACCATCATCTCTGCCCCCGCCCCACCCCCACCAGCTCTGGAGCCCTGGCTGAGAGATTTTGCCTGAAGTGGGAAGGAGACCATAAAACGGAGAGCTCATAATCACTTTGCAAAGGAACTGACTTCATTTGCAACAGAGAGCTGAGAAGCTCAGAGGTGCTCCGAAGAACAGAGCAGGTTGTAGTAAGAGGTGATTAGAAGACATGGGTGAAGATACAGCTGGCACTTCAGGCTGACAGGTTTGTGGTAGAGACCCATGGAATAAAATAGCTGGGAGAGACTTCCCGGAGCCAGAACAAAAATCAAACACAGGCGGCTCTCCTTATCCACAGCTTCCGTTACCTGTGGCCAACCGCAGTCAGGGCAGTGACCCTCCTTCTGAGGTATCCACAGAAGATCAGACTAGCCTACTACTATGTCACAGTGTCTGCTACATTCGCCTCCTTTATCTCATCACACACAAAGGCAGGTCTCTATCGTCTCACATCATCAAAAGAAGAAGGGTGAACACTATGTAAGTTAATGAGAGAAACCAGATTCACATAATGTTTATTACAGTATATTGTTAATTTTTCTCTTTTAGTATTAGTTACTGTTGCTAACCTGTTACTGTGCCCAATTTATAAGTTAAACTATCATAGGTATGTATATAGGAAAAAAACATAGTATATATGGGGTTGGGTACGATGCAGATTCACCTGTCCACTGGGGGTCTTGGAATGTATTTCCTGTGGGTAAGTGGTGGGGGGACTATGGTACCAAGCTCAGAAACCTCCCCACGATTTGACAGGTTTGGTTTGTAAAGCAATTTATGCCCAGGACATTGTTTAAACCAACAGAGCATTCAATGGAATGTACACCTGGAAGTGATCAGGAAAAGAGAAATAGGCAGTCCCCCAATATCACTGTCACCCCCAGGCGACCATGGACACACCAAAGCTGTGCCTTCCTGAGGAGCAACAGCAGAGGCTTAACTAACACTATGTTGTGTGGGAGGGGGGATAAATTCTAGTACAATAACCCTGCTAGTCACTAAAATATAAACAAGCCAGTAACAACAACAGTCTCCAGAGGAGGAAACTAGTGTCCAGAGTCCCTACACTGAGTAAAAGAGAAAAACAGGCAACACAAACCACTTGTGAAAGATCAGACATCAGATGTGGCAGAAAAAGACTTGATGATAGCTATTCTGAATGTGTTCATGGAACTAGAGGATAATTGAAGTAAAGGAAGATGTTATATCAGAGTCACATCAAATAAAGAATATCAACAAAGAGACAGGAATTTTTTAAAAAAGAGAACCAAGTGAAAATTCTGGAGCTGAAAAGTACAAGAACTGAAATATAAAAAATCATTAGAGGGTGCAACAGGAAATCTTAACTGGCAGAAGAAAGAATTGGAGAGCTCGAAGACACATCAGTAGAGCTTACAAAAGACAAAGAACTCTGTGAAAAGTAAGAAGAAAAGTGGACAGAGACTCAGAGAAATGTGGGACACCATTAAAGGCATCAATTGCATGGAAAGAGAGTACCAGAGAAAAGGAGAGAGAGGAGTAGATGAAATATTCTAAAAATGAATGGCAGAAAACTTCCCAAATTTATTGAAAAACAACCTACACATCTAGGATGCTCCATCAACTCCAGGTGTGATTCAAACAAAGAGATCCACAAATAGACATATTGCAGTAAAAATTCTAAAAATCTAAGACAAGGAGAAAATCCTGAAAACAGCAAGAAATAAATGGTATCACTTATAAAGGAGTCCCAATAAGAGAAATGGATGACTTACCTGTAGAACCAATGGAGGCCAAGACTGTGGGATAGCATCCAAAACTCTCAATTAAAAAACCATCAACCAAGAACCCTATACCCAGCCAAGTTCCATTTCAAAAGTGAAAGCAATGAGTACTGAGTAATGAATAGAATTGCTGAATCATTACATTGTACACCTGAAACTAACATAATACTGTATGTTGTTATAATGAAATTTTAAAAAGTTTGTATTTTAGATGACATTGGGTGTACATTTTTTTTTTTTAAAGAGAGAGCTTCTGAGGAGAGTGGAGAGGGGCTGAGGAAGAGAGAGAAGAGAGGAAGGCAGAGGAATTTTAAGCAGGCTTTATGCAGGCTCACAGCTCAGCGCAGAACCCAACCTAAGGCTTGAACTCATAACCACAAGATCATGATCTGAGATGAGATCAAGAGTTGGATGTTTAACCAACTAAGCCACTCAGTGCCCCGTATTGTTTTGTATATATGTCTATTAAGTCAAACTTGGTAAAAAAAAAAAAAAAAATGGAGATGAAATAAAGACTTTCCAAAATAACAAAACTGAAAGCAATTATTGCTAACAGGCTTGCCTTATAAGAAGTACTGAAGCACATTCCTCAAGGTGAAAGGAAATAAGCTCAGCCAGTAATCTGAATCCAAACGCTAAAAAGCACTGGTAAAGATAATAATAAAAAACAGTATATATATGCATATTTTTCTCCTTCTGATAACTGATTTAAAAAGCAACTGTATAAAATACTATGTACATAATGTGATGTTGGACTTCTATCAAAATGTAATATATATGCAATACACTTGCCAATAAATAGCACAAGGGAGGTAGGTGAAAGCAAAACTGCAGTGGGCTAAGGAAATTACTACAGATGGTAAAGCAACAACCATAATACAGTATTTCTTTGGTTTGTAACATTAGTAGATACACTGTGTATAACACAGTACCACAAAACACTATACCACAAAAAAAGAGGTAAAGGGAATACAGTTTTATAGGAATAACATCCCTTTCTTTCTTTCTTTAAGATTTATTTCTTTACGAGAGAGAGAGAGAGAGAGAGAGAGAGAGAGCCTGCAAGTAGTGGGAGGGGCAGAGGAAGAGAATCTCCCCTAGACTCCACGCTGACTGCAAGCCTGATGCAGGGCTTGATCCCACAACCCATGAGATCATGATCTGAGCCGAAAACCCAGAGTCAGATGCTCAACCAATGGAGCCACCCAGGCGCCCCAGGAATGACATTTCTATATAACACTGTAATTAAGCTAATGCATGTTTAAAACAGACTCTCCTCTAAGTGCAGATGGTAAATCCTAGAGCAGCCGCTAAAAAGATAACTTAAAAATGCAAGGAAAAGAACATTAAAGGAATCAAAATGACATTTTTAATTTTTTTTTAAGATTTTATTTATTTATTTGAGGGAGAATGAGTGAGAGACAGCATGAGAGAGGAGATGGTCAGAGGGAGAAGCAGATTCCCCAAGGAGCTGGGAGCCTGATGCGGGACTCGATCCTGGAAGTCCGGTATCATGACCTGAGCCGAAGGAAGTTGCTCAACCAACTGAGCCACCCAGGCGCCCCAACATTTTAATTTTTAATTTTTAATTTAATTTTAATTTCCATTTCAGTGGAAAGACCTGAAAAGTTGAAAAGTGGTAAGAAATCACTTAAAGTTTTAAGGAATTTGTTTAGAGAGGAGGAAGGGTCTCCTCTGAATGTGTCTGAGTTTCTTGCAAGAAATCAGGATTCTAGGGGTGCCTGGTTGGCTCAGTGCGTTAAAGCCTCTGCCTTCGGATCAGGTCATGGTCCCAGGGTCCTGGGATCGAGCCCCACATCGGGCTCTCTGCTGAGCAAGGGAGCCTGCTTCCTCCAATCTCTCTGACTGCCTCTCTGCTTGCTTGTGGTCTCTGTGTGTCAAATAAATAAATAAAATCTTTAAAAAAAGAAAAGAAAAGAAAAGAAATCAGGATTCTAAAGGGCATAGTATTTTCAAATTTCCTTCAAATACTAGTCTTTTGTCTTGTGGTCTGAAACAGTCTTATTTTTATGTAAATAATGCCAAGTAGATTGACTTACACTTGCCAATAATATTTTAAAGCAACAGTAAAAATGGTAGTATTCACAATGTATTGAATTGAGGTTCAGTATGTTAAAGGGAGATGCTGCAAAAAGCTTGTAATTGGTGTGATCATCATAACCTTTCTAACCCCTGAGAGAGTTCAGGTTTATTAGATGACAGCATCTTTCTTTCCTTCTCAAATAAGATCGTTTACCACCTTGGCATTAGCAGAAAGTTCATACCAGTGAGGACACCAATGATAGCTAAGTGTCTACTTTGATACTGCTTCTGTCTAATATGCATTAATATTTTCTGAAAGATTGAAAACTGCAAAATTAATTGGCTATATTTAGTACTGAGGAGTTGCTACTGACATCTGTATCATACAATTTTTAAAAAAACAATGATTTTTTTTTCTCTGATAACCATGGAGCCAAATGTAACACTTTTGAAAACATCGGATCATTTAGGGGGGGGAAAAGTGATGTATAGGAACTACATGCTGGAAATTAAAATGAAACACTGGCAAAAAAAATCAAGTAAGACTGAAAAGATTTGGCAAACGAAATGTGGTCGTGAAGAATAAGTCACTCTATTATAAACATGTTACTTCTCTTCACATTATTATTTTAATGTAATTAAAAAGGTTTGTAGAATTTTGGGGGACACTTAAACACACATACACATAAGAAGTCAGTGAGACAAACCAAAAAGAATTTACAAAATTACAGTGCAGCTGGGTTTATATTGTCTAAAAATTAACTATATGAAGAGTTAGTCACTAAAGCAGGATGACACTATATAAGAGAACAGATAGGTATCCACGAACAAGAAGAGAAAATTCCACAAGATTTGTAAGAATCCTACAAACCAACGGGGGATGTTTTGTCCTTTCAAAATAGTGTTAGAATTTGCCTACCCTTTTAAAAAACTGGATCTTGATTTCATATTATTCACCAAAATGTGTATTAAACAATTATTGTAAAAACTAAGACCATGAAAGAGCTAGAGTAAAATACAGATGAATATATGTTCTCTGTGTTTCAGAATACATACTAAGCATAAAAGCAAATAAAATCAGAAAAAAATATTCCTATGTCAAATAGAGAAAAGTTTTAAGCTTCAACATGTTGAAAAGTTTGGAAATAGGAAAAATATCTGTAGCATTTACAACATAGGGTGAGTATTTTAAATAAAAAGATATTTTTTATAAATCACCATGAAGGCAATACCCCCCACAGAAAAATGAAAACAGACATAAAGGCAATCCAGAAAAGAAAAAGAGTAAGTGACCAAGTTAAAAAAAAAAAAAAAGAGTTCAAGTTCACTGTAATCAAGAAAATGAAAACTAAAACCATTATATATCAGTTTTGCTTATTACCCAGGTGGGATGTTTTTCATTGTAATTACACAAAACCTGACGAAAAGGTGGCTCAGAAACCAAACATGTTATTATCTCACACAGAAGAAGCTGGTCTCAAGTTGGTCCCTGCTTATTAACTTAGTTACTCACCATGCTGTCTGGGACCCACTTTCTCCAGTTCTGTCATCGTCTGCGCACTTCCTCTCGTCCTCCAGGCATCCCCCTGTGGTCATGTTCTGGATACAGCACCTATCATTCCAAGAACTCTCTTTCCACTGTAAGAACTGGAAGAATGGACTGTGTTTCCCTCTGTGTTTTTTAGAATCAAAGAGTGATCCACTTCCTAGGAGCCTTCAAGGAGTCCCTGCAGGTTCAAATGGTCAGAATCAGGTCATACACCCATAACCAACTGAGTCACCGGGAAGGGATACTGAGTTACTGTCGCTGGCATAGACTGGCTAACATTTACACTCTGTGTGGATTAAGCCGTATATGCTGCCAGTGGAGTGTAAGTTGATGCAAACTTCCTAGATAAAACAGATCAGAAGTTTTTGAACTCCATAGATCCATTAACCCACAATTCTAGTTTCTTCCTAAAGAAATACTATTGGATGGGTTCATAAAAGGCTGTTCACTTATTTCTTTATATGAATTGAAAAATCAGAAATAGGCCATGTGTGCAAAAATAAGAGGTGAGTTAAATAAGGCTATGGTTCTAAGGGAGAATACTATGGAACCAACAAAATTATGTTTTATATACAACGATTTCTATGCACATATATTCATGTTCTATTGAGTGGAGAAATAAGGCTTAAAATATATCATCTTTTAAAAATATATGCAGGGGCGCCTGGGTGGCTCAGTGGGTTAAAGCCTCTGCCTTCAGCTTGGGTCATGGTCCCCGGGGCCTGGGATTGAGCCCCGCGTCGGGGTCTCTGCTGAGCAGGGGGCCTGCTTCCTCCTCTCTCTCTGCCTGCATCTCTGCCTACTTGTGATCTCTGTCAAATAAATAAATAAAATCTTTAAAATAATATATATATTATATATATATATATATATAATATATATATATGTAAAAGTCTGGAAAGATATATACCAATATCTTAATGATCTATGAGTGGTGTGATTACGGCAAATTAACTTTTTTTGCTCTATTTTGGGGGCATTTTCCAACCTTTTTTTATATAAAAGTTATTTTGTAATTAAGATAGAGAAAATATTAAAAAGGAAAAATATTCAATTCTATTTTTTCTTCCCTTTCATAGTCTAGATGAAGGCACTGACAAGTACCTTAGTCTGGATGTTGGCATTCCGAGATGTGCTGCCTGGTGCCTGGTGCCAGGAGTCTGCAGATGGACAGATGTCCAGCAGAGCATGCATGTGCAAGAGCACGAAGGCCCGGCTCCTCTGAGCCAGGGAGCCCCATCATTACCTCCGCAAATATCTCTCCTTCCTTCAGTTCTTCAAATGAAATAGGAAAGTGATTTTGTGTTCTTTTTAAGTAGAAATTTAAGCAGGTGTTTATGTTGCATTAAGAAGCAGCTGGGGCAATGGAAAGAAGCTGCAGGAAAGAATCTATGCATCTGTCTAGCAATTTCGTGTTACTGTTAGTACAAATGCCCACCCTTCCTGTCACCCTCCTTTCTGTGCAGAGTTTGGGACCAGTATTCCTCTCAACCTCAGAGCCTTTTGGAAGAGTTTCCTAGGAATGGTCATAATGAGAACTTAAATTATAGCATCTGGGCCTCCTTGCTAAATTCTTTGCACATTTTATCACATTTAATCCACATGACTACCTTGGGAAGGTGATGCTATTTTTATTTCACTGAAAAGGAAACTGTTAAATTTTTTTTAACGTTTTTAAAAGTTACTTTTAAAGGTCACAGGGCTAGGAAGGAGCAGAAGCCAGAGTGTGTCCTTATCTGTTAGGTCCTGAAGTACAAGCTGCCCTCTTCTTTACTGTGTTGCCCTTAAGTCTGGAGCAAAGGGGTATAAGCATCATGATGTGTGGCTGAAGGGCAGAGCCAGGAAAGGTACAATATCAATGTCCTCTGTACCTCCCAGCAAAGTGCGCATGACAGTTGGCTGTGAAAGACAGAGCTTTCAGAAGGGGATGTATTCATGTGAGTGTATGTTGGTATGTTTGTGTAGGAGCACTGGGCCTGTGTCACTTGGGTGAAGCACACAAGTGTCTCACTTGGCACTGGATCTTAGAGAGAAAGCAAATTCAAATGCAGCTGCATTTTTCAAATTCTGTGGCCCACTCTACTCCTTTAAGGCACCCAGGTTTGCAACCCTTGACCCTTGCTTCCTGAAGTTATGGGGCGGTCACCTTGTCACCATGGACTTGCCCGTGTGCTCCTATAAACACTTGAACACATTCATACAGACTCACATAGCAGATCTGTCACTGTAAACCACTTGGGTCCAGGAGGGGTGAATGAATAGGGTCTGATGAGGTGTGGATGTGGGTGAGCTCTGTCTGATCACCTTTGGCAGAGGCTTCCTTCTGAGGTTTCGATTTTCGATGCGAAGTCTCGGGTCAAGGTAGGCATGGAAGTCACCGTGGCCACCATTCATGCAACAGATTTTGTTGACTACACCTGTAAAACTGACACAGAAATGTTGTAAGATTGGCCTTCTCATATACATACACACACACACACATATATATACACATACCCCTCAAATATTATGCATATAATATATATGACATTTTTAGATACCTGTCAACTTGCAAGTTTCATTATATGACTATTAACTTAAGGCTCTGTAAGTCTGACTTACAGAGTGTTTTCCAGATTCTCAGGAACATTCTGGAAACTGGTACAGGTAGTATTCCTTGGTGGGCTATCATAAATCTTTGTATTTTAGGATGGAAGGGTTTTCATTCATTGTCTCATGAGGGCTACTTAGAGCCTACCTGCTTTATTTCCACCACTTGTTATTACCGGGAGGCTTCGTCCTCAGCCTCATCCACTGTCCACAGCACAGCTGGCATCTCCAGGGCCCGCAGGGTTCTATGGGACACAGCTTCTGCTGTGAACTGTCTCCCACTGCTGTCACATTTTGTTTTCTTCTCAGTGCTGAAAGCCATCAACATATTTTAAAAGGAACGATATTCCCATCTTCAGCCCACAGCTCATCGATTCTTTAATAGAAGGAAAGTTTAGAAAAAGCAGGTCACTAAAAAGCAAAAGCCAATACATGTGTGGAAATGTTCAAAGACACATAAAGCAAAATAGGACTGAAATACCAATGTCATTTTTCGAGCTGGCGAGCGTTTTTAAACGACTGCACCCTAGCTGGCAATGGTGAGGGGAACTGGAATTCACCTGGCAGAATATACATTGCTTTAGAATTTCTGATGGCAAATCTAGCAAGATGCAACAAAAGCTCCAAAAAAGCATGCATAGTCTAGGATCCCACATTTCAACATCTACTAGTTTTTTTAAGAACATAATAGCAATCAAGTACACACATAAATGTTTCAAGGGACGTCTGGGTGGCTCAGTGGATTAATGCCTCTGCTTTTGGCTCAGGTCATGATCTCAGGGTCCTGAGATCAAACCCCACATCGGGCTCTCTGCTCAGTGGGGAACCTGCTTCCCCCACCCCCCGCCTGCCTCTCTGCCTACTTGTGATTTCTGTCTGTCAAATAAATAAAAATAAATCTTTTAAAAAAAATAAAAATAAATGTTTCAAGATCCTTACCAAAATGTCATTAGGATATTTAAAAAGTAGAAATAAATTTTGAACAATTGATGAAATCAACTCTGACACCATACAGTATTAATTAGGTAAAATAATCTTTAGGAAAATACTGCCAATATTTTGACTCTGGACTAAAAAAGATAATGCATATTATTATCCTGTTTGATTTTATGTAATGCATTGTGCGTGTTTGTGTGTGAGTGTAAAGAGAGGGTGGGTGTGAGGGAAACAGACCAGAGGAACAGATACCAGAAGATCATGTATGGTGTTCTCTAATCTAGTGGTATTAAGAGCAATTTAAGAATTGGGTAAGGAAAGATATAACAAAAAAAATATTACCTTGTGGGCACAGTTTCTGTGTGAAAATAACCAATTGTGCTGTGACCTCAGTGATTCAGTCAGTGCCTTGTAGAAAGCTGATATTTAATTTCTTGCAAATGTCAATTCAAATACTGGTTCACCCAAATCTTGATGTTAGGGTCTCAGTCAATAAGAGTCTATGAGACTGGCCAGCCCCCTCACTAAAGTCCTTTGTATTAATAAAAGCAACCTTGTCATGAATGCTTAATATATGCTGAGCTTAGGGCTAAGTACCTTTTGGTATAAATTCATATAATCCTTTCACTAACCCTATGATCTAGGTAAAATCAATCCCCTTAATGTTGAAAACTCCAAGCTTGGGAGACATTAGGAGGCCTGCCCAGGTCATGGAGCCAGTCAACACCAGACCAGGAATTGAAAACCAGCTCTGTGTGGCTCTATACCTTTAGACATAATGCCTATAACACAGCCTCCTGCCTGCAGGCCCTCTGTCACTGCGCCAGGAATCTTCAGGGCAATGGCCTCAGAAGTCTCTCAATTCCATCATGGACCCAAAGCATACCAGCTTCCTCTATTTCTTCTTCTGGCTGATTGAAAGTCAACTGAGTACTTTATTATAGATAATCTGATAGACATCTAGTGAACCAAGAAGAAAAGGAATATGTTTGCCCCAAATTCTTTAGGTATGTTTATAAGAACATACATCTTGGAAATAGGAAAAGGCCCAATGAAGCTAATGTGTTTTGCATAAATATCATTATTCTTGTACCTCAGAGCAAAGCAAATATTGGTTTACACGTTGCCTAAAGAGCCTTAGGGGAGAAATTAGCATGAAAACCATTTGCTTCCTAAATACAAAGCTTAACTCACAAAATCCGGCTGAAATAAAGATGGCACAGTGAAATAAATCTGAGAGTAAACATCTTTGAGATGACTCAGGACAAACAGAGAAACTGAGAAGAGCCATATTGTCCAGTAATCTGGTGGGGGGTCCCCTGGGGCCAGACGCTTCACCTGTGGCAGGATGTTATTTAACCAGGTAGGGGCAAACAGGAATCTGGGAGGGCTGCCTCCAAAGCCAATGCACAACACCAGGAGGAAGTAGTGAACACACCAGACCTAGAAATAGCTTCTCAAGGCCAGAAGGAGAGACCGGAATGCTCATCATTCTTAAGGCTGGCCCTTTGGCATTCACAAAATTCAGTTCTGCCCCAGGACCTCATCTGCAATAACATGAGAAGTGGTCTTCCTATCCTCCAGCATCTGCCCCTAAATTGCTCTCTCTCCCGAGGCTGAGTTATGTTGTACTTGTAACAGAACAGCCAGTCCAGAGCCACGAAGGCCCTGAATCTTCCTACTTCCCTGTATATGCCAGAGTCTGGGTCAGATGAGGGCGTGGAAGTGGGAGCTGGGCTGCGAATCAAATTGCTGGCCAAATACTCTGGGGAACCCCCACCTTGGAAAACCCCTTTGGCTTTGCATTGCCATGAGCCACTCACCCTTTTATTTACCTTGTCATTTTATACTACTACCTCATGCCTCTAAGGTCTGGCATTTTTGTCGCCATCCTGATCAGCCAAAGATGAAAAGCATATGAGATGACAGAACAGAATTTTCAAGCTCCTGCCCAAATCCATTTTCTACTGGGAGCACATGGAACCAGCTGATCACAGGGTTGGCAGAGAGAAGCTCACTAAGAATTGGTGCCCTGCAACAACCCTGGGAAGAATTCCCAAACAGCACCATTTATAAAAGATCCAGAAATGACCCTTTCCTGACATAGCCCACAGCTTGTCACAAAATCCATATGTGGCATTCATTCCAAAGCTCGCTTTGATTTTATGCATTTCATTTTCCTCCTTAATGATGCTTTTTGGGTAACTGAGATTTTAGAAATATGATGAGTGCTTTAAACACCCTAAGATATGTATATTTCTATGGCTAGTTTTATAAGTAATGACGTGCGAACCTTTGTGGCTTTAAAAACATCTTTACTCCATTATGCTATTGATCAGTATGGCCCAGGGAAGCAATCTAAAATAATACTGGGAAAAACTGGGAAGGAATTTGACAATCGATGCATGTTTCTTATGGATGTTGAAGGAGATAGATCCAAAATAGGTATTTCATAAGACTTTGGTAGAAGGAATTGATTTTCAATTAGTCAGAATAGAAGAAAATAAAAGTGCTCTCCTCAGAATGCAAAGAATCAAACAAGTAAGCACATTAGGTTCTAATTAACCTTAGCAAGATGTTTCATCTCTCTAAGACCCAGGGTTTTTTAAATCTATAAAGTGAGAATAACAACTGTTACTGCATGGCAATTACATTTTAAAAGGGGGGTCTTGGGCCATAGGAAGCAACTCTTAAGTGCTCACGATCACCAACATCATCATCACAGCTGCCACTGTCACTTGGCACTGGAACAAGTGTTTTTACTCACTGTTCTTACTGAGTAAAAGGAATGGTGTCCTATAGGAACTTTCTTGGCTACAAGATCAGGACAATGAGGCAAGAGCCTGCTTCTTCCCAAGTGGACTAGTGGATCTGATCACCACGTACTGCAGTCCAGCCTCAGGGAGGTGTTTCAGAAACACATACCTCCAGTCAGACGAAGGTCTGGGTAAATTCATGGTCTGCCTGTCAAATTTTTATCCCTGCGCCTCAAAACATGCCTCTCTTGCAAGTACTGTGTGGACCGTATTGGCAAGTCAGATGAATGACTGAGTTGGGCACTCTAGCCACCCATCTGCCTCTATTTCTAGATGAAGGAAGTCTGAAATGACGTATTTCCACTAGGTAGAAATGGGTAATAAAAAAGTTACCCTGGAGGACACAATTCCATAGGCATCCAAACCCCCTGAAACTCTGCCTATTTCTACACAGTGATCTATGATACTGCTTTTTGAGAAAACACTTGGTCCTCTTACATGTGAAATCTCACAAAAGTTTTTTTATCTGCCATTCATTCATCTACCACTTACTTACTATGTTTTTTTTTTTTCTTCCTTATGAGAGGTAGAGACCTAGTTATTGGACCTATGGCCTCACAGGGATCAAGGAATAGTGTCAAGGATTCATTTGGTGGAGCAGGGGACACTTCATTACGCTACTGCCTTATGAGGGGTTTATGGGGTGCCCACTTTCAAAATCATTGCTCCCTTTTCTGCCCATAACCACACGCAGCTCCTTTTGAATATCTGGGGCCTGGATCCCACATCCCTCCATTCTACAAGGTCAAGTGAGGATTAGTTGTTCTTGAAAGGTGGACTTTTTAATTTCTCAAACAGAAGGCATAGGTGGGTATGGTATCCAAATACTGGAAATCGACAGTTTTTTTTTGCAGCCCAGGCTTTGAAGGCCTGTGGGTTCACACAATGTGACTAATTGGAGTGGTCAAATAAACAAGAGTCGCATATAGTTTCCTGCCTCTGGATGTGTGGTGATGTACAGCCCCATACACAGAGAGTTCTTGAGAGAGATGGATGGAGGGTGTTGGTGTGAGGAGGACATGGCCTAACATAGCCAATAAGTCAGTCCCAACTAACTGATAATGAAGACATCAATAATTTCATCATCCTTGAATGAAACGTTTGTGGACATCTTCAAGTAACAAGGACAATGTTTGTCCTCTACAAAACTTTTTTTTTTTTTGCATGAAAACACTGATCACACAATTTGTGGAACTGGAGCTATAGTTATTATTGAAGGGAAGAGAGATTTGTAAAAAGATGGGAAAGGAAATTTGACCTTTCCATTCATTTTCACATGTGGTCAGATGAAGCAGCAAACCTTGTTTGCCAAGAATACACCTGGGGAGGCACCTGGGTGGCTCAGTGGGTTAATGCCTCTGCCTTCGGCTCAGATCATGATCTCAGGATCCTGGGATCGAGCCCCGCATTGGGCTCTCTGCTCAGCTGGGTGCCTCCTTACCCCTCTCTCTCTCTGCCTGCCTCTCTGCCTACTTGTGATCTCTGTCAAATAAATAAAATATTTAAAAAAAAAAAAAAGAATACACCTGGGGAGTCATCTCATAAAGGTTCTGATGAACACCTTTCAGTGCCAGCAAATAAGGGGTATGTGTCACCATGTTAAGAAGTTAAGTCACTAAGGGCTCATGAAAAGAATCCTTCAAGGGACTGAAGTCCTAGGGAGGTCAATTACATAGACAGGGCTACCAGCACCAAAGTACTATGTGTTTGGCAAAGCTACCTCGCTGGTGCTTTCAGTCATATATTACTTTTGACAAAACTAGCCCTCTTCTGTGCTGAAAGAAGGGCCATTGTGATGCTGAAAGGGCTTCAGGTAAGAGTCAATCTGAATCATCACCACATAGTGCATCTAGAGCCCTCAGCATGAGGCTAGAACATAAGAAGCAGGGAGTGGTGGTCTTGCTATCATTAATTGTGTATCATTTCCATTTCACATGTGTGTCTGTTAGGCCAACAGAGCCTCTATGAGTACTATGAGAAAACAGGATTTAACAGAAGACTTGTTTGTATCAATGGTGAATGGGAAAGTGAACATCTTACGGTGGGTGTTGTTCTGATGTTCTGATGGGGGAGGGGGGAGGAACCAGAGCTCACAAGGAAAGAGGAGAAGCTGTGTGCCCTTGGCTGTTAACATAGGACCACAAAGGTGGGGGTTTTCTGAGAGGACTGGGGAACTCTGGCCTCTGTAGAACCAACCAGTCACCCCTTTGAAATTCACCACCTGCAGTCTGCAGCTAAGCATGTGGTGGGGGGCCCAAGGCTGCTGTTGGTTGCCAGAAACAGACCAAGTGCACAAGCAACAGGAAGAGTGCAGAGGCTGGCCCGGGCCCTCCATGCACCTCATCACCCTCATCATCACACCTGCTCAGCCAATGTGAGGATGCCTGAGCTTCACCTCCACTTCCCAGATCTCACACCAGGTCCTCCTCTGGCTCTAACTCGGAGCCATATGGGGAAGGGAGACCTGGGAAATGTTCCTGACCTTAGACAGGAGAAGCAGTGGTAAGTGAAGAGAACATCTGTCTTAAAGTCGTGATGTCACATGTGAGCTCTGGAGCCAGAGGTCTCCTTCTGAATACGGCTCTGTCCCTACCCAGCTCAGGAACCTTGATAGATTTCTTAACTTCGAGAAGCTTCAGTTTTCTGTATGGAAAATGAAGGCAGTAACAGAATCAATCTCATAAAGGTTGGGGGAGGATTACATGAAATAAGAGGGCCTTGTGTAGGCACAAAATAATATGTCAAGGTCTTTGTTCAGGCACAAAACAACAACAACAGCATTATACAGTTTGCTTTGTAACAGCAAGGGCATTCAATCCAACATGGCCTCTCCACTCAGTGCCCCAGAAACAGGCCAGGATTGTACTGATTAATAGCTAGAGCCATCTAGCCTGCTCCCAATTCTGTCATTGACAAGACAGATGTCAGGGTCTGTAGGAGAATATACTTCATCCTATATTTCTAAGCATGGCCCCTAGCCAGTAAATTACATGAGAAAATGTGCTTGGATGCTAAGAAAACCCTTTCGGTTAGCTATGTGTTCAGAGTGACATATGGAAGAAGCAGATATGACTCTCAGTATGTTGTGTGACTTGAGAGATGCCACAGGGAAAGTGACTCACTGTCCAGCTAGACACGAATAAACCAGCTTTAACACTGTGGAGTTACTTCTGATGGTGTCGAGTCAGTACAATTCTCTTCAAATCCATCAGTCATGTCTGAAGACACTTAGACTGTGTGTGCGTGATCACTAAGCTGAGAGTTTCCATTCACTGAGCACCTACTAAGTGTGGGCATCATTTCAGGCATGAACTACTTAATTAAATGAAAGTTAAAATGTAAAGTTATCCCAAAATGAGGGATAAATAAAACATAGTTCTTGCCCTCAAAAAGCTCATAATCTCACAGATTAGAATAGGGAGTGGAGGCGAAATAAATACCATGTAGTTATAAGAACGATTTTACAAGTCGTAGAAACACTGTGCAGTTTGCCCCAGGAGGAAAGAGCACAGGTTCAAGAGATCAGGTGTCAGCCCACATGCATCTCAAAAAGGCCTTGCCCAAATGGAAGCAGACCACCTTCCTATGTTACAATGTTCTGCTTTATTATCCTCATAGCCATTATCAGATTTGGTGATTAAAAACACTTTTGTCTTTACTACCATCTCCTTCAACTGGAAGCTAAACTCCACGAGATGAGGGGATTTATCTATTTACCTCTTCAGGGACTAAGACACTGCTTGTCACTTGAGAGATGCTCCTTAAGTACTGGCTAAACCAATAACTATGTAGCTGGCAGGCTCAAAGATGGCTTCATAATGGAAGCAGAGCAATCTGCCTTCACACTCATATTCATTCACAATATGTCTGAAGAAACGAAGACTTTCGAGTGGGGTTTGGAGTTAAGAGAGAGGAGTGATTATAGGAGAGAGGAACAGGTGACAAAGTCCAGAAGTAGATGGCTCAATTCCCAAGCAAGCAGCAGAATCAGAATACACACATGTTTTGGAATAATGTATGAAGGCATGTGTTAGTTCAAAGAAAATGTGCCAAAGGAGGCTGTGGTTGAAAGAGTAGCTGAGTTTCTGATGTGAACAAACTTTTTGAAAGGATATTTTGACAACTGACAATTTGTGGTTGACTTAGTGGTAAATATTCAAAAAACTAAGCAAATAAAAGAAAAAAAAATGAAAAGAAAAAAAAAAGCTAGTTGAGTTTGATGTCAGGAACTCATTGGCACTGTAGACAGACTCATTCCCCTTCCAGCACTCACATGGGTGACCCCAGGCACCAAGCTGCCACAGGAGGTGCATGAGCTCTCTCATGGGAATAAACTTTAAACTTGAATACAACAGTTCACTTCCTGCTTGTGGCACAGGTGTCAGTCCTCTCCAAACATTCAGTAACTAAGCACCTTTTAGTGGGTTATCTGAGTAATTCTTGAATCTATTGGATCTGTTGCTTCTAGTCCTCTGGGTCATTAAGAATGGGAATACCTTCTCTTTGGTTCCTCTCTCCACCATCTTTCCAAAGAGTCAGAAACAAAAGATTCCAGGATGATAGAATGGCAGAACAGAAGATGCCTGGGCCCCTGAGTCACTGCCTGGAGAAGGGTCACTCAGGAACATCCCCGATGCACATCAGATGTAAGAGGGGGATAAAACTTGGTTGTTGCAAGCCTAAGACTTGGGATATCTATTTTAATGCAACATGGATTAGAGGAGTCATCATTTATACTTAAAACAAAACAAAACACAACAAAACTAGACCACTTTTATCCTTTGTTTCTTTTGGCAGGAGGCTTAGTTTTGTTTAAGTCTTCATACATACCATCATCATAATGGGCAACCACTTAAACTATTCTGCCAATCAGGCTAATGACCTTGCTTTAAACCTCCCGTTCCCATTCAGACTTGGCACAGCACAGTATAATATTAGTAATAGACAATATTGATTTGATCACCATTTTCCATAATTGTAGAGTCAGTAGACTCCACATAAGGAAGTAAGGTTTAAAATACTTATTTTAAAGATTACAGAATCTGATTTCACAAAGTTTGTCCCAACTTCCCTATGTTTTTGACCACCTTTTCTTCCTCCTGTTAGTTCATGCTCACATTCTAGCTAATATTAACAACTGAACCCAACTAAATAATGAAGTTTGATAGGAGGAGAGAATTGAGGAGGCAAGCACAGCAGGAATGTGGGTAAAACTCAGGGCCCCTCTACTCCAGGGAGCACTGCCCACCAGAACGCTAGACCTGTACCCCTGGGGATAAAAATATATGTTTATAAAAAATAAAAAATTAAAAAAAAATATGCTTTCTGCAGAACGATTCCCTGAGATGTCTTGCACTGAGGACTCCAGGTTGGGCTGTGCACAGAACGCTGCCTCTCACTGTGATACAGTTTAGCGGCAATGTGAGAAATGCAGCAGCAATCTAAAACCCATAGTGAATTGTAAATGCTAACAGCCTCAAATATAAATAGATCAAATTAGGACGTGGTCTCTGAGTAGAGTAAGCATTTCTTTAGAAGAAGACAGGGGCTGATGAATGCACATAGGAATATCTTCTGAAAATGGTTCATTTCAGTCATGTGCCCTGCACTCATAATTAACATGATTTCCAAATAACTGGTAAAATTATTCCGGGTTTTGGTTCAATAATAGCATAAAAGTTCAAGCTTGAATTTAGGAGAAAAATCAAATGAATATAAAAACGTACATTCAGGGTGTTTGGGTGGCTCAGTCATTAGGTATCTGCCTTCAACTCAGGTCATGATCCTGGGTCCTGGGATGGAGCCCCTCATCGGGTTCCCTGCTCAGTGGGAATCCTGCTTCTCCTCCCACTCTCCCTGCTTGTGTTCCCTCTCTCGTTGGCTCTTTCTGTCAAATAAACAAATAAAATCTTAAAAATCGTTAAAAAAACATGCATTCACTTAAGCCTCAATTATTCTCCTATTTAAGCAAGCAAAACTCTAACTCTAAGGGTTTAAAGTTCTTTCTGTTAATTACTTTCTCAGTAAGTATGTGTGTGTATATAATCCATGTTCACTAATGAAAAGTTACACAAAATAGGAAAGAAAAAACATGGGAAAGAAAAGTCCCAGAATCCCTTGAGATTCTGCCACCGAAAACTACCTACTAAAGATTGTTCTGTGTATTTTACAGAATTCAAATTATATTCAAAAGTATTATAATATAAATAAAATTTGTAATTTGCATTTTATTTTCATAATATTTACTGTGCTTTCCTCAAAATCATTAAAAATCATTTTTAATATCAATGGAATACTACTCAGCCATAAAGAAGAACAAGGTCTTGCCATTTGTGTCAACGTGGATGGAACTGGAGGGTATTATGCTAAATGAAATAAGTCAGTCAGAGAAAGAATTACTTCACTCACATGTAGAATCTAAAAAACTAAATAAGCAAAACAAAATTAAAAAAAAAAACAGACTCTCAAATACAGAGAACAAACTGGTGGTTGCCAGAGAGAAGGTGGATGGGGGAACAGGTAAAACAGATGAAGGAGACTAGGAGGTACAAGCTTCCAGTTAAGATAAGTAAGTCACAGAGATGAAAAGTGCAGCATAGGGAATATAGTCAATAATACCATAATAATGTTGTATGGTGATGGACACTGACAATACATATCATGGTGACACAATGATGTATAGAATTATAGCATCAACACGTTGTATACATGAAACTAATGTAACACCATATATTAATTATACTTCAACCTAAAAATATAAAAGCTTAAAACCTTTTAAAAAATGTTATATTTTACACTGTATTCTATTCTACAAGTGTATCAACATTTACTCCTACATATCCTTATTACCGCACATTTACACTATTTTAAAAAGTATAGTTTGTTTACAAGTTATTGGTTTGTTATATATCATCATTTATAAGAAATATATTTTATATGTTTTAAATTATGAACCTAGTATAGATTGCTAGAAGTGGAACACTAAGTCAGAGGCTATAGTCCTTTTTTGAAATACACTTTTGGTCATACAAATATATTTCAGAATATAAAAGTAATGGTGGAAAAATATAATGATCCATGCTATTCTCTACCAGAAAATAATCACCCCTGGCTGTGTTTGCTTTTTTTATCGATACACATGTTTCTTTTCATATGTAAATATAAATTAAAATATAAATGGTACTATGACTAAGTGATCATCTTTTATTTAGCTTTTTAAAGACTTATTTGAGAAAAAGCATGAGCACATGCGAGCTGGAAGAGGGACAGAGGGAGATGGAGAGAGAATCTCAAGCAAACTCCCCATCTGGTGTGGAGCCTAAGGTGGGGCTTGATCTCAGGACCCTGAGATGAGGACCTCAGCCAAAATCAAGAGTTCAACGCTTAACTCACTACACCACCCTGGTGTCCCTAAATGATTACTTTTTGTATTAAAATGTTCTGGTGCCCCTCTCTCTTAGCCTCCAGAATCCCCAGGATTAGGGAAGATGCAGAGAAACTGAATGACCAGTCCCAAGGCCAGGACTGGATTGGCCCATGAAGGAAAGAGGAGAGCCCAAGTGGATAATGCTGGCTGTGTTTAAAGCAATCTGCTTGCTCCTCCATATTCAATGTTCTCCTCTCAGAACCTCATTAGAAATAGGCTGTCACTTCACTCCCAAATGCATTCTGCCCAGCGGGATTGGCTCCTCTCCAGATACCATCAACTTCACAGAAATCAATGTGGTGGGGTGGGGTTTGCCCATTCCAAGAGTAAGCACTTTAAAGACTCCTTGAATATATAAAATCAATAACAGAGCAAGTCATTGCAATCCATATAATTAAATCACTTCCAAACACCCTCATTTTTTCCCTCCAAACAATTGTGATAAGAGTCTGAGCTGAAAGAGTCTCCACAGGGCGCCTCATCTGAGCTCCAGAAGGACCCAGACTTGATTCAGACCCATCTTGATCCTGCAGTAGTTACTACTTCTGACCTCAGACGACAGAGCCAGAGCACTGGACTGATAGACACGGAAAGTGGCCAGGTGGCAAAACAAGCATCCCTGTTCTTATGAGAGTGACTGACTGTGTGTTTGGTGGGGTAACTAATTACTAAAGTCAGTCACTGTCCATCATCGGTACCGGCCGACAGTGGTTGGTGCTTACTCAAGAGATATGACCAGCAGCAGGCTAACTTGTCAGCGGTGCTGGAACATATCTCTGGCACTTCCCCCTCCGTGAGAGGTGTTGAGGTGAGGAACAGATGAATTACAATATGATGCCCTTGGTGCAGAGAGGGGGGAGGGAGCAAACAGGAAAGAAGCAGGGGCATAACTCCTATTGTTAGAAATACAGGAGCCAACTGAGCTATGTGGCAACAGAGACGATATGCTGAGGGATGGGAATTGAATGGGATAATGAGGGAAAGTTTTAGGGAGAAGTAAGTCTTTATTTGATATTCAAAAATAAAGAGGAAGTTTGGTGAGTGCTGTGGGGTGTGTGGACCTGGCGATTCACGGACCTGTACCCCTGGGGATAAAAATATATGTTTATAAAAAATTAAAAATTAGGGGCGCCTGGGTGGCTCAGTGGGTTAAGCCGCTGCCTTCGGCTCAGGTCATGATCTCAGGGTCCTGGGATCGAGCCCCACATCAGGCTCTCTGCTCAGCAGGGAGCCTGCTTCCCTCTCTCTCTCTTTCTCTGCCTGCCTCTCTGCCTACTTGTGATCTCTGTCTGTCAAATAAATTTAAAAAATCTTTAAAAAAAAATTAAAAATTAAAAAAAAATAAAGAGCAAGAGAAGGTCTGCTTCTGATAATGGGGGATTAAATATTTTAGACAAAGCATCACTGAGAACAACCAGAAAATGTGTGTATGTATGTGTGTGTATGCACGTACATATTCTTCTAGTATCCTAGAATATCATGTTTCAAAATTAAGAGACACAGCTTTATACAGACAATAGAAATCTGAAAATATTTGAAACAAATAATAAAAAGGTAAACATTGGACTTGTAACATGAAGCTAAAGATGTGCTTGGAGAGACATTTATGATATGAAATACACATTTTTTTTAAAAAAAGGTATAACATCAGTGACTTAAGAATAAAAAAAAAGGCATTCTCAAAAAACTAGAAAAAGTAAATTGAATCCATTAGTAAAAGGAAACAAACAATAAAGATATGATCAGAAATCAATGAAGAGAAAGAGATGGTTTTATAAAAAGACTAATAAATTAGATAAACCATGACAAGACAGATCAGGTTAAAAAAAAAAAAAAAATAGGAGACGGCTGCCTGGGTGGCTCAGTAGGTTGCAATCTGACTCTTGGTTTTGGCTTGGGTCCTGACCTCAGGGTCATGAGATCAAGCCCCAAGTCAGGCTCTCCATGCACAGTGGAGAATCTGCTTGAAGGTTCTCCCCCTCTCCCTCTGCCTCTCCCCAACTCACATGTGCACTCTTTCATGCTCTCTCTCAAATTAATTATTAATTAATTAATCTTTAAAAAATAAGAGAGCTAACACAAGTAGCAAACATCAGGAATGAAAAAAGGAATACCACAAGATAAGGACAGTATAAACAAATACATGCAAATACATTTGAAAGTTTAGATGAAATAGTCAAATTTGTATAAAAACAATTGCAAAACTGACAGTAGAAACAGAAATATAAATGCTCCTGTAACTATTAATGAAAC
This sequence comes from Mustela nigripes, assembly GCF_022355385.1. Lineage (NCBI taxonomy): Eukaryota > Metazoa > Chordata > Mammalia > Carnivora > Mustelidae > Mustela > Mustela nigripes. Next base: position 73,999,636 of record NC_081568.1, on the reverse strand, counting down.
GTAGCTCTTAATTAAAAACTTGCCCCCACCTCACCTGCCACCAAAATGTAGACTCAGGCAGCTCCTGAGGTAAATTCTACGAAACATTTAAGGAGATTAGAAAACAATTTTCATCTTGATGATTAAAAAAAAAAAAAAAACCCTTCCCACCTTGATTAATGAATACAGCTGTAAAAGTTCTAAACAAAATAGTGGGAACTCAAATATAAGCAATACACAAAAAGGAAAATACATCCTGATTACACTTACTCCAGGAAGGCAAGGGTGATTTAACCCTGGAATTGATCAGTATATTTTACGACCTTCACAAAATGAGATAAAAACCATATCATCATTTTTAAGGATGAGGTAGAAGATATACTAAAATCCAAAATCTATTCATAACAGAAACTCTTAAAAATAGAGATAGAAGGGAACTTTATAAATATCACACAGAGTATTTATATACTTAGTGGTAAATTGTTGAAAGCTTTTTCTCTAAGATTAAAATGAGAAAATGATATGGACTGTAGCAACATCTACTTCATATTACAGTGAAAGTCTGTGGAGTAAGGCAGAATAATACATAAATGTGTAAGGACTAGAGAGGAAGAATTAACATGTCATTTTTCACAATAGATATGATTTTGTGCATATAAATTTCAAAATAATCCATATAAGTTTACTATGATTAATAAGTAAAATAGTAAGGTCTCAGGGCACTTGGGTGGCTCAGTTCATTAAGCATCTGCCTTTGGCTCAGGTTATGATCCTGGGGTCCTGGGATCGAGTCCCACATGGGCTCCCTGCTCAGCGGGGAGCCTGCTCTTCCCTCTGCCTGCTGCTCCCCTGTGCGTGCTCTCTCACTCACCTGCTTTCTCAAATAAAATCCTGAAAAAAAAAAGTGAAATAGTACATTAGATGTAAATTCACTTTTGACAAAAATCAACTGTATTTTTAAATACCAGCAAAAACAGCTCAAACATACAGTTTTAAAAGACAGCATTTATGGAGCTTAATTTCTTAATTTCTGCCTCAGCCATCCCTGAAGGTGGGCTAACTTAGTGACTCATATCTAAAGAATAGAGGATAGAAACAGGGAAAACATTAGAGAGCCCTGGCAAATACCACTGCAACCAAGTGATGAAGCCTAACGTCACCAGTGTTGTCATGTGGATGTCATGTGTCCCCTGATGTGATGACACTTTGCCTCTCTGTATTCCTTCAAAAACCCCAGAACCTCAGTCTAATAAGGCAAAACATGTGAGAAAAACTCAGTCTGGGGACTTCTACAGAATACCCGACTTTATCACTTACAATTTGTAGTGAACTTTCTATGGATTAACCTGATATTTCTATGCACAAAATCACATCTTTGGTGAAAAATGATATTTTAATTCTTCCTCTCCAGTCCTCCCACATTGAGGTATTTTTTGCCTTATTACACAGACTTTCAGTGTCATGTCAAGACTATCAAGGTCACAAGAAAGGAAAGACTAAGAAACGACTACAGACCTCAGGAGACTCAGGACCATGTGGTTCCCTGGATTCGATCCTGTAACAGAGAGAGGATATTAATGGAAAAACTAATGAAATTCAAATAGTCTAGAATTTACTGGACAGTAATGCAAACTAAGCTGGCACTGCCAATCAGGAGTCTTGAAAAAGGGAGGATGACCTTCATCAAGGTGAACCCCTCACCTGGGTTGATCCCCTCTACATCATGACTAAGAGGTCACCTGACCTCAACTTGCCTTCTAATAAGGACAAGAAGGTCACAGCCTGTATGTGGCTCATCATTAGGAAGTTCTTCGCTAAGGGCTCCTGCTGTCCCCTCTGGGTATGGATGGGCACTTAGGGCTGGGTGCTGAGAAGAGAGCGCCAATTCCTTGCAAGCTCCTGGACGGGTGCCTTCCTGCAGGCTGTCTCCGAATCTCAGTTATTTCCAAAGCTGACAGCTTACAAGCCATGGAGTCTCATGGTGTAAAATGGCCCAGAGTAAGCGTAGAATGCAGCCTTTATTAGAACAGCTGCCAGGGTCGCTCAAGTGATTCACGCCATGTCAAAGAATGCATATAAAATTTGGGCTGTTTTCTCTTAATCCTGAAATCCTGTAAGCACCTTTTATTGCTGTCACACAGGAAATATGGACTCATTTTCAACAGCAACCTGAACAAAATATAATTTGGAATGAAAGTCAGATTTCAGAATTTTTGATACTTGGATTTCAACTCTAAGTTTTTCTTACTTCTCATGTCTTCCAAGGAAGTTTTAGTAGTAACTGTAGTACATGTCTTACAGGAAAATGGTTTGGTGATGCTAAAATTAATATAGGTCATGAGTAGCAGTCTTAAAATTAATATATGTATTGAATATAAATATGTAGTTTCTAGAAAAGACTGAGTTAAGGCTTCATTGGAATAAGATTCTTTTGCGGTGAGGTGGGGTGGTCATTCTGTGTGAGCTTGAAATTATCAGTGAACAACCACCATGGGTCCCTTGACAGAACCAAATCCGATCATTTCTTTTTATAGAGGTGAGTCCTAGGATCCAGAAAATGGAAGGGATTCACCTTGGATCATGCTATGAGTTACTAAAATCTGGACTAGAAAACATTTCCAGCTCTTTGAAGTCCAGGGCCCGTTGTGAATGGCTTCAAGATACAGTAGAAAATACTAGCTTCCAATTATCTATAAATAATTGACCACTGCTAGGAGGGGGGAAAATGCCCTCCCATTCTCACGGTTTTTCTTTACTTCTTGGGATTGCTCTCCTTTTGTCCACAGATTTTCCCCCCTAGGTCTCATAAATCATACAAACAAAAACAAAAAATAAAGTGAAAACTAAGAAACAGCACTTAATCTAGGCAACATCATAGTAGCTACCATTTAATAAGTGCCTCCCCAGGGGTCATGGTAACCGATGTTACATAACCCTCACAAATCGATGAGGTAGATAGAATTTCATCCATCTTGTGTGGGAACCCACATTTCAAGAAACAGGTGTCCAAAGTCAGATCACCCTCGGTCTGAACTACTTGCTAACGTCAACCTTGGTTTTCATGTCTGTATAATGGAGAGGACATCTAGTCTATGATGTATATAAAGTACAGGGCACAGCTGTTGGCACAGAGTAATTAATGGCAATTATTACTTATGTGACTACAAAGAAACAGAATGTTCAAAGAAAAATGAATTAAGTTGTTGAAACTCATATAGTGCTGGGATTTGAAGCCAAGCTTGTCTCGTGTATGAACACATATGAACATATGTGAACACCCACACAAACTGTAAAGCAGAGACTTTTTCTCAGGTCAAAGCGGCCCAGAGTTGATAGTCCAGATAGCTCGGATGGCTCTCTGATGCCTCTGATGGTCCAGCATCCTTCTACTTTTCTGTCCCGTCTCCTTGGGGCTTGGCCCCATCCTCAGGGTATTCTCATGGTTGCAAAATGGTTGCTACACCATCATCGCATTAAGAAAAGACAAAAAGAGGAAGGGGAAAAGGGGAAGAAAAATAGATGTCTCTTAGATGTCTTCTTAATATTTGGATTCAAATATATCACATATCACTGCGTTACGCCAGGTCGGGGGATGCTACTAGTCCCCAAAGCAAAAGCTTACTAAGGAAGCTTTCCTCATTCAAGACATTTCTCTTGGCATGTGTAATTAAGTCCAGTGAAGAACAGAAACACAGAGTTAAGAATGTGGTTCCTTGGGGTGCCTGGGTGGCTCAGTAGGTTAAAGCCTCTGCCTTCAGCTCAGGTCATGATCCCAGGGTCCTGGGATCGAGACCCGCATTGGGCTGTCTGCTCAACGGGGAGCCTGCTTCCCCCCACCCTTCTCTGCCTGCCTCTCTGCCTACTTGTGATCTCCCTCTGTCAAATAAATAAATAAAATCTTTAAAAAAAAAAAAAAGAAAGTGGTTTATTAGACCATGTCAACCCACTGAGGAAGCCAGTCTTTCTCCAGTATCTCAGTTTCCCTCCTGGGGGAACGTGGTCAGAGAATGAGATGATCTTTCTAAGCCCTGTCCCATACATTTCTCTCTGCCAATATCTCTGGCATCATGAGGAGGAAAAAGATGGAGAATTCCTGCCAACCATGTGGGCACCAGGGGCACAGAACAGATCATCACTGCCCGTCACACAACTGGCCACTGGAGCTTAGTGTGCCTGGCAGGCCCATGTCCACATCTTGCTCTGAGCCATAGTATCAGGAAGCTGAAGTTTTCTCTGGAGTATTTCCATACTCTTCTCTGCACTTTTTTATTTTCTCACATGACTTGGGGCTCCACACTTGGTTACTTACAGCCAGTACCGGTGCCGTGAGCCTGCGACCGCCGTGCTCTACATATTTCTGAATATTCTAGCAACTTTCCAATCCTTTTTTTCTATTCCCCACCACTGCCCCCATTCCTAATCTAACAGGACTAATCTAGTGAGTTACTCATCCTATGGTGTTAATAGACTGTGGCCCACAAGAGCAGGGGAGGCAAAATGACATTTTAAAATACTCCCCTAAGTTCCTACACCTGTACTATTACTACCTTCCCCCCGTAATCCTCACAGGAAGTTTCTGGCAATATCCCCACTTTATGGATAAGGAAACTGAGGCTTGAAAAGAGTAAATAAGGTCACAAAGCTAGTGTGGTGCCACAGTCAGTCTACAAATCCAAGTCCATCTGATTCCTAAGTTCATGAAATATTTTCAATTTCATTTCAGCAAAAATTTGCATTTTATTAAGCACTTCCAGGGGTAGACCCAATGGTCTACCCAATGGTAGAATTTATGGCTACCCCTTAAGCTTGAGGTGTGAAACATTCTGTGCACAGGATCATATTCGTGTGCCCTAAGGTCATCCTTTTCCTGGTCCATGCTCTGCTGGGTAGTTAGTGGCAATGGATGAGCCCCATTTATCTTGGACACTAAGGTTTGCACACTGTGCTGCTTTTCTCACTCTTCTTACCTGCTGGTGCCGATCAGGGAATGCCCAGTCCTCTTTGCCAGCTGGCCTGGCCTCACTGTCACTTCTGAATTCTAAACAGGACGTCTGCTCTCCCCACACAGGTCCAGATGCCTCAGGCTGGCTCTAGGAAAATGATGTCAGGGCTCCACGCTGTGATGCTTGCTACATAACTCACGTGAGTTCACGGCCCCTTGAAAAGCATCTTTTTCACCCCTCTGCAAAAAGAACAGAGTGAAGACTAGTTTGCTAACAAAGAGACGTGAACAAATGTACCAAAAAGAAGTCCAAAGAGAGAGAAGAAATCAATAGCGCTGAAGAGAAACGGGATGAATGTGACACCTGGTAAGACATTTTTCACCAGCGGTATTGTCATTATAGTCTAAAGAATAACCCCATGAAAGATTCCCGCCTCGGGCTGCCAAAAAGAGCTAATTACGCAGAAGTATTAGCTTAGTTCAGGTCTCTGAAATGTGTTTGGTAGAACACTAATTTTAAAAAGATGATTAAAAGTTCTTCTGCAGAGAAAAATGGTATGCAGTCAAAATGATCTGGCAAAACCTAGGATAAACAAAATTGAATGGACTTCTTTCCTTCTTTACTGAAGATTTCTCAGTCTTTAATATGTTAATGAACATGATGAATTTCCAAGAGGGGAACTAGAGTATGCAGAATTCTCTACACTTCACAACCTTCCTTGACCTTCTCAAAGTAGGTCTCACCTGTTACTACCACTAAATCACGTTCATTTAGTCCCCAGACTGTATTACAGTTTGTGATGTTAGATTTATTTCTTGGTTGCTTGGCTTGTGGGTCCTCTTCACTGTACTCTGCAGTCTCCATGTGGTCTGGGACCAGATCGGTTTCATTTACCACAGTATCCCCAGCAGCTAGGGCTAGCTCGACACACAGAAGATGCCACGTAAACATTAATTTATACTTTTTTTTTCTTTTTATGCTTAACATCATTGAGTGTCTTTTACATGTTTGTCATGAATTATCTCATTTAGTTTTCAGAATAACCCTAGAGTGTAGGTAGCATTATTATTCCCTTTGTACAAATAAGGAAGGAGATCAAGGCTCAGAGAATTCAAGTAACTCATCCAAGATCACATTGGCTGTAAGTGAGGGAGACAGGATCTGAACTCGGGCATTCTGGTACCAGAGCCTGCATTATTATATTAAATGAATGTATCAGGTTTTTGTCCAATCCCAGGAGAGGGGCAAAAGTGAAAGATTACAGTAAGTTCTGCCTCAGCCAGGTCCTTTGAATTAAGAGGGGATGATCTAGTAGGTTCTCATGAAGCCAGCACTATGTGGCAGACCCAGTTTCACACCACGTTTACTCATTTTATCTTCCATGCTGCACTTCATGGATCAGGTAGCATCATCCCTCCACAGACAACCAAACCAAGGCTCAGAGAAGCTAAGGAACCTATTCAAGGTCACTGGGCCAAGAAGCTGCAGGATAGAGGTTTGTCTAATTCCCAAACCCCTGGTTTGGGTAGAGCCATGCACGGGAGGTGGCTCAGCTAGAGCTTGAAAGAGATTGGAAGCCTGAAGGGACTTTTCAGGACAAAAGCTGTCATTCCTAGATTCCTCTGTCTTCTGTGGTGGGTCATGACTCCATTCAACAAAGACAGGAAGCACTGATACCTAAGCCCAGATTCTGACCAAGGGACAGATAAAGACCACTCCTGACTCTCACATGGTTACCTGGCTTACCTCGCCTTTCTGACCTGGTAAATCATGTGGACTCTAGAGCCTGAACTGGCACTCATTCTACCACCTCCTAACTCTGTGGCCTTTAAGTCCTTGACATCTTTGAGCGTCATACACAGTAATAGGTCCTACTTCACTAGATTGCTGGGATGATTAATTGAAATAACATTTTTAAGTCAAGTACTTTAGCTTGTTGCCTGGGACACTTTACATACTTATTAAGTAGTTATTATTAATAAATTAGTTCATAAGCCCTTGTGATCCATAGGAAACAAAGGAGGGTTGCTGGAGAGGAGAGGAGTAGGGGGATGGGGTGACAGGTGATGGGTACTATGGAGGGCATGTGATGTATTATATGAGACTGATGAGTCACTAAACTCTACCTCTGTAACTAATAATATCATATACACTAATTAATAGAATTTTTTTTCATTTTTAAAAAAGATTTTATTTATTTATTTGACAGAGATCACAAGTAGACGGGGGGGGGGAAGCAGGCACCCCGCTGAGCAGAGAGCCCTATGTGGGGCTCGATCCCAGGACCCTGGGATTGTGACCTGAACCAAAGGCAGAGGCTTTAACCCACTGAGCCACCCAGTTGCCCCTTGCTCCATTTTTTTTCTAAATTCTATACAACTTGCATATATTCTCAAATAAGGAAAAAACAAAGGTATGTTTACTGCAGAGTGGTGATCACACTTTTGTATCTTTAAAACACACTGCTCCCCATAGTTTATAAAATGAGGGAGATCTGACTTTCCTTTGAACTGATACATAATTGGTGTTAAATAGTATTTTTTTTAAATTTTATTTATTTATTTGACAGACAGATCACAAGTAGGCAGAGAGGCAGGAAGAGAGAGATGGGGAAGCAGGCTCCCTGACGAGCAGAGAGCCCAGTGTGGGGCTCAATCCCAAGACCCTGAGATCACGACCCAAGCCGAAGGCAGAGGTTTTAACCCACTGAGCCACCCAGCTGCCCCAGGATTTTTATTTTTTTTTTAAAGCTGTCTTCACTGATGCTTACTGTGTCCTCTAACTTCTGCCCTAGATCTAGGTGTGTTAGTCACCTTTAAACTAGCTAAAGCCTTCCTCGAGGATGCTTTCCTTTCTGGCCTAGAATGTGGTAGGTGGTAAGTCATCAGTAGATGAACACACACGGTGGACCTGCCCTAGTCAGCGTAACTGAGCAGACTCCTGCTACACTTGCAAGGGGAGGGATTTATCACCACACCTAGATCTGATTAGAATACATTTCAGCTCCTATGACACAGTCCTATGGCATGGACTTTGAGGATAATGCCACAGTGGTTCTCAAGAATAGCCCTATATTTTGCATAATGAAGAATGGGGGACTTGAAGATTTCTTGGTTTCTATAAATTGAGGGTAGGAGTGCCATTCTGCCTTACACAGATCTTGGAGATTAAGCCATTTCTACTGGATTATATCAGAGCCATACTTGTTATTTTGTAAAAATCATGTATGAAACCAAAAGAAAAATGGGCAGTTGTTGTAATATTTGGGAAGATCCTAAAATTAAAAAGTTAACTTTCTTAGTAAAAATGATACTAAAAATTAATTCCAAAGGGATTAAAATTCCTTCCTTTCCTTCCTTTCTATATATGTTGAGAGAGAGGAGGAAGCAGGCTCCCTGCCGAGCCGAGAGCCAGATGCAGGGCTCGATCCCAAGACCCTGGGATCATGACCTGAGCCAAAGGCAGAGGCTTTAACCCACTGAGCCACCCAGGTGCCCCTTCAATAGTAATTTCAATCTAATAATCTAATACTTACCTTATGAAAAATGAGAATGTCTGCCATTACTCTGAACGGGATTGTGTAACTTCTGCTGAGAAGTCACGAAGTGTACAAGTGTTACTCTTTACATAACAAATTTCTAAGCCTCAGTGGTTTTGTTTTCCTATTAAAATCATCAAGCAGAACTGCCAACAACTAACAATGTTGATCAAGTTAAAGTCTGTGCCCTCCTTCAGCCCCTGCTTGCTCCCTGTTATGGGAGAATCTGGTCGATAGTGAAATGGTATGTGTGTGGAAGCAAGTGACCTCGATTGTTCCCATACCAGACAGCTCCCCTTTGATCCCTGAAGCCTGTCTGAACACTCGCTCAGTCAGTGGTCCTAAGCAGGAGCTCCACTACAAGAAGTACTGCCCTGGGCAGTGCTGCTTAATTTTGTGATTTTCAAGGGCCATGAGATGAAAACTCTCTCGTATGTGGGTATTCTTATCATTAATACTGACAGTCAATTATCAATGTAGCTGCTCCTAGTAAAAATGGATGAGGTCTTTGGACATAAACTGGCATCGGTCTCTGGTCAGCACGATATAAACTAGGTTGGAGGACTATTGTCTAATTTATATAGAAATAACTACATTTCCTTAAATTTTGATAGGAATGGCAAGAAAAAGCCATTTCTAAAAGTCTCCTTTGTGTCGTGAGCAGAAGGTTATAGAGGTTAAGTGCTCTGTGTCTAATTAATAGAATTTAAATAAAAAAAAATAATAACCCCTCATGATCTAGGCTGGTGACCCTGAGGAGGCTATGGCTCCTGCCTTCAGCTGTGGGTGCAGGGATGTAGCAGTTAAGTGTAGCACCCAGAATGTGCCCGGAATGTAGCAGTTAAGTGTAGCACTCAGAATGTGTAAACGCTGTTGAACTGACTGGGCTTCTTCCTCAGTATGAGCAAAAAAGAAAAGACAGGAGGGGATGGAGGTCACTGTGGATGCCCAGGACAGCATGGAGCAGGGCTTCCTGCTTTGCTGTGCAAATCTCAAGGGCTCTGGTGTACAGGTAAGCTCTGTCTGGTGGGGCTGAGTGGCAGCATTCAGAGTCCTTCTTCAGGAATGCTCTGCTGTCTCAGGCAGAGGTGTTTACTTGGCTCTCCCCAGGGGGACACCCAATCAGCTCATTTAGGTTTGACACTTCTGTGGGCTCTGTCCCCAATTATGCTATAAAGCAACCTTCTGTCAAGTAGTAACACTCAAGACCTGTTTTTCACACAAATGCTGCACCTAGGGCCGGAGAGATTCAGAGCTCTTGTCCAAGGAATGTCTTGGCGTTCCTGAGGGGTAGCCAAAGCCTGCCTCGGAGACATTATACAACTCCTCTTCCTTACCAAAAATTCCATTTCTCCCCAAAGGTGAAACATTTGGCTGGCTGTCAGGAGTTGAGGTTTCTAGTACTAATGCAGCCTCTAATTTTTGTAACCCTGATAAACTATTTAACTTCTTAAAGCATCCATTGCCCTATTAGCAAGTTAAGAGAAATAGTTAGAATAACAACTTATTAAGCCACTGTCAAGCACAGCACAGAATACCTTCCATGGGTCACCTTACATGTTGCTCACAATTGTACTCTGGGGCAGAGTCAATAATTCCCCTCCTTTTAAAGAAAGGAAAGAAGGCCCATCAAGAGCAAGTGAATGCTCACTTCCAGACCCTATAGGTGGCTGGGCAGGAGCCAACATGGAGACTGAGATCTCAAGTCCTGTAAACTCATCCTCTGTTCCCAGGGCGGAGGGATGACACCAAAATCTGGCCCCTTTAAGATCAATCTCTGGGATTCTAGAGAAGGAACCGAGACAGTACCCAGGGGTCTGAGACCAGGGCCCACTGGAGAGGCAGTGCACAGCCCATACCTCATTTCAGCCTGTCCTCCTGATGCCCAGCGCCTGTACCCCTGCCTGTCCCATCCTGCACTTCTTGACATGCTCTGAGCTTCTATCCTTTGAGCCACAAATCTAGTCTCACTTCCCACACCAGAGACTCTTGGCAGTGACTCTGCTCTTTCCACTTACTCGACACACACATCAGTGACTCTGAATCCATACTTACCTGTCAGCTCCCGAGCTCGGACGTGGCAGGTGCACACTGAGGATGACGCATCTGATGAATGCATCAGAGGATGACGATGTCACAAGCATGTTCCGCACGTGCGCCTGCAGCCTTTGATGACCAACATCCTCAGCACCTACGTGCTATGGCAGTAAACAGCTTAACGCGATGTTTTCAAACAAACATCTATTTATGACTTCCAAATTCAGTGTCCTTTTGTGCTGTTTGTCATCTTCCACCCTCTTCTAGTGCCTTTGGGGGAGCTGAGGTCTCCATGGTCACATAGCTCCAAAGCGGTAAATGGCCATGGCAAAAGCTGAGCGAGGAAGGAGTGCATACTGAGCTTCTCCATTTTAGGTTCCCAAACTCAGGAGGGCATGGGTAGCAGGCAAAGCTTCCGTGTGGCCCCACTAATAAGGATACCTTCCCATTCCCTCTTCACCAGAGCCCTGCCAGCCTCTTCCAAAGAAGCCACACACACAGGTGGACACGTGGGGAGGACGGTCAGTAACTGGAGGGGTCTGGGGTCTGCCACCATGTCAGCACCTCTACTCTCCAGGGACATGTGCTCATCTGAACAACTGTTGTCGCAAAATATCTTGTAGCTCCAGGTTTTCAGAGAGCCCACTGAGGAACCATGTCACAAGCTAGGGTAGAATCCCATGTTTGGTTAATGTTAACTGCCCCTCCTCCCTCAGCCAGACCTCTCTGCCCTAGTATGTGACATCAGCAGGGGACCACAGACACCTACAGATGATAGAATCCAAGCGCAGAGGGACTTCATCAAGGGAACTTCAGAAGAGGCATCATGTCCTGGGTAGGGAATGGTCATGGCTGTACAGGCTCAAGGCTCAAGGCTGTACAGGCAGGGCGCAAGGAGCAGATCCCCGTATCCCTACCATATAAACCTGAGAAATCAGTAGTGAACAAGCGTAATGAGGAGGGCTTCTTGATGTTAATGATTTATTAGTTCTGGAAAACTGGGCTAGATGGGGAGTCCCATAACAAGAAAGGCCCAATGGGCTTGATCGATTCAATTCAGTTCAACAACCAACATGCAGGGAGCCCCCATGCTAGGCAGTGGGGATGGCGAGCTACAAAACAGTGCTATCACACTGAGGGTCTCCTAACTTACTGATGGAGCGTGGAAGGTGTGGGAGGTGCAGAATTTAGGAAAGAGGCAGGGAATCAGACCTGTTCTGTCTGGCACCATTACACTGGGTGTGTAACTGGATCCCAGAATCACCTGTGGAGACTCTCTGAACAGTGTCAAATGGTTCTCAGATATCAAAGAAAAACATGCACTTGTTTTGGTTTTTCGTTGAACATTAAGGGATATCTGCCAGGCGCCTCTCCTGGTCCATGCTCCCTGTTGCCAGAGGCTACCTTTGCCAGGGACACATAATTTGGGGGAGGCTTGACCAACCTGCTCAACAGGTACCCGCAGCCTCTTGAGGGGTCCTGAGCCTCATATGAGGATGATGGCAAAACCCTTTCCTCTGGTCGCTTTGCCTGTCTCAACACTCCCTATTCTTGGAGATGCTGCCCTTTCCCTAACTTTCATTTCTGTTTTTCCCCTGGATGAAAAATTTCATGTTGAGGTGGTTCCACAATGACCAGAAATGAGAGAGATTTCCTCAAAAGTAACCCCTCCCTGGTAGAGGCCCCTCTTCCCTTTGGATTTGCTTTTACTCCCTCTCTTACAGTCTCAGGGAAGAAGCCCCACCACCCCATTTTCACTTTCATCCAAATGTTTGACCTTTATGATTAAGTGGACCTGCACATGCCAGTAGGCATTTCACAATGGGATCAAAGCTTCTGAGTGCACCCCACGTGGCACCCACGTGAGGGTTTATGACAGTTGTCACATGGGGCCACACAACGCACGTTATACTCAGAAATGAGGGTGGCACGGCACCATCTTCTCTGCCATCCAAGTGCCCAAATCAGCCTGCATGAAGACTCTTCTCTGAAGTGTCAAGCCAGGAAGACTTTATGAACACACCATGAGTCACATGCACAGAGGACCCCTGAGTAGCCACAGATGCTTCCCCCTTCCAGACTTAGTGTCTATCCTTTGAAAACAAGCAAGCAAGCCAAGGCCTGGGAGGAAACCCAGGCTGCACCATGGATTGCTGAGTCTATGTCCTGAGGAAAAGTAACCTAACCCCTCTCAGGCTCTGTTTATTCATCTGCAGGATGGACATGAAAATAATAGCTAACTTGTAGGGTTGCTATCAAGGTCTAATCTGACCATGTAGAAAAAGTCCCATCTGTCAATGCCCAATACACAGTAGCTGTCATAGGTGAAGAGAGGAAGATTAATGACTCAAGGAGAAGGCTATTCATTGCTGTCATCTCACCCTAACTCCAAAAAAAAAAAATCATATTACCACAATTTCAAATTCTCTTTTTGGCTTTCTACTATTAAAAAAAAAAAAAAGGAGGGGGCAGGGACACCTATGACACCTGGGGACACTCTCCACAGAGGAGAGTGATGTCACAATAATGGGGAAAGCCCTGGAGAAGCCCTGAACACAGGCCAGGTCTTTCAACATGCCTGATTGGACCTTGAAGCTGCTCCTAAGAGAAGCTGAGCTCCTCCATGTTTCTGTGATCTGCCAGGTTCCAGCGGGCAGTGGAGCCAGAGGGCTGGCAGAGAGCATCCCAAAGCATGAGAACCTTCCCACCTGGCTCACTGGGTCCTTTCTGCTCCCTCTGTCCTCTTCACGATGCCCGTGGGGTATGGGCTGTTTCTGCAGGTGGCTGAGATGCTGATAGGGATACAGGAGGTGCTCTTGAATTCTTGGTTAAAAAGGTACTTTTCTAATGATTCACAGACCTGTACCCCTGGGGCAAATAATTCATTATATGTTAATAAAAATAATTTTAAAAAATTAAAAAAAATTTTTTTAAATGTTGCTTTTTTTCCCCTCTTCTGAAAGACTCTTAAAGAGATTTTAGGGGTTCTCAGATGGGCAAGTTCCTTCCTTCTATTTGTGACTGATGGGCACCATTTTCCCTGGTGTTTTTGTTTTGTTATTTTGTTTTGTTTTGTTGTTGTTGTTGTTGTTGTTTTCCTGTGTCTGCTTAGTCTATTTGTCTCGCTGACTGAAAGAAAAGAAAAGGAAATTTTGGAGAGAGATATCTGCTCACAAAGAGAAATCACAGAAAGGATTTAGATAACATTTTTTTTAAAATGCCACAATTCTAAGAAAAATTTTTATTTATACACACATGCATATGTATGACTAGCGGGACAGTGCTTCCACTTTATCTGCAAACAGAATGTATTTTCCTGCCATGTTTAACAAACAAGATCAGAAGAAGAGTAGAAAGGGAAAATAAAATTTGATAAACGCCTATTATGTGCCAGGAATAGGCCAATGGTTTTCAGGTTATTATTCCTCCAACAACCCCATAAAATAGACACCATTACTATTCCCACTTGACAAAAGGGGAGATTGAGAATATCCCCCAAATTATGTACTTTGCAAGTGGCTGAGCCTGGATTTGTCTCATCTGAGAATCCATGGTCTTTTTTTTTTTTTTTAAAGATTTTATTTATTTATTTGACAGACAGAAATCACAAGTAGGCAGAGAGGCAGATAGAGAGAGAGGGGGAAGCAGAAAGCCCGATGTGGGGCTCGATCCCAGGACAGACAGAAATCACAAGTAGGCAGAGAGGCAGATAGAGAGAGAGGGGGAAGCAGAAAGCCCGATGTGGGGCTCGATCCCAGGACCCTGAGATCATGACCTGAGCTGAAGGCAGAGGCTTTAAACTGAGCCACCCAGGCGCCCGAGAATCCATGGTCTTGACCACTCACTATTCAGTGTCTAGACTCCAAGACAATGGGGTAGAAGAAATTTTGCATTTCCCCAGTAAAATAATAACATAAAAAGAAATACTGGCACTCAAATACACATGGCCTTACTGTTGATTCTTTTGGTTTTGTTAAATTTGCATGCCTATTTCACATTTTAGAGGTTGTACACAATGATTGGATTCTGTTGAGTTACAAAGAAAATGAACTAGGACAAACAAAAGCTAATAAGGTTTTAATTAAAATTATTAGTTTTATTGTGTATTCTTATTAACAGCTACTCAGTTGTTATCTGCCCAGGTGTACAGAAATGGAACAGAGGAAACTAGGTGTGGTGGACAAGAATTTAAAACTGAATCAACCGTGGGGAGCCTGGGTGGCTCAGTCGTTAAGCATCCGCCTTCAGATCAGGTCATGATCCTAGGGTCCTGGGAATGAGCCCCACATCGGGATGCCTGTTTGGCAGGGAGCCTTCTTCTTCCTCTCTCTCTGCCTACATCCTGCTCATGCTCTCTCTCGCACTCACTCTCAAATAAATAAATAAAATCTTAAAAACAACAACAAAAACCTAAATGAACCTGAGTTCAGATCTCTCCTATTTTACTAGTCAGTGGTGTCACCTTAAGGCAAATGACTTATTTTTCTATTCTTAAATTTGCTTTTCTGTTAACCAAAGAAAATCTTATCTCCCTCAAAGGGGTCTTGAGTGAAAGGAGTCATTTAAAGTACGTAAAACTCTCTGTGGCAAGTATACATGACATACGGTAGACTCCAGGAATGAAACTGTGGTCAACATTTTGATTATTTATTCACAAATATTTACTGCATCCAATGTATGGGGACTTCGCCACCTGCCAGGTTTCCTCTTCAGTAGATCAGCCGTTCACAGACAGCTGCACTAAATCCGGCCCATCAACTGGTAACTATTATAGACTGGGAACATCTCCACCAGAGGAAAGAGTTCTCAGAAATACTCTGCTGGGAGAGATTTACAGATACCACGGGCACTGCAAAAGTGAGCACCATCTCTCCATGGATGGCTACATTTATTTTCCTTCTCATATTTATCTATTCAGTTTTCTAAATATTTATATCTATTGCTATTTATTAATTTTCTTCATACACACATATTTCAAATTTCCCGTCCTTTCATACTCACTGAATATTCAAGAGAAAAAAAAAATCCTTACAAGATATTTTCAAAAAGATACTTGGAGAACAGATTTGCAGCTGTTTGGAGGAATTCCTCATCCTTTTCTCTTTTTGATCTCAAATTCATGAAGCACTTTACTCTTGCTAAGATATTGCCAAGCTGATTTTCCAATTTTTTGGCCTTGTTCTTCCCAGACAGAGAGCTCCTATTCACAGCTGCTTAATTAACGTGGGCCCAAATGACTGTTTTTTGTTTTTGTTTTTGTTTTAAGATTTATCTATTTATTTATTTTGGGGGGGGGGTGGAAAGAGAGACAGCAGGGGGATGGGCAGAGGGAGAGAGAGAATCTCAAGCAAACTACACACTGAGGGCAGAGCCCAGCTCGGGGCTCCATCTCACAGCCCTGAGATCATGATCTGAGCCAAAATCAAGAGTCAGATGCTTAATCAACTATGCCACCTAGGTGCCCCCATATCCCCTTTTTTTGGTAAAGATTTATTTATTTATTTATTTATTTATTTATTTATTTGAGAAAGAGAGAGAGACAAATGACTATTTGTTTTTTTTAAGTTGCTTGTTCAAATTTATGGAGTGTCCAAAGTAAAATTTAAGAAGCAAACGAGGGAAGGTGCTATTTTCCCCACAGTCCAAGAACCTTACTTGCTTTTTCCTTCTTTTGCTGCAGACCCAAGAACTTCTTCCTGAAACCCTAATTAGCCATCTCCTACTATGAAAGGACTTCTCACCTTGCCAACTAATTAATAATACTCTTTCTGAGGAAGACCAAAGGCCTCTGGCCAAAGCATTTTGATCACTTGTTCTGAATGATATAAAACAAGTCAATAACTGTAAGTTCGAGATAGCAGCGTCTAAGACATTAATTGAGGCTGTTTTGTGAAAAAAGAGACATTGAATGAATTTTCATGTTTTCCTTTCCTATGCTTAATAACATTTTGACATATTTGTAGTTTGCCAGGGGAAGGTATTTGGGAGGTTAGGGAGGAGGAATTAGCCAAAAGGAAACAAGGCTGGCTCACTTAATTACTTCTCTTTAGGCAGAATAATAGCCTGTGCAGGAAAAGAACTGCAGTATATTAGCCTGTGTAAGTTATGTTAGTTTTCCTACCCAGTGAGAAAGAAGGAGGAGTGAGCATTAGTCTAACCAACACTGCCTAGGGGGATGGCATCATGGGAGTGTAGTTAATGGGATTTATTAAATGCATTTTTAGTTTCTGGGCAAAAAAAAAAAAAAAAAAAAAAGTCTGAATAAAGGACATTATTGTTTTTATCTTCCTAATCTGAACTAATTCCACCTTCGTGCATATCTTTATTATAGGATAACTCAGGATGTGAAAGGTCCACTAATGTGGGGAGATTAACACTTTTTATGTCCACGTTTTGAAATCTTCAAACATAAGCAGGTCCTGCACCTAATAATCAGTGACCACTCATTCATTAGAAATGTTTGAAACTGTAAAACCGTCTAAAACATACACATTCAGCTTTCCCATGCTCACTCCCAACTTGCACACTGCATTTTTGGTCAGAAGGTCTGCTGGGCTCCGGGGTCTGTGTCTGAGCCCCAGGTGATTCTCCTGGTCATAGGTGTTGGAGAATGGGAATCTTGAATCAGAATCTTTCGAACTATAGTGCACATCAGAATTCCCTGGGGACGAAGTGGCTGAGCCCCTTCCCTAGAGCTTTTGGTTCAGCAATTCTGGGGTAGAGCCTGAGAATTTGCTTTTCTACCAACTTCCCAAGTCATACACTGTGGATCTTGGAATTGTACCTTGAAAATCTGATGTAAGACAGGAGTCAGCAATTCTATGACCTGTGGGCTAGTTCCAGCTTGCCTCCTGTTTTTGTAAATAAAATTTTATTAGAACACAGCCATGCTCATTCATTTATATATTCTCTATAGTTGTCATCACAATATAATGGAAGAGTTGAGTAATTGCAACTCTGGGCCTTTACAGAGAAAGTTTGCCAACCACCAAGGTGGGAGAGAATGGTCTGATCTTGGGCTCTTCCTGGCGATAGTGTTGTCAGATAAAATAAAGGGCATCAAGTAAAATTTAAACATCAGATAAACATTTTTTTTTTTTAGTATAAGTATGTTCCATGCATTGTATGCATAGAATCACTTTGGAAAAAAGTCTGGCAGTTCCTTACAAAGTTTAAATAGATGCAGTGAATGATGCATTCCTTACTCCTATGTATTTACCAAGATAAATGAAAGATATGTCTATATAAAGACATATATATAAATGTTTAGAGCAGCTTTATTTTTAATTGCCAAAACCACAAACCAACTCAAATGTCCATCATCAGGTGAATGAATAAACAGACTACAGTATACAATGGAATATTACTCATCAATAAAAAAGAATGAGCTGCAAAGAAGACATCCAGAGGGCCAACAGACACATGAAAAAGTGCTCAACATCACTCAGCATCAGGGAAATACAAATCAAAACCACAATGAGATATGACCTCACACCAGTCAGAATGGCTGAAATTAACCAGTCAGGAAATGACAGATGTTGGAGAGGATGCAGAGAAAGGGGAACCCTCCTATACTGTTGATGGGAATGCAAGCTGGTACAGCCACTCTGGAAAACAGCATGGAGGCTCCTCATTAAGTTGAAAATAGAGCTACCCTATGACCCAACAATCGCACTACTGGGTATTTACCCCAAAATTACAAATGTAGTGATCTGAAGGGGCACAAGCACCTGAATGTTTCTAGCAGCAATGTCCACAATAGCCAAACTATGGAAAGAACCTAGATGTCCATCAACAGATGAATGGCTAAAGAGGCAATACACACACACACACACACACACACACACACACACACACAATGGAATATACTATGCAGCCATCAAAAGAAATGAAATCTTGCCATTTGCAATGACGTGGATGGAACTAGAAGTTATTATGCTAAGTGAAATAAGTCAGTCGGAGAAAGACAATTATCATATGATCTCTCTGATACGAGGAATTTGAGAGGCAGAGTGGGTGGCTTAGGGGGTAGGGAGGGAAAATATGAAACAAGATGGGATCGGAGGGGAGACAAACCATAAGAGACTCTTAATCTCACAAAACAAACTGAGGGTTGCTGGAGTATGGGGGGCTAGGGGTGGTTGGGTATGGATGTTGGGGAGGGTATGTGCTATGGGGAGTGCTGTGAAGTGTGTAAGCCTGACAATTTCCAAACCTGAAACCCCTGGGGTAAATAATACATTATATGTTAATAAAACGTTTTTAAAAAAGGAAAAAAAAAGAAATGAGCTGCTGGTTCATGCAACATGAATGAATCTCAAAATAATTAGGCTAAATGAAAGAAGTCTGACAAGAGCTTATACTGTTTGATTCCAATAGGTAATGTTGTAGGAAATGTAAACTAATACACAACAGTGTCAGAAAGCTGACCAGTGGTTGCCTGGGGACAGAGCTAGCAGGGAGGGATGGAAGGGAGAATTTACAGAGGGGCACAAGGAAACTTCTGGCGGTGATGGACATGATCATTATCTTGTTTGTAGTGTTGATTGCACAGGTACACACAGATGATAAAACATATCAAACTGCACATTTTAAACATGTGCAGTTTATCATGTGTCCATTGCCTGTCGATGCTGGGGAGAAATGAGCTCAGCAATTCACCTTCTGGTTCCAGTCACTCTCTACTACTCTGAGCTCTGATCTGAGACTGCAGACTGAACACGTGCTGACTCCGTCCTGCAACAACTACATTTACCTGAACTCTTTGTAGCTGGGAGTCTAAGGTCTCCTGTTAGATTATAAGGTCCTGGGAGGTTCTTAGATGCCCGTGGGCTTACACCTGCTGACTTTCTGCTCCCTGGTTTGCCACCTCACTGGCCACTTCAGTGTGAATTAAGTATGTCCCAAGTCTATGCTGTTGTAATTAGAAACCACGTTGGCCCCATTTGGCAACTGGTTCTAGCCCTACCAAAAAGTACCTGCCAGCTGCCCAGAGTCTCAAATTCTCATTCCTGGTCAGAGCCCACCTCAGGCCATGTCACTGAAGGACACACTGCCTCTTACCAGGATGTATTTACATCTCTCAAACAGCTTCTGTTAGCTCTCTGGGCAAGGCTTTTCCACCATGTCACGGAGAACAGGTTGAGAGTAAACCTTGATCTAATTTGTCCCTGAGGGAAGGTCTAAAGGTTAAAAATTGAAGCTATTGTCACTGAATCAATCATTCCCCTCTGTTATCTGCCTCGATGGGTCGGCAGGATCTGATGAGAGCAGAGATAAGCAGAGAAATGCCTCAGTGCTGTCGCGGCCCCAGAGAAAGGCTGCCTGTGGGCCCAGCAGACATGGGGGCTCTCTCTCCAGCAGCAACCAAGTCAGGGAATTCCAAGGGGACAATATACTATGTGAGAACAGCATTGCCCCAGATATCTTTTGAAACACTAATAATTTTCCCCCAAAACTGATCTCTGTATGGGTTTCATCAATATTCTCAATATTAAATAAATCCATATAAAATAGAATGGTAGATGCAAAAATTGTGAAATGATGTGGTGCCGTCCCCATGTTGGATGGAATTATGAATCCATATGAAGGTCTAATTAATTTTTTAAAATACCCAATCCAAACAGCCACAGCTTCCCGTTCTGCAGCCTGCTAATGGATGAGGTGCTGGCTGCTCTCAGATCTCTCTGAGATCCTAAAGACAATTTCACCCAGTCTGGATAAGGGACTTGACAAAGTAAGAGAGATCTGGGTGGGCTTCCCGGGAGCCTGACTCAGAAGAGCCCAACATTATGGATCAACACACTCTGGCTCTTGGCAGGGATGAAGGTCCCTTAAGAAGCAGAGCAGAGGGGCACCTGGGTGGCTCAGTGGGCTAAAGCCTCTGCCTTTGGCTAAGGTCATGATCCCAGGGTCTTGGGATCAAGCCTGCCACATGGAGCTCTCTTTTCAGCAGGGACCCTGTTTCCCCCTCTCTCCTTGCCTGCCTCTCTGCCTACTTGTGATCTCTGTCTGTCAAATAAATAAATAAATAAAATCTTTGAAGACGAAGAAGCAGCAGCAACAGCAGCAGCAGAGCAGAGATGGGAGGCCCTACTCAAACCCAGGCCATGGTAACACACTGCCTTCCTTGTTCGCCCTCTCCTGCTAAGCCCACTCCAGCTCCCTCCAGAACTCACTGGGGTAGAATCCAGACCCCTTACCTTGGGCCACTGTAGATGTCTGTCATCTCTAAGAGCATAAGCGATTAACATAAAGAGTCTGGAAGTTTTCCCTCTGCTTCGATTTTTTGAAACAGCTTCAGGAGAACAGGTATTATTTCTTCTTTGAAAGTTTGGTAGAATTCCCCCAGGGAATCCATCAGGTCCTGGGCTCTTGTTTTTTGGGAGGTTTTTGATCACTGCTTCCACTCGTTACTAGATATTGGTCTATTCAGATTATCAATTTCTTCCTGATTCAGTTTTGGAAGCTTATAGTTTTCCAGAAAGGCATCGATTTTATCTAGGTTGCTTAACTTATTGGCATGTAACTGTTGATAATAATTTCTGATGATTGTTTCTATTTCCTTGGTGTTAGTTATAATCTCTCCCTTTTCATTCATAATTTTATTAATTTGGGTCCTCTCTCTTCTTTTGGATTAGTTTGGTCAATGGTTTATCAATCTTATTCTTTCAAAAAAACAGCTTCTAGTTTTGTTGAGGCATTCTACTGTATCTCTAGTTTCTATCTCATTGATCTCTGCTCTAATCTTGATTATTTCCCTTCTTGTGTGTGGGGTTGGCTTAATTTGTTGTTCATTCTTCAGTTCTTTAGGGTATAAAGAGAGCTAGTATATTCTGGATTTTTCAGCTTTTTTGAGGGAAGCTTGGATGGCTATGTATTTCCCCCCTAGGACTGCCCTTGCTGTATCCCATAGGTTTTGGACTGAAGTGTCTTCATTCTCATTGGTTTCCATGAATTGTTTAAGCTATTCTTTGATTTCCTGGTTGATCCAAGCATTCTTAAGCAAGTTGGTCTTTAGCTTCCAGGTGTTTGAATTCCTTCCAAACTTTTTCTTGTGGGTGAGTTCCAGAAGGAAAACTTCCAGACTCTTTTTATGAAGCCAGCATTACCCTGATCCCCAAACCAGGCAAAGACCCCACCAAAATGGAGAATTTCAGACCAATATCCCTGATGAATATGAATGCTAGGTTTTATTGCTTCTCGGCCTTTTGGCTAAGATCAAGTGTAGTATCTATTCTTAGCAGTTTAATGAATACTAAGATTCTCAACAAGATCCTAGCTAATAGGATCCAACAGTACATTAAAAAGATGATCCACCATGACCAGGTAGGATTTATCCATGGGATGCAAGGGTGGTTCAACACTAGCAAATCAATCAATGTGATAGAACAAATCAGTAAGAGAAGAGAGAAAAGAACCACATGGTCCTTTAAAATGATGCAGAAAAAGCATTTGACAAGGTATAGCATCCGTTCCTATTCAAAGGATAGGGATAGAGGGAACATTCCTCAGCTTCATAAAATCTGTCTATGAAAAACCCATAGCAAATATCATCCTCAATGGAGAAAAGCTGACAGCCTTCCCTTTGAGATCAGGAACACAAGAATTCCCACTCTCGGGGCATCTGGGTGGTTCAATGGGTTAAGCCTCTGCCTTCAGCTCAGGTCATCTCCCAGGGTCCTGGGATCGAGCCCCACATTGGGCTCTCTGCTCAGCAGGGAGCCTGCTTCGCCCTCTCTCTCTGCCTGCCTCTCTGCCTACTTGTGATCTCAGTCTGTCAAATAAATAAATAAAAATCTTAAAAAAAAAAAAAGAATTCCCATTCTCACCATTCTTGTTCAACATAGTATTAGAAGTCCTAGCAACAGCAATCAGACAACAAAGAGAAATAAAAGGTACACAAACTGGCAATGAAGAAGTTAAACTCTCTCTTCAAAGATGACATGATACTTTATATGGAAAATCCAAAAGATCCCACCCCGAAACTACTAGAACTCATACAGCAATTCAGGAATGTGGCAGGATACTAAATCAATGTACAGAAATCAGTTGCTTTCTTATACACTAACAATGAAAATATAGAAAGGGAAATTAGAGAATCAATTCCATAAATGATAATTCCCTTTGGTTAGGGAATCAACCTAACCAAAGAGGTAAAGGATCTGTACTTAAGGAATTACAGAACACTCATGAAAGAAACTGAAGAAGACATAAAACTATGGAAGACCATTGCATGCTCATTGATCAGAAGAATAAACATTGTTAAAATGTCTATACTGCCTAGAGTAATCTATACTTTCAATGCCATCCCAATCAAAATTCCACTGGCATTTTTCAAAGATCTGGAGCAAATAATCCTAAAATTTGTATAGAACTAGAAGAGACCCCAATTGCTAAGGAAATGTTGAAAAAGAAACACAAAACTGGGGGCATCATATTGCCTGATTTCAAGCTTTACTACAAAGCGTGCATGGTACTGGCACAAAAAAAGACACATAGACCAGTGGAACAGAGTAGAGAGCCCAGATATGGACCCTCAACTTTATGGTCAAATAATCTTTGACAAAGCAGGAAAAAACATACAGTGGGGAAAAAAGACAGTCTCTTCAATAAATGGTGCTGGGAAAATTGGACAGCAATGTGTAGAAGAATGAAACTTGACCATTCTCTTACACCATACACAAAGATAAACTCGAAATGGACAAAAGACCTCAGCGTGAGGCAGGAATCCATCAGAATCCTAGAGAAGAACATAGGCAGTAACCTCTCTTGACATCGACCACAGCCACTTCTTTCAAGATATGTCTCCA
Source organism: Mustela nigripes (assembly GCF_022355385.1). NCBI lineage: Eukaryota > Metazoa > Chordata > Mammalia > Carnivora > Mustelidae > Mustela > Mustela nigripes. The sequence goes on along the minus strand of NC_081568.1, from coordinate 73,976,327 downwards.
AAGGCAAAGGAAACAAAAGTGAAAGTGAACTTTTGGGACTTCATCAAAATCAAAAGCTTCTGCACAGCAAAGGAAACTGTCAACAAAACAAAGAGGCAACCCACGGAATGGGAGAAGATATTCACAAATGACAGTACAAAGGGCTGATATCCAAGATCTATAAAGAACTCCTCAAACTCAACCCACACAAAACAGATAATCATATAAAAAATAGGTAGAAGACATGAACAGACACTTCTCCAAGGAAGACATACAAATGGCTAACAGACACATAAAAAAATGTTCATCATCATTAGCCATCAGGGACATTCAAATCAACACCACATTGAGATACCACCTTACACCAGTTAGAATGGCCAAATTAATAAAACAGTAAACAACACATGTTAGAGAAGATGTGGAGAAAGGGGAAACCTCTTACACTGTGGGTGGGAATGCAAGTTGGTGCAGCCACTTTGGAAAACAGTGTGGAAATTCCTTAAGAAATTAAATATAGAGCTACCCTATGACCCTGCAATTACACTGCTGGGTATTTACCCTAAAGATACAGATGTAGTGAAAAGATGGGCCATCTGTACCTCAATGTTCATAGCAGCAATTTCCAGGGTCACCAAACTGGAAAGAACCAAGATGTCCTTCAACAGATGAAAGGATAAAGAAGATATGGTCCATATATACTTTGGAGCATTATGCCTCCATCAGAAAGGATGAATACCCAACTTTTCTATCAACTGGATGGGGCTGGAAGAGATTATGCTGAGTGAAATAAGTTAAGCAGAGAGAGTCAGTTATCATATGGTTTTACTTGCTTGTGAAGCATAAAAAATGACAGGGAGGACATGGGGAGATGGAGAGGAGAAGGGAGTTGGGGGAAACTGGAGGGGGAAACAAACCATGGGAGGCTGTGGACTTTAAGAAAGAAACTGGGGGTTTTGGAGGGGACAGGAGTGGGAGGTTGGGTGAGCCTGGTGGTGGGTATTATGGAGGGCATGTATTGCATGGACCACTGGGTGTGGTGCATAAACAATGAATTCTGGAACACTGAAAATAAATTAAAATAAATAAATGATAATTTTATAAGAAAAAAAAGTGAATAACAATGGCTTCATCCTGCAGGAGACACCTTATGTTTCCTTATTCACGCCTCCCAATAGCCCCTTAAATCAGCCCTCTGTCCATTTCACAGCTGAAGAAATTAAGGAATGAGACTAATGATGTTTCTCAGACTTTAGTGTGCATTGGAATCACTTGAAGAATCTTGCTAGCTGCAGATTCTGGCCTGGGGTGGGACCTGGGATTCTGTATTTCTAAGCTGTGGAGGTAAGTAGCCAAAGGCTGTGTGGGTTCTGTCCAACTTCAAGGCCTAGGTCCTTCGACTTGACAGTCAGTTGTGTGGGGCATGGGGACGCTGTGATGAATGAGGATGAACTCTGCCCTCGAGGGCCTCCCCAGCTGGTTGGGAAGGCAGATGCCTCCCCAGGATGTCTTAATGATGGAAACAAATTCCTGCAGGTGGAGAAATTGGTCCTACCTGGGGAGCAGAGGGTCAGGGAGGAACTCACACAAATCTTAGCCTCTAAGGAAAAGCGGAACTCAGCTCCTCAGGGGATGAAAGAGTTGGCATCAGGGGACATTTCTGTCTGAGAGGGCAGCACAGGCCTAAGGCCCAAAGCCGTGACGGGGAGTGCTGTGTTCCGGAACGGTGAGAATTCTAGTGTGGCTGGAGTGTGTCTTCTGCTCCCCATCTGCACAGTATTTGGCTTTGTTAATAATTTCTGCTGTCCTCCAGGCCTGAGGCCATCATGCTTCAGGCCCTGGGTAAGTAGGTCAGGAGGGGGCGGTGAGGACTGCAGCCAGGTGCTGGAGGGCGGGGGATTGGCCCTGCTTCTGTCTGGTTCTGGCCACCTGCTCAGGCCCATTCCCTCCCCGTCCTGCTCCCCGGCTATCCCAGAGCCGATGAGACAGAGCATAACAGGAACGAGGCAGCTGAGGATGGGCCTGATATGCACAAACTCAGAAAAGCCTGGGGCACAGGGAGCCGGCCCTGTTCCTGGGGGAGTAATAAATGTTTCAGACATTGGCCCAGATGGAAAATAAAAACCAAAGCAGGCTTCTTTGATAATATAAAGAACTGAAACGCAAGAGGGAAGAGGACGGAGCCTAAACCACCAGCCGATTATCAGGATTTTCTAAGATTAAATTCTGTTTTTAATAATATTTACGGGTTTCATCTGATTAGATCAGAAATATTCTGCCACTGCAAAGTATTTGAACAATTTAAAAAAAACGTAAAGGAGAAAATAAAAATCTGAGGACCAAAGATAACCACCCTTGTGGGTATACCGGTCTTTCTAGTTTTCTTCCTCGGCACATTGGTAACAAGCACTTATCCATAGTAGTTAGGGGTCTAGATCACATGGCCCACTCAAGTCTCATTCCCTGATACTATAGTTCATGTTTATTTAATTGTTCATTGCTCCCCCGGTCCCAAAAGAAGTCTCTACAGGCGGGAACTTTGTGTTCCTCCTCCATATCCTCAGGGTCCAGAGCACCTGGCTCACAGCAGGCTCTCGGTAACACTGGCTGAATGGTGAATGTACTGATTCGCTGAAGGTCAGGGCTATTGAAATGTGCATCTGACCCCAGCTCTACAGTTTACTTCGGCAAATTACCTAAACCCGCTAACCCTCGGCTTCCCTCATCTATCCAATGGGCATAAGAAGAAAACTGGTCTGACATGGCTTTTGTAATACTGCTCAGTACAGAGTTTGGCATATAGTAAGTCCTCAGCAACTATTATGTTAACTATTATGTCATATATTTTATTTCTTATTATTTTATTTTTTCCCAACTGACATCTTTCTTTTTTAAATTTTTTTTATTCAAATTCCATCAGCCAACATATAGTAAGTACATCACTAGTTTTTGGGGTAGTGTTTGTTCAACAACTCACCAGCTGGATACAATACCCAGTGCTCATCACTACACATGCCCTCCTTAATAATGCCCATCACCCAGTCACCCCATCTCCCACCCAACTCCCTCCTCACAAGCCTCAGTTTTTTTTCCCCAGAGTCAAGAGTCTCTCATAGTTTGGCTCCCTTTCTGATTTCTTTCCATTCAGTTTTCCCTCCCTTCCCCTATGATCCTTTGCGCTGCTTCTTATATTCCATATATAAGTGAGACAATATGATAATCGTCTTTCTCTCATTGACTTATTTCACAAAACTAAAAGGCAACCCACAGGGGCACCTGGGTGGCTCAGTGGGTTAAGCCTCTGCCTTCAGCTCAGGTCATGATCTTAGGGTCCTAGGATCGAGGCCCGCATCAGGCTCTCTGCTCATGGGGGAGCCTGCTTCCCCCTCTCTCTCTGCCTAATTGTGATCTCTCTCTCTCTGTCAAATAAATAAAATCTTTTTCAAAAAGTTAAAAAAATAAAAATAGAGGGCAACCTGCAGAACGGGAGAAGAAATGTTATTTTTTTTAAGATGTTAATTATTATTTTAGATAGAGAGAGCAGGGGCACCTGGGTGGCTCAGTGGGTTAAAGCCTCTGCCTTTGGCTCAGGTCATGATCTCAGGGTCCTGGAATCGAGCCCCACAACAGGCTCTCTGCTCAGTGGGGTGCCTGCTTCCCTCTCTCTCTCTCTCTGCCTGCCTTTCTGCCTACTTGTGATCTCTTTCTCTGTCAAATAAATAAATAAAATCCTTGAAAAAAATAAAGAGAGTAAGTACGTGAGAAAGTGCACAAGCAGGGGGACAGAAGGAGAGGGAGAAGCAGGCTCCCCACTGAGTAGGAAGCTGGATGTGGGACTCGATCCCAGGACCCTAGGATCATGATCTGAGCTAAAGGCAGATGCTTAACAGACTAAGCCATCCAGGCATATCATTATGTCACATATTTTATGGTGGATAAATCCTTTAGAAAGTTGGGAAGGAAGGGATGGGCCACAAAGTCTGCTGGTGTGGAGAGAGGATTTGTATATCTTAGACACTCAGACCTGAGAGAAAGAAACACTGAGCCTCAACTGAACTTATCTATAAAGTTCAGTTTTAGAAGACCCCCCCAAAAAATGCTTATTCAGCGTATGCTCTCTCCTTGGATCCAAGGTGCTTTCTTCGAGACATAGGAAAAGATGAAAAGCATCTTGGGATAATGCTCAATAAAAAGCCGAGTGCTATTTCAATAACCATTATTTTTCCTTTTCCCAAATCCTTATTCAGAGGGCAGAATTGTGTCCTGGTAATGATTTAGCAACACCCTTATCTGCCATGGAAGGGGGTCCTCTGTACATACACATTCGTGAAGAAGAGCGTCGCTGGTTCATAGTATCAGTGCCCCCACAGGACCCCTACTGTAAAGAGGAAGGTTCGTACCTGTCTCCAGGGAAAGCAGATTTAGATCCCATGTCATTTTTTGGTCAACACTTGTTGTCCTTAATTACATTATGATCTGAGAACCATGAGAGAAGCTTAAATAGAGGGGGAAAGAATCTCCAGCATCTGGCACAGAGCCTTCCACAGAGTAAACTAAATACTCAGTAAAGATTTCTTGACTAAATGCCAAAATCACACATACTGATGGGATGTGACCAAATTTCTCTTTACCAAATGCTGTTTTAGCTACATGAACACATGATTGGCCTTATCTGAGGATTCACTGCTCTATTTCACACTGAACATGACATACTTTCTCACACGTATCTCTACATCCCTTTAAAGTGCTTAAACCAAAGACCATGTTTCTCCTTTGGTTCATGTTTCCGATGTACCTGGCAAGCATTCTTGAAACATAGTTCTTCCCTTCAGCCCGCACTGTCCTGAAGGAACTGCCACCGTGATGGATGAGCCCTGGCAAGTCTGCAGGTTGTGGCCCCAAAGAGCTACAGAAAGCACAGCAGACTACGGTCTGGGACAGGCTGGTGGTAGCAGCCACCAGAACTGCTGGTGTTTCCTAAGTCTTGTTTAACTTGCTTTTGTGGAAACTATCACGGGGGTTAAAAGGGAGTCTTCTCCACCAGACAGAAATGGGTAGAAGTCTCAGCATTGGCAATCCCTTTCCTGTGACTATGAACAAGTCATTTAACTTCTCCCAGCCTTAGAAAGTGACAGCATGGTTGTGGGACTTAGAGGGTCACTGGAAGGATTAAATGGGATAAATGCCTGGCAAGGATTTTTATAGCAAAAGGTCAGAACTACTGACAGCTTGCAATAATGGTAATATCCATCTTATAATTACAAATGAAAGCAACTATAGCCAAGGTTCACTCTCACAATAAAAACAGGATGAAGTGTTGCAAATGGCCTTCAATGACCCAGCACATTTATTCCTTTCTTGTTGTCCATCACAGAAGCTGAGCAGAGCACAGAATAATGCAGAGACAAGCTTGGCCCCGAGGGGAAACTCTGCCGCCCCACACTGAGGCATGGCCTCCCTGGACTGCAGCCAGAGCCCCTCCGCTCTTCCTCTCCTCTGCTTCAAGTGTCACTGTCATGAAACCCCAAGTTTTGGGGAAAAGGAGGAAAAAAAGTGAGCCCTGTATAATATTTCACCTTAGGGGAAAATAGGTTCCTGGGATGAAACTAGTACAAAAAGCTGTTTTTCCATTATAGATTAAATACTTTGCAGATTCAATGTAGAATAAATTTAGATCATAACATTCAAGAGCTAAATAGCTATACAGCTAACTAAAATGAATAAAAATCTAACATCGCAGCACCTCTGATGAATACAGTTTTTGTGCAGGCTGCTTTTTATCATTTGCTTGCTTATTTCTTTCAAGGTAGAACTGGCTTCAGGTTGAGTCTTGAATTGCTTTTCCTCCCTGTAAGAACGTTTCTAACGCAGAGTGTGGGGTCAGAACAAGATGCAGATGGAGAAGGTGTTTGCATGGGGCAGGCTCTTGATGCCACTGGGTAGAACCTGGCCAAACACACCTCTCTCTAAGAAATGGACTCACATTAACTAAGTGCCCAGAGACTGATGTATATAGGTCAGAATACCAATGTCCTACTTTCCTGGGAAAATGCGAAATTCCTAGGGGATTGCACTTTCAACCCGCAGCCTTCTCCCTGGGCCCATTCTCTTCACATGAAGGCCAACGATCATCAGAAAGTGGTCACCTAATAAACAAAGGATCACAACAATGAACTTATACAACAACCATTTCTTAAACAGCAGCTCTGAGGGGGGCTCTATGAGAGGTACTAGGAATCATGAAACAGATAGTACCTCACTCTTGCCAGCATGTAATTGACAACTTACTAAAGGATACACACAGGTGCCTAAGTAACTCTGAAATGATGTGGAACATGTATAATGAGGCATGGGAGGTGTATGACACTCTGGGGACCCCAGGCAGAGGCATCGATCCCAGAATGAGGGATTGATAGGCATGGAGCATGGTTGGGAAAGCTTGGAGGCGATGCTCCTGAACCTAACACCTAAAGAATGATGATGACAGGCGGCAAATGAGGAGGGGCTGGGGAGGGGTGGGAGGGACGGGAAAGTAGGGAAGTATATCCTGTGGTTCTTAGTTCTTGTGGCTCATAAGCTATACGCCTTTTTCTCTGCAGTGATGTTTGAAGTCGGTATTATTTCCTCAAAGTCCATACTAGGTGTCCTGGGGCACCTTTTCTCTGGACATTGCTGGAACGGCTAATGTCAGGGTCTCCCTTGGTGAATATCATACTGACTAGCAGTCTCTCATTGAAAAATCAAACAAATATTGCTGGCCTGAAGTGCATTCTATCTTTGACTTCATGTCTATATACCTTGAATTATTATGTTTGGGTGCTTTCCTCATTTCTCAGAGAGCAGTTAAGTATTTGTTATGACCAAGTTTTCATCCAGGGAACATATCCCTTGGTGTAATACCTATGTATTACCTATATGATAAATTTTGAATATGGTAGGGAAGATTCTCCCAGATTTGAGGACCAGTGACATGTGGTAGCCTTCTCTGGACAATTATTCATTGTTTCTCCACTTGCTTGGTAAGTTTACTCTCTGGGTGTCCTGTCCCATAGAGATAAGGTGTTGAGCAAAAAAGACAGAGTTGTGTCCCTAAAGGGGTTCACAGATGATAATCACGTGGTCAAGGACCTCACTGTGAGACTACGACCATGCTAACATCATCTATAAATAAGAGACTGGAATAAAGATGGCAAGGAAGAGAGGAGAAGCGAAGATACAAGGAGGGTAGAAAGCTGCTATGTTATTGAAAGGGGTGAGTTTCAGTTTAGGCAGGACAAGTAAAAACCCCTCAAATCAGGCAGTGTAATTGTGAATAAGGTTACAGTTTTCTGAGAACTCGGAGGGGAAGCAGGGCCTGACTATAAAATAGGGCTCATCTTCTCAACCCGAGGCTCTGGTAGATTTATTCTACACATGCAGCCAAATCCATCAGTATCCCACATCTTAAGCCAGTGACCTCAGCTGGCTAGAGATGGCACATCTGCTCTCCTTATTTGGGGAAGTGTCTTTCCACCCTGGGAAGTCTGGAAATAAGCCTACAGTGGATGAAACAGGCAAAGCACACCCATAGAATTAAAACATTTGTATTGTCTTTGAAGGGTTTATAATAACTTGTGTGTGTTTATTTGTTACTTATGGAAGTGCTTCCCAACCTTTACCATGTCATAAGACAATATTTCAAAGGAATACAGGGATTGCTAACTGATGGGATGTGGAATTCTCTATGAGGCTGCTCTGGACAGGATGCAGTCTGACCATGGACTCTGGCCACCTCAAGTCTCACCTGCCTGCCCATGGATTGAGGGCATCGATTATTGAGCCATACTGGGCAGTCTGATGGATAAATGCCGATTTAAGTTATATGAAATGAAAAAGTTCACAAACCCACTGGACCTGCTGTTTTGATTTTAAATGGTTAATGGGTAATAGACTTGCAATTTTATTTTGACATGTTTATAATAATTTGACTAATTATATTTGTAAATGATATTTTTGATAATCTGATCCATTACATCTAAAAGTTGAGATTTATTAATTTCAAAAACAATGTTTGAGTGCCTAAGAAACTTGTGTTTGACTTGTAGGTCTGCCTACAGATGTGCTCTGGGAGGATCAGATCTATAATATTTGTGATTGCAATCTAAAGCATCTAGGGAGCTTTGCTTAATTAAGTAAGACCAATTAAACTTTATAGAAAACTTAATCTGTTAAATTTATAATTAACATCCCTATTAATCAAGTGACACTAATCAAATATTAAATTAAACATTTGTTTTATACAGAAATTAACTAGAGTCATAAATTAAAAAAACACAATTCACCATTCAGATTAAAGCTTAAGGAAACCTAGTTTTCAAAATATTTCAATTGTAGTCATTTAGTATTAATTAAAAATAAGTAAATTGTAAACATTTCCTTGAATGTGTGAAGTCCACACACATACAACACAAAAATAGACAGCATGAAGACAAGAACACAGTCAATAAGAATACGTAATAACAGAATTTGATTTGGTCTAGTGGGACAGAAAGGTTTTCCTTAAGGAAGTGAGGTTAGCCTAGAGCTGAAAATTAATAAACAAGTAGGTCCAGTGAAGGCAAAGGAGAGGAACATTCCAAGTATTAAATGAGGAGAAGAATGCAAAGAAGAAGAAACAGGGGAAAAAAGAAGAGGAGGAGGAGGAAAAGGAAGAAGAACTGGGGGCATGTGTAAAGGCCCTGAGGCAGCCTTAGACATTAGGAAATTTAAAAAAACAAAAAACAAGAAACAAAACAAAACAGAACAAAAACAAAACTACAATTGGCTAGTGTAGAGCGGGAGACCAAGGGAGAGCAGGCAGCGAGAGCCCCAAGTATGCCCTCACCTTCTTTCATGTTCTGCTCTTTACAGAGGCTTCTTCCTCCTCCTTTCTAAAATTACTCCTAGCTGGTTACTCCCTAACTTCTTATACTAAGTGTTTCTTCATAGTACTTATCATCCCCTGAAAAGATAACTCTATTTTTTATACTTTTTTTAATTGTTGATCTCCCCCAAGAGTACATTTCTTCCACAGCTCAACAAGGGCAGGAATTATTTTGTTGACTCCTGTTTCCGTGGTGCTCTGAACAGAGTGTGCATTCAAAATATACAGGCATACCAGGTTTTCTTGTACTTTGCTTTACTGAGCTTCACAGACACTGCGTCTTTACAAAATCAAGACTTGCGGTCACCCTGTCTTCAGCAAGTACATGGGTGCCATCTTCCAACAGCCCTTTCTCACTTGGGGCCTCCCTGTCAAGTTTTGGTAATTCTCGCAGTTATCAGATTTGAAAATTTTTTTTTCTTCATTATCATATTTGTTATGATGATCTGTGATCCGTGATCTTCAATGTCACTTCCGTACCTGTTTCAGGGCACCTGGAACGGTACCCATATGAGATGGTAAACAAAACAAATGTCAGGTGTGTTCTGACTGCTCCACTGACCAGCCCCCTTCCCTCTTTCTACCTCTCCTCCTACCTATTTCGTAAGACACAACAGTGCCTAAATTAGGCCAATTAATAACCCTAGCACGGTTTCAAAGTGTTCAAGTGAAAGAAGAGTCACACATCTCTCACTTTAAATCAAAAGCTAGAAAGGATTAAGCTCAGGAAGGCAAGGTAAGAGCTCAGAGAGGCAGAAAGCTGGGCTTCTGTGCCAGTTAGCCAGTGAATGCAAAGAAAGAGCCCTTGAAGGAAAGCCAAGTGCTACTCCAGTGAATACATGAATGATAAGAAAGTCGGTCTTCTTGCTGATATGGAGAGAGTTTGAGTGGTCTGAATGGAAGACCAAACCAGCCCCAACATTCCCTAAGCCAAAGCCTACTCCAGGGCAAGGCCCTCACTCTCTTCAGTTCTGTGGAGGCTGAGGGAGGTGCAGAAGGTGCAGAAGAAAGACTGAAAGTAGGAGAGGCTGTTCATGAAGTTTAAGGACAAAAGCCATCTCTCTAATATAAAAGTGCAAGTGAGGCAGCACATGCTGACAGAGAAACCACAACAAATCATCCAGGGGATCTCACTACAATAATCCATGAAGGTGGTTACACCGAACAAGAGATCCTCAATGCAGACAAACAGGTTTCTGTCAGAGAAGATGCCATCCTGGACTTTCATAGCTACAGAGGAGAAGTCAATGTTTGTCTTCAAAGCCTCAAAGGACAGGATGACTCTCTTTGGGGGGCTAATGCAGCCAGTGATTTTAAATGGAAGTCAGTGTTCATTTGCCATTCAGAAAACCCCAGGGCCCTTAAGAGTGATGCTAAATACACTCTGCCAGTACTCTGTAAATGGGACAACAAAGCCTGGATGACAGCATCTCTGTCTCCATCAGGGTTCAATGAATATTGTAAACCCCCTGATGAGACCTACTGCTCAAAAAAAAAAAAAAAAAAAAAAAAAAAAAGATTCCTTTCAAAGCATTACTGCTGATTGACAATGCACCCAGGCACCCAAGAGCTCCAAGGGAGAAGACAACATCCATTCTGCAGTGCATGGATGAAGGAGTCATTTCTACTTTTGAGTCTTATTCTTTAAGAAATACACTTCATAAGGCTATAGCCGCTGCGGAGAGTGAGACCTCTGATAGGTCTGGGTGACGTAAATTGAAAACTTTCTAGAAAGGATTCCCTATTCCACATGCCATTAAGAACACTGGTGATTCACAGGGATAAGTCAAACCATCAACATGCATGGGAGTTCAGGAGAAGCTGATTCTGACCCTCCTGGGTGACTGTGAGGGGTTTAAGACTTCAGGGGAGGAAGCCGCTGCAGCTGTGATGGAAACAGCAAGAGAACTAGGATCAGAGATGGAGCATGAAGGTGGGGCTGAGCTGCGATCTCCTGACAACACTTCAGTGGATAAGGAGCTGCTTCTTCTGGATGAACAAAAAAAGTGGTTTCTTAAGATTGAATCTACTCCTGGTGAAGACGTTGTGAAGATTGATCAGTTGCTGCTGCAAAGTTCACTGTTGTCTGGTTTTAAGAAAGTGCCACAGTCTCCTCCCCAGGCTTAGCAACCATCACCTTAATCAGTCAGGAGCCATCAACTTTAAGGCAAGAGTCTCCACCAGCAAAAAGCTGGTAACTTGCTGAAACCTCAGATGATGCTTAATATTTTTTTTTAGCAATAAACCATTTTTAAATTAAAATGCATACACTGTGGGTTTTTTTTAAGACATAATGTTATTGCATACTTAATAGACTACAGTATAGTGTGAACAATTTTTATATGCACTGAGCAACCAATATTTTTTTAACTTGCTTTTTTGGGCAATACTTACTTTCTTGTGGTGATTTGGAATAGAACCCACAGTATCTTCAAGGTATGCTGTATTTCTTAAAAGAATGAATCAAGCCACAGTAAAAAAAGGAGGGCCTTGAAGACCATGTTAAATATTATGATCGTCAAGCTAAGAGCAAGCATGAGGCCTGGTCAGTGTGCATTCTGAAAATAGTTGGCTAACCGCATAGTGAAGATGAATGAAAAATGACCACTTTGACTAAGACCCTGGCAGTGGCAAGAGACATGCTTCTAAATCTTTAGAAGTTGAGAGAGCTTGTTGATAGATTAGATGTGCAGAGATGAGGAGAAGGAGGTCAAGTTTGGCTCCTACAAGTCTGGCTTATGATACTGGATGGATTCAGATCTATTCACTGAGACAATTCATTAGAGAGGAACTAAACTCAATACTCTGGATATGCTGAGATCAAAGTACTTAGAAGCATCCAAGTATAGATGTCACATAGTCAGTCAGATATATGTGTTGGAAACTAGGCTAAAGATTTAAATTAATGGGTCATTGTACTGCAGTGACATCTGAATCTGTGGGACAACCTAGTCAGAAAGTATAGAGTCAAAAGTACAGAGTGAAATGTACAGGGGGCCTATGATTAAGACTTGACTGATTCTAATAGAAAAATGACCTAAAGACAGATTGAATGGAGATGCTAGGGAACATCAAGCACATGTCATGTCACAGAAGCCAAAATGAGAGTGTGGTTCAAGGAGGGATGGGGACAGAGAAGTCGGTTATCACCAAAAAATGCTACAGAGAGGTTAAATAATGGAGATCTGGACAATGGTCATTGGACTTAGAAATGTGGCTGCTGCTTATCTTAGCAAGCACTATACTACTGACTCGATGTGATCAGAAGTCATTTGGAAGTGGGTTGAGAGTTAAGAGGTAAGGAACTAGAGACGGAGTAAAGGCAATTCTCACAGAACAGTAGGGTATAAAGGGAAAGTTAAGTGAAGGGGGGGTATGGTATCAGGAAGTTTTTCTCAGGCAGGATTGGTTTTATTGATTTTTACTATAGATGGACTTGAGCATGTGTAGATGCTGATGGGAAGGACCTGGTTTCAAGAAGAAGACTGACGGGGGAAAGAGAAAGACTCCGTAGTCCTTATAAGTCCCTGAGAAGAGCAGAGTGGAAATAAGAAGAGAGGGTGAGACCAGGTGGAATTAGGTCTAGATTTCCAGCTGGGAAGATGAAAGCATTTCCTATGCAATGGCTTCAGTTTTCCTTATGAAGCAAGAGCTGGGATCAGCTACTGAGAGAGCGAGGGAACAAAGATGGGATGGAGGAGGCCGATGATGGAGAAGGCTGAGAGGAGGTCTGAAATAACGGAGCTGTTAGTCGGCAACTATGCACAGCGGGTCTGTGAGAATCTTGAAAGTCTACCTCATTTTAGGATTCCTTGTTTTTAGTGCAACACCCTGTCCTACCAGGTGACTTTGCCTGACCCTACGCAATTACCTAGTGCAGGCAAGGAGAAAAGACATACTGTAGTACCTTCCAAATCAAGGGTCCTTCTAGATGGCTATTTTGAGAAGAGGCACAGAGGTGTGTGAGAAAGCAGGAAGGGAACTGTTGGAATGTTAGCTGGGCGGAGAGAAATGTCAAGGAAGAAAAGGATGTTTCAGTGTGGCTGAAGAAGACACAGGGTGGCAGCTTGGGGACAGAGAAGATGGCAGGGATGCCATGGAGCCATGGACAGGGATGCCTGAACTTACAATTCTTAAAAACTGGCTATTTCCGTTGATGATAAGGATCAGACTGGGAGTCTTGGGTAGAGTGGCCATGGCAGGAAAGATAAGGAGGTCAGGGAGCTGAGAGGCCAGGTGGCTAGACGGGTTGTCCACGTTGCCACTAAAATCCTCCAACACAATAGCTGAGCTGGGAGCAGAGAGAAAGATGGTAAGATGGGGAAGCCTCCTTCTGATACCTGAGAGAGGGTGACAGTGACAGGAAGGCATCTGACAAGCAAGAAGGAAGGAGTCTGGAGGGCACCGGGCCTAAGAAGAAAAGACGGTTTTTGTCTGATGCCCCTTTGCTAGTTGGATGGGAGGAAATGGCTCAGAAGAGACAATGGGAAGCAAGAAGGGTCACACACTCCACAGGCTGACCCTGAAGTGCTGGGTAGAGAGAGAACTAATGAGCTCTCCACACAGCGGCTGGAAAACCAGGTCCTGAGAAAAGAGAGTTTAAAAAGGGGGAAAGGTTTTGTTTATCCACTTAAATTTTCTCTACTTACTTTACCCACTGTTACAGATAAGAAAATTGAGGCTCTAGACATAGGGGTTAAAACCCATTCCTGTGGGATTTTCTTTCAAATACTGTTCATCTACTATCTCTATACAGAGCATCCAGAGGCAAAGCACATGCCACGTTGCCCTGCATGTGTATAGAATATCACAACCATGCATGTCCCGTATCTCCTAGTCAAAAGACACACCAGCATTAAGCACATGCAGCACTAAATGCAAAAAATAATCTCATAAGAAATTTGGGTTTAGGGGGAAATATATTTGACATTCTTGAATCTCTGTGATAAGTATAAACTTTCTTTAAAACATATTTTTGCAGTAACAGTGAAATATAGAACGTCTAAATAAAAATATGATTTCTTAGCAACATGAAAACAAAGTAGACCCCCCACCAGGTTTTTCTTTCAAGTAGGAACATGAGATGAAGCAGACCTCATCTTTACCAAGCAAACTTGGTGACAGAAGGAGAAAATTCCCAAGGACCAAGACACTGAGAGTCTACCTTTACATTCTGTTTCTCTAATAGCAGGGAGACTTACAAATATCTGTAAGGCCAATAACGCAACCACTTTGATTCTAACTAAAGACTTTCTTTTAAAGCTGAGATGACACTTTCCTTTTGTTCTCATATGTCCTCTTCTTTAAGGAGACACAATCCTGAGCTCTGTATTTTTAAAAATGTTCATTTTTCAGAAACAAAGCAGCATTGAGAAGGGAGAGAACATGGTCTAATAAATGTGTTACATCCAAAACTATTCTGAGTATTTCTTCTTCTTCTTCTTCTTCTTCTTCTTCTTCTTCTTCTTCTTCTTCTTCTTCTTCTTCCTCT
>NC_081568.1:73899561-73961558 GCF_022355385.1 Mustela nigripes | reverse complement strand
TCTTCTTCCTCCTCTTCTTCTTCTTCTTCCTCCTCTTCTTCTTCCTCTTCTTCCTCTTCCTCTTCTTCTTCTTCTTCTTCTTTTTTTTAAGATTTTATTTATTTGTCAGAGAGAGAAAAAGAGAGCATGCACAAGCAGGGGGAGAGGCAGGCAGAGGGAAATGCAGGCTCCCCACTGAGTGGGGAGCCCAACGTGGGAATCAATCCCAGGACCCTGGGATTATGACCTGAGCCAAAGGCTTAAACGACTGAGCCACCCAGGCATCCTGTCTCGAGCATTACTTAACCTCTCTTTCTTATAACTCAAAATATGCTCTTAAACATCAGCCACCCTGCCACTATGCACTGGGTTCAGATAATGTAATCAGCATCAAGGTGAAGATTCCAGATGTTGGGATTAGGGATGGTTGGAATCACAACCCTTGCCCTGACCTTTAGGTAACCTTCAAAAAGTCCTTTGAATTCTGAAGGTCCTTTCCTATCCTTAGAAGAATACAATAGGGCCACCTTCCTCAAGGGGCTACTAGGTGGAGTGGATAAGTGTTGTGGGTAGTCTCTGCCAAAGTGTATGATACAGAGCAGGTCCCTAGAATCAATTAATGATAGCTAATAATATTATTAATTATAGATAATTATAAATAATTATTGACCCTTCTTCTCTCAAGATCCCACTCATGTTCTACTATTTTAATGAAAATCCATATCCCACCAAGTGTCTGTGACCTTTCTTCCAGTTCCTGAATTCATAGAGGATATAACGTCTGAACTACATGATCCACTTCTTGATTATGTACTATCATGAATTATTCTCCAGGTGATTTACACATGTAATTCCTTTACTGTTTTGGATTAATCCCCTGTAATGTCATATGAACCATTCCTATCACTTCCTCTTAGAAGTCCTCCATGATAGCCCTTACATCTCCATCATCCTTAACCAAGTGAGCCCTGTGCTTCCCTGGTATTCTGTGCTTCCCCCAACCCCACTACATCAAATAATACTGAATTATAAATTTTAATTTACATGTAAATGCTTTCCCCATTATATGTATCTTCCTGTGGCTTACTCATCTCTCCCTGCCCGGACTGTTACAGAATGGGTACAAGTAAACTGAACTGACTCATATTCATATTGTGAATTCCTAGATTATGGATGTTGCTTTTTGACTGTCTTTTGGCCACTCTCTAGTAAGGCTGAGTGTTTCACTGATAATGCTTTCTGTTTAACGATGCCCCCTCCACTGGCTATCCTACCCATGTGATAACGACTGGAACACAAGTAAGGTGGCAGGTTCCTAAGGAGGAGGGGGGCAGAATTCCATATCAAAATAAATTTGGGTAATTATTAGTAAAACAGGGATTGTCGGACTTTCCAGAAACTTTCATATGGTAATATCAAGTATGACTCTTCACAAAGGGGAGTATAATTGAAACTTGATGCTCTTTCTATTGCGGGAGTGAGGAGTAGAGAGTTGTCTCCATGTCACACAGTCTTTTAGGAACATTGCAGAGAGCAACATGGCCATGATCCAGCAGTGAAATCTCCCTGACCTGCTCGGTTACCAAGGTCTCTGACCTTTAAAATCACATGGCTCTAATTTATATGTTTCTCCAAACGAGAGCTGTGAGCATACAAACGCCATGGTTTATATACATATATTCTAGCCCATGTTTCCTTCAGAGTTCTTACGGCCCCTTCCTTCCTTCCTTCCCTCTTTCCCTCCCTAACTCCCTCCCTCCCTCTCACCTTCCGTGCTCTTTTTTCTTCCTTCCTCTCTTTGTTGCCTTTGCCCTCTCTCTCTCTCTCTCTCTCCCCCCCTTCCCTATTTCTTTCTGCTAATTCACTTACTGAGGTTCTTCTCCAACATACTCATACACATTGTGACAGAAGAAAGTTTATCTGTCTTTTTTCCCACCAAAATTCCAGGGCCTAGAACATCACCTGGTGTAAACTAAGCCCTTGATAAATATTTAGAAATGAATGACGTATCCCTCTTTGAGCATGCAAAATTTAAATAAATGCTGACCAGACATCAGCCCTAAGAGATCTCTTTGCTAAACTGACCTGGTATATGACTTTTAAGGCAAATCACTTAGTTGTTTAGCACACACCTACCAACAGAGTAAATCTATTGAGACACTGAATTAGTTCCTAGACAAATGATGCCTGGCAAGAAAGGAAAATTCCTGAGGCCATGCCTGGGGTAAGGCACAAACTCCATGAAGTCAGGGCCTTGGGATAGGAGCCAGCTGCTTGTCTTGTACAGAAAAAAAGAGCTACCTATTAATGAGACAGAAAGCTCTGAGTGATGGGCCCAGGAGTAGCATGGGGAATTTCAATTTCGCTTGAGGTTTTTTTTTTTTTTTCCAGTTTCAAACTGCATTTGGGTCTTAATATAAGATGACTGATTGTAAATCCCTATTCCTCTTGTTAGTAAGTCATTGATTATTTGCACTGTCATTACCACTCCGGAGTAAAGACCGATTCAGTCAGTGGATGGAAACATGAATGGAATGGTGTTCATATTCCATCACGCTGCAGTGAAACAAACAAAGTTTCACAGATGGATTCCCTTGCCCCTTCATAAGCTTTCGCCTAACCAGTGGCTATAAATGACAGCACCTATCCCAACATCTCGGGAAACCAGCCAAAGTAATTTCTTTTTTGTGTCTCTGGTTGCAATAGCTTGAATGGTCAGATAGGGAAACACACATGACTTAGATGAAAGGGAAAAGCAGTGTATCATAGTATCGGGGAAGCAATTCTTGCAAGCAAGGACATTTACTAGAAAATGCCCAACTTAAAATTCATCTTGGTAGGAAAAATGATGTAAAACCTTCTCCCAGAATCCAGTTTCTTTTTTAGTATCACAAAGGGAGAGAAAGCTTCTAGAGCTCCCCCTCAAAAGCATATTTCTAAACCATTCCTCCAGGAAATTTGTTTCTTCACCTAATAATGTGTGCATTTCCCCTTTGGCCCTCTTAAAATCTCTTAACTTTTTTGAATTCTTTAATTAATTCTGTCTGGTGAAATTTCTATTGCCAAGACTTAATCATGATGCTGGCAGGGGCACTACCTGAAGAAGGACAGCGAGGGCCACCACAGCCAGTCCCAATGGGTGAAAAATGAGGTCTTCATTACTTTAGTTGAAAGTTTAATGGACAGAGAGGAGTCTTGTTTCCTTTTTCTCAGATAATCTGGAGATGGGAAAGAGTCCTACAGTGTAAAATTTGGTATACTGAAGATCCATGTGTTCTAAATTATGTCCAAATTTATACTTAACAGACTGCAGGAGGAAAGGGGAAAAACGGATTTAGTCATCTTAAGTTGAGGGCTCTAAAGGGTAGAAAACACTGAAACCCAGATAATATACATCACTGAGCAGAAGCATAAGGTGTATTGGGTGATGATATTCTTTAGAAAGAAGTCAAACCAAATATTGTACCCCGTATACTCCCACAAGGCCTAGCAAAGCCTTATCACCAAAGGTGCCCATGTTTATTTTTGAATTCTCCTTATATGAGTAAGTGAACGAGTGAGTGAGAGAGGGAATGGATGAACAAATGAGGCAGCAAGATAGAAAGGGAGGTGCCTTCGAGCTCAAAGGTGGCTATTTCTCTAGCTAGCACCTGCTGACACTGGGGCATCACGAAACTGGGGAAAATGTCCTTAAGTTACAGATTCGCTGAGAGGACTTTCAGCTACATCATAGGGGTTAGACCCATGCAAAGTAGCTGTTCTGCTCACCATAGTATTCTACTAGCTCTTATAGGATAGGTTTTTTTTTTTTTGAAATCAATGAATAGTTTTCCTTGGTCATATTCTAGGATAAAATAGTGCTCATTCTTTAATATTTCCTACCAATCCTATATTTCTCAGGCCTCTTGTTTGAATCCTCAGCTTTACTTTTTTTTTTTTTTTTATTTCTTTTCAGCGTAACAGTATTCATTGTTTTTGCACCACACCCAGTGCTCCATGCAATCCATGTCCTCCACCTGGGCACCCACCACCAGGTTCCCCCAACCTCCCACCCCCTGCCTCTTCAAACCCCTCAGATTGTTTTTCAGAGTCCATAGTCTCTCATGGTTCACCTCTCCTTCCAATTTCCCTCAACTCCCTTCTCTCCATCTCCCCTTGTCCTCCATGCTATTTGTTATGCTCCACAAATAAGTGAAACCATATGATAATTGACTCTCTCTGCTTGACTTATTTCACTCAGCATCATCTCCTCCAGTCCCGTCCATGTTGGTACAAAAGTTGGGTATTCATCCTTTCTGATGGAGGCATAATACTCCATAGTATACATGGACCACATCTTCCTTATCCATTCGTCCATTGAAGGACATCTTGGGAATCCTCAGCCTTACTTTAAGGGAAGTAATGTTCTGTGTCCAGAGTTAGCCGGGGACTCTTAGGAAAGGATGGCCTTCTAAAATCTTATTTTTTAAAAGATTTTATTTATTTATTTGAGGGGGGGAGCAGCAGGAGAGGGAGAACAGACACATCACTGAGCAGGGAGCCCAAGGCAAGGCCAGACTCCAGGACCCCGGAATCATGACCTGAGCTGAAGGCAGAGGCTTAACCTACTGAGCCACCCAGGCATCCCCAGCCTTCTAAAATCTTGCATGGGCTTCACTCAGAAAGGGAGTTAGAGAAGACTGTTCAGTTTTAAGATGAATTTAGGCTACTGATATTTTGAGCACCTTTCCATATTCATCCCAAGTTTTGGCCTCTAGGATTTTATTTCTTCCAGCAGCTCAAAGAAAGCAAGTCTGGGTAGCAAACGTGTCCACTCAGAAACTGATCAACAGTGAGAACTAAGATAAAGGTAACCATGCACACAAAATTGGAGGCTTTGTGCCTGTACACCCCAAGCTTAATTCCACCTGGTGAGAAACAAGTATCATTCAGGCACACAGGGAATAAAATGAAAGTAATAATTACAGGGCAGGGCACACACAGGCAGGCACTGTATACAACCTGTCTTAAAGCATTTTTATTATGATAAAACTAACGCATAAACAATGTAAGCATTTTGAAGAGAATAAAGAAGGAATGAAAAATAAATGGTACTATATGTTGGCTAACTGAATTTAAATAAAAACAGATAAATATGTGGAGAAAGGGGAACCCTCTTACACTGTTGGTGGGAATGCAAGTTGGTGCAGCCACTTTGGAGAACGGTGTGGAGATTCCTCAAGAAATTAAAAATAGAACTTCCCTATGACCCTGCAATTGCACTCCTGGGTATTTACCCCAAAGATACAGATGTCGTGAAAAGAAGGGCCATCTGTACCCCAATGTTTATAGCAGCAATGGCCACAGTTGCCAAACTATGGAAAGAACCAACATGCCCTTCAACGGATGAATGGATAAGGAAGATGTGGTCCATATACACTATGGAGTATTATGCCTCCATCAGAAAGGATGAATACCCAACTTTTGTAGCAACATGGATGGGACTGGAAGAGATTATGCTGAGTGAAATAAGTCAAGCAGAGAGAGTCAATTATCATATGGTTTCACTTATTTGTGGAGCATAACAAATGTCATGGAGGACAAGGGGTGTTAGAGAGGAGAAGGGAGTTGGGGGAAATTGGAAGGGGAGGTGAATCATGAGAGACTATGGACTCTGAAAAACAATCTGAGGGGTTTGAAGTGGCGGGGGTGTGGGAGGTTGGGGTACCAGGTGGTGGGTATTATAGAGGACATGGATTGCATGGAGCACTGTGTGTGGTGAAAAAATAATGAATACTGTGTTTCTGAAAATAAATAAATTGAAAAAATTAAAAAACAAACAAACAAATAAATAAATAAATAAAAATGCCATGAGTTGCAATTTTAAAGTATTAATATTTTGATATGTTCCCCTAGTATTTTTAAGGTCCACCTGTATATTTGTATAAGGACAGAACTCGGGTCATATTCATGCTTAATTTTGTAACTTGTGTTTTTTCACTGAGCATAATCATATGAATACCAGTTTACATATAACATGCCGTGATTGGGAAGTGATGGTGGCTGACAATGGTTCACTGTAGTAATCCCACTCAAATGCTTTCTCAGAGGATTTTTTTGCCTGCTTTCAAGGCCACTGGTGACATGAAGACCTAGTGGAAGCTCAAAGAGAGTTCATCCAGGGATGTAGCTCCAAAGTAGTACGGTATAATGTAAAGACCACAGCTCTTACTCTGGCCCATCTAAGTCTTTGGCAGGTGTGCTCATTGTATCTGTAACTTGACAAGATCTGACTTTGCCGCCATTGTCACTCCTCCTTCCTAATATTATATAGCTGGGAGGTCACCCAGCTTTCTGTCTGTCCTTCTTGTAATGGAAACATTTATGAAGAATGGCCAAAATAGTTTCTTTTTTCAGAAGTTGTCCTAGACTTCATTAATTACATTGAAGAACAGATTACAGAAGATCCCATTTCATGCTGAGCTATGCATGATGACACCACCCACTACATGGGCTGGGTCCTTTAAATGGCTGGAATCTTCATAGAGTTCTGGAGAGCACAGTAAAAAGGAGGGAGGGACAACAGTGCTAACAGTATAACCATAAAACTCAGTCTTTAAACTCAGTGCTTTAATTAGTTCCATGTAGACTTTTTCTCACAATAAAGGTTTATTATCACTCATCTTCCCACAAACTCCCTTTAGTATAATAAGGAATTTGTCT
Organism: Mustela nigripes; assembly: GCF_022355385.1. NCBI lineage: Eukaryota > Metazoa > Chordata > Mammalia > Carnivora > Mustelidae > Mustela > Mustela nigripes. Next base: position 73,954,877 of record NC_081568.1, on the reverse strand, counting down.
GGTCTTTGTTCCTAGTTCCTAATGCAGTTTCTAAAACCCCTGAAATTCCCTGAGCGATGGGGTGTCTGTTATGCTATTAAGGGGACTCATGGTGGAGACCATAGATAGCTTCCATTGTGCCAGCTGGGCTGGTCACAAGAAAGATCTACCATGCAATTAGAGAGGGGTGACATGGACCAGCCCAACCTCTGGGACAGGAGGGAGCTGGAGACTGAGTTCCAGCACAACGCCATTCATGTCATGAACACACCTACATATTGGAACTTCGGTAAAATCTCTGGACACCAAAGCTCAATGCAATCTGGTTGCCAGTAAACACATTGATATGCTGGGAGGGTGACACCCCTGACTCCCCAGGCCGAAGGCAGAGGAGCTCTGTGTTTCCCCCCAGACCTTGTCCTATGGGCATGCTTAATATTAAAACTGTGATCATAACCACTGTTTTTCCGAGTTCCATGAAGAGTTCTAGACAATTATCAAACCTGAGGAACATCATAGCAACTTCATGCGTTGGTAGCCTGTGGTCTCTTGTGTTAGGGGCCCAGGAACACACAATGGCTCATGTCCGAAGGGCAGACTTGTTACAGACCACACACTCAAACTTGTGGAGTCTAGTGCTGGTTAATGGCAGAATTCAAGTGTAGCATAGTGGATCCTGCTGGGTTGGAGGCAAGAAAGCATCCAAATTTCGGAGGTAGGAATTATATTTGCAGTTTTACAGGGGAAACAGCAGGTAATAGAGATACTAAGCAGCAGAACTAGAATTTAAACCCAGATCTAGGTGGCTCCAAGGTCTGTAATCTTTCTGCTTCATGCCAACTGATCTAACACTCCCAAAGGTCAGACACTACAAATGCTTATCCCAGGGCCATTACCAGCAAGGAGGCTGAAAACAGAACCACTAAGGGAAACACTTCTGGTTCTAACTCTTCAGTCTCCTTAGGGTGAGAAGTATTCAGAGTAATGTAATTTTGCAGAATAAAACTGTAAGCACTCAGACAAAGGAGATGTCCTGGGATGTGGCCTAAATAAACAGCTTTCCCACGTGGCACGAAGGTCTCCTGATGTCCTCTAAGAGGTGAGAGTTCCACAGACTCCAGTGATAATCAATAATTACTGAACTCCTGATGTTCCGGATGACTTCGTTAGACTAAGGATACAGAAAGGAGAAGCCAAGGCCCCTGCCCTCGAGCAGCTAACCACCCAGCTAGGAAGACTGATCAAACCAGAGCAGGACAAAGAATGTAAACAAAAAGTACCATCCAAGGCAGATATTCCTGAGAGGGACTGCAGAAGGCCCCCTGGATGAGGAAGACCTAAAGCCAGGTCTTGAAATGTGTATGGAATTTAATGAGGAATGACTTCCAGGAATGAAAAGAGCAGAATGCAGTGTGCCTAGTACGATATTCTGGCATGAACATGATGATGATGATGAAGGTAATTCATGCAGTTCTGCAGTGCAGAGACACACTCCCTTGCTGGAGTACCCAGGAATAAAAGACCTAAGTGTATGTCTCAAAATGAAACATACAATATTTAATTTTGACAAGATAGTTCAAGGACATCCATGAGCTTGCAGTTAGCAGCAGCCATTTGTGAAAAAGAACAAAGAGCTCAGAACGTGGACAAGTGCAATGTGTGAAGCCCTAAGATGAAGCTGACCCTCCAGGGCAGAGCAAAACAGAAAACCAGGCTCTGGTTACAACACAGGCGTTACTGGATCAAGCGATGCCTGAACACAGAATTATTTCTAAGTTTTCAGATCTGTGAGCCAAGAACTACCCTCCCCATTCCCATTTTCTGCCTAATTTCAGTTGAGTTCTGTTTTCTCTTTCACAAACAAGATAGGCCTAAAAAGTAATGACAGACAAGCAGGCTCTGAGATTATTTAATTTGGCTCAATTTACTGTATGAGAATGTTGACTCCAAGTATTAACTGTCGGTGCAAAACAAATACCTAGCAACATTTTCAAAGCAGAATTCACTATGGATATTTGCAGTTGCCTATATTTGGAAATATGATATATGACTATCTGTCAAATCTATCAGATCATAACGATTACTGCATAATGGCATATTCTAATGAGGTTTTATATTCAAAATTCAAGTTCATCAGTTAAGATAATTACATCTGGAATATCACGGGTTGATAGAACATTTACCTGTTATGAATTTTAAAAAACTATGTACATGAAATAATTTAGGTGAAGCACTTACCACCTCTTAGTCTCCTTTTGAATTTAATGACTTGCTTTTCATTCTAGCAGTTGGGCCCTGCCTGATATTAGAGCCTTTAGGGTCTCTTCAAATGAGAATCTCAGTTTGGAATGTGAGTAGCTACTGCCAGGGTGACAGCCAGGGGTATGGGAAGCAAGGAGAGGGGATGTGCTCAAACAGCAGCACCCTGGCTTATTCCCAGATGCCCACGCTTGGCACAATCCATTATAATTCTCATCTCTGCCATTAAGGCCCTAAGGCTATGTGATGCAAAGAATGAAGGGCTGGTTGGAGGACGGAAAGGACCATGGCAACCACTCCATCCTCACTGGTAGCTCCACGACTACACATCAAAACCTTCTCAACCTCTCCAAGTCCCAGTACTGTCACCAGAAGAGAGTCACTCCCAGAAACCACATCACTCCTACCTTAAGAAGGTACCTCTTCTCTCTTTGCCTCTGCTCTTTCCCATCATCTTTGCAAAGGGTAACTGATGGGGTACAAAGAGTCCATCAGTGATTTCTCATACAGACTCAGGGGTGCTACAGCTCAGGCGGTATAGCTCTGTTCATGTGCTGAAGCCCTGCTGGGCCTTGACAAAGAGCTTCCTGGGGCTATGGTAGAGAAGGATTCCTCTGACTGCAGCATTCCAGGGTCTGCACTCCTACATCTGGGTGGGAGTGACAGTCTGTAAGCCCAGTGCTACACGGAAGAGTCTGCTCCTTCTTCAGGACTTTACCTTTGTGCCTAGCATTCGTCTCTCTGGCTAGGACAGCAAAGGTTAGAAACTGCTGTTTTCATGGAGGCCAGAGCCAACAGAACAGCATGTTTAACCTGCTGGATGAAAATAAAAGGTCACACACATCGTTATTAATTAATGATAATTAATAATACTGTATGTAAATATGTTTATATATTTTTATATTTCTTTAGAGTAGCATACAACTTTTCATTACTTTCTATATACATAACTGCTGAAGGACTAGTAACTTTTTCTCATTTGCACCTTTCTTTTTATTTATTTATTTATTTAATTTTTTGATTTTTTTATTTATTTTATTTTTTTCAATTTATTTATTTTCAGAAAAACAGTATTCATTATTTTTTCACCACACCCAGTGCTCCATGCAATCTGTGTCCTCTATAATACCCACCCCCTGGTACCCCAACCTCCCACACCCCCGCCACTTCAAACCCCTCAGATTGTTTTTCAGAGTCCATAGTCTCTTACGATTCACCTCCCCTTCCAATTTCCCCCAACTCCCTTCTCCTCTCTAACACCCCTTGTCCTCCATGATATTTGTTATGCTCCACAAATAAGTGAAACCATATGATAATTGACTCTCTCTGCTTGACTTATTTCACTCATTTGCACCTTTCTTTCAAAGATATGTTTATGTTCATGGTAAAATTAAGGACAACATATTGGGGTTCATAACAGATGTGAAAGTAAGTATAAAAGAATAAGAGCACAAAAGTCAGGGGGAGCTCAACAGAAGGGCCATGTCACAACCCTGAAGTTGGTTGTAAGAAGCTGAAGTTGCAGATCGTGATCTCTAGAGCAACCAACTAAAAAGCAACCAAAGAGGTATAGCTCAAAAGTCAATGTGAAAGTAAAAAGATGGAGTCCTGGAAATATACCTGATTTATCTAAAAGAAAGCTGGGAAGGAGGAACAAAGGAACTCAGAAGTGACAGGACATTGTTATTGGCTGAAGTGTCCTTCAAAATTCCTATATTGAACTTTGAAGCCCAAATGATCTCAGAACTTGAGTGTATGGAGAGAGAGAGTCTTTAAAGAGGTAATTAGGTTAAAATGGACTCTGAAAAACAATCTGAGGGGTTTGAAGTGGCGAGGAGTGGGAGGTTGGGGAAACCAGGTGGTGGGTATTAGAGAAGGCATGGATTGCATGGAGCACTGGGTGTGGTGCAAAAACAATGAATACTGTTATGCTGAAAATAAATAAATAAATATTTTTAAAAAAATAAATAAATAAAATGAGGTCAGTCATTGAGGGTAGGCCCTAATCCACTATGGCTGGGTCCTTATAGGAAGAGGAAATTTGGACACAGACAAGCAAAAGGGGACAGTGGTTGTAAAGACACACAGAGAAGATGGCCATCTTAAAGCCAAGAAGAAAGGCCCAGGACAACTTCCTCCCTCCCTTCCCATTCTCAGAATGAACCAACCCTCTGGCCCCTTAATCTCAGATGTCCAGCCTACAGAGCTATGAAAAAATGGACTTCTGTTCTTTAACCAGCTTCTGGTACTTTGTTATGGCAGGCCCAGTAAACTAATATTAGACATAAAAAAAAACGAATGTTAAGAGGCCAAACATAAAATCCAACTGTATCGGGGCACCTGGGTGGCTCAGTGGGTTAAAGCCTCTGCCTTCAGCTCAGTTCATGATCCTAGGGTGCCGGGATTGAGCCACGCATCGGGCTCTCTGCTCAGTGGGGAGCCTGCTTCCCCTCCCCTCTCTCTCTGCCTACTTCTGACCTCTCTGTCAAATAAATAAATAAAATCTTCAAAAAAAAAATCCAACTATATCAATACTTGGTGCTATATGCAAAATGCAGGCACTGTCAGAAAAGATGAAAATGCAAGACTGTTAATAAGAAACATACTTTAAACATAAAGACACAGACAGGTTAAAGGTAAAATAACTGGAAAAGGTATACCAAGCATACACAGAGCATAAAGAAGCCATATTCTGTCAGACGAACTTGACTTCAGAACATGGAAATCTACCAGAGGGAAAACAAGGACATTTCATAATGATAAAAAGGGTAAGTCATGGACAAAACACAAGCATTATAATACGTGGCATGGATCAACTGTATTTGTACAATTTTGATAATAAACAGTTGGAAAATATAATTAAACTTATAGTAGTGCTGAAATATTAAGCATATTAGAATAAACCTAATGGAATATATGCAAGTCTTCTGTACTGAAAATTACAAGATACCTTCTGAGAAATTAAATAAAATCTAAATAAATGAAGAGGTATATAATTGTCATGGATCAGAAGCCTCAAAACTGTGAAGGTCCCCAAAATGATCTGTGGATTTAATATAGTCCTAGGCAAAATCTCAGCAGGACTGTGGAAGGAAATGACAGACTAATTTTCCTATATGGAAATTCCAAAGGTCTAGAATAAGAAAAACAATCCTGAACTAAAAACTAAATTGGAGAACTTATATTCTCTGATTTCCAAATAAGTTATAGTGATCAAGACAGGCTGCTATGGGTAGAGGATAGATCAGTGGGTCAGTGGGAAAGAACGGGGAATCCAGAGACAGGCCCACACATCCACGGACAACTGAATTTCAAGGCACAAAGACAATGCAGGTAGGAACACGATTTAACAAATGGAGCTGGAATAACTGGAAGTTCATGTGGAATAAAAACTTCATTTCATACAAAAACTGATTTAAGTTAGATCATATATCTAAACAGAAAGCTTAGGGGGAATAAAGCTTCTTGAAATAAACACAGGAAAGAGTGTCTTCATGACTTGAAGGCAGAAGTTTTCTTACACAGAATGCAAAAAACAGTCGTGACAAAGGGGGAAACAAAAGGTAAATGTGACTTTATTGAATTTAAATTTTCAAAAGACCTCATTCAGTACCTAAGTAGGCAAGCCAAAGACTAGGAGAGAATATTTCTTAAACATATATTTGATACATGATTCATATCCAGAAGTAAAAAGCAACTTTATAAAAAAGAAGAAAAAAGGACAAAAGACTGCAAGTGATTCTTCACGTAAGAAGATAAACACATGGTCAGTAAGCTTCTTAATGTCACTGGTCATCATGAAATGCAAATGAAAACCACTCTGAGATATCATTTCACAGATACACATGAATCGCCAAAATAAAGACAGCAATATCAGAAGTGGGCAAAAATGAGCGTGGAGACCTTCCTACGCTGCTGGTGGAGTTTAACATGATACAATAATCTCAGAGAAGCATTTGGCAGTTTCTATTAAAGTCCAACACTTTCATGCCTCATGACCCAGGGTTTGCACTCCTAGGTATGTACCCAAGAGAAGTGAATATACGGGCCCACAAAAGGACTAGTACCAGGTTGATCACAGCAACCTTATTCAGAATAGGTAAAACTGGAGAGGGGATGAAAATCCATTAGCCTGAGAACAAATGAACACATTTCATAGAATAAAATACTACTCAGCAATGAAAAGGACTATTCATGGCATAAGTACACTGTTATTCCATTTAATTATGTAAAAGAATATAGAAGGTTGAGGGGTGCCTGGGTGGTCTGGTCCGTTAAGTGTCTGCCTTCGGTTCACATGATCTCAGAGTCCAGGGACTCGGTCCGGCATCGGGTTCCCTGTTCAACAGGGACTTTGCTTTTCCCTCTTCCTCTTCTCCTCCCCGTGCTCTCTCACTCTCTCTTAAATAAATAAATGAAATCTTAAAAAAAAAAAAAAAGAATATAGAATATTGATATATGGTCACAGAAATCAGAAAATCATTGCCTCTGATGTGTGTATGGTGGGGCAGGGGTTGGGGGTAAAAACTGGAAGGCTGCATGAGACAGTTTTCCAGAATGATGGAAATATTCCACAATATGATCTGACTGGCCATTACAACTCTCAAAACTTATCAAACCAAACACTTACAATCATATAATTGTTTAAAAATTATATTTCAATTTTAAAAATCGCTGTTCTATGACAAAATGGTCAGAGAATAGCTTGATAGAGCTTTACAGTTAAATTATACCATACTTCTACTTTTAGTTATAATAAGCCCAAAGGGAATGTGACAAAAAATGATGGAGAATTTTTGCTATCAATGAGTTAAAATCCAGCAGAGAAGAGAGCTTGCATGTGGACACTAGATCTCGAACACAAGAGATTCAAGCTTAACAGTGGCAATGCAGGAACCCCACTGAGATTCAAAAGAGGGAGACCTAAGGGTAATGCTAGCTACCCATGAAAATAAATGAGAAGATCTGTACGTCTAGTGTAGAATAATCTCCAAAGATAGATGCTAAGATGAAGAACATCTGGGTGGCTTGGTCAGTTAAGTATCTAACTTGGTTTTGGCTCAGGTCATGATCTTGAGGTCCTGGCATTGAGCTCCATGTCAGGCTCTGCACTCTGCAGGGAGTCTCCTTGAGATTCTCTCTCTCCCTCTGCCCTTCCACCACCTCTTGATCTCTCAAATAAATAAAACTTTAAAAAATATATATATGCCAAGATAAAGGAGGAAGGGGGCAAAACAATGTGCAGAGGAACTGTCTTTGGAGACATTCAAGAAGCTAAAAAGAGGAAAACTGAGGCTTGGGTCATGGGGAAATGTATTTCACTGTACGCCTCCCGAATTACCTAGGGAGTACTACATTTTTTAAAATTAGAGTAAACAGGGGCACCTGGGTGGCTCAGTGGGTTAAAGCCTCTGCCTTTGGCTCGGGTCATGGTCCCAGGGTCCTGGGATCGAGCCCCATATCGGGCTCTCTGCTCTGCGGGGAGCCTGCTTCCTCCTCTCTCTCTCTCTCTCTGCCTGCCTCTCTGCCTACTTGTGATTTCTCTTTCTCTGTCAAATAAATAAAATCTTTTAAAAAAATTAATAAAATTAGAGTAAACAATGATCAGCAAACACCCAGAAAAAGATGTAGCTATTACCACTGCCTCAGGGGGATGAGAATCAGAGGAGTTCAGGATTGGCTTTATGAAAGAGTGGGCTTCTGTGCTGCGTCTTATATGATGGGCAGGAGGTGGGGCTCAGACGTACAAAAAAAGGAAATCGTAAGAGCAAAATTTCCACCAGCAAATAGTGCACCATCTTTCTCTGTATACCACATAATCCAACAGACTCTTCCTTGTGTCATCCTGAGGCTAAGAAACAAATATATACTCCATTCCTTGCAACAGGCTCTTACTTAGGAACAGTTTGTATTTTGAATGAATTGCATGTTCTGATTTAAATGTTTGCTGTTGGTAATGTTTTGTTACCTTCTTGGCATTTATAGAGGGACAGAAAAAATAAATCTACCCAGCTGTTCTTAAATTGCCTCTCGATATGCAGTCCACCTCCCCAGGGCTTTTCCTCTGATGGAACGTCTGCCTGCTGGCTGAGTCTGCTGTTGACTGATCCCCAGTGTAGGAGGAACCCAGAGGGAGACCCCTCTGTCCTGCAGCTTGCCCTACCCGCTCCCAAGGATTTAGTTCCCTTAAACCCATTCCATTTTCTATACCACCAGTGGAAATTCCTGCAAGTTTCTGACATGGGCATGATGCCATTCTGCCTTCCTGTACTGATGCGGGTTTTCTTCTCCCCATTTTTGGATTCTTGTGGTCTTTTTGGTCAAATTATGGAAAGAGAGGGAAGAGTTCGATTTCTAAACCTTAAGTCAGCATCTTTCCTAGATGCCAGCCTGAGCTATTAACTTCACAGTACTGGACAATACTGGGAACCTGACAAACCCTGCCCTGAGGCTTCTATGTTTTAGGGAATTAATCTTATTGTGTTGTATTGGAATTAAAAAGAGTACATGCTTGAGTTGTATAGACAGGGTTCAGAACCTAGCTTCATCACAGTCTCAGGGAGTGAATGAACTTTTTTTTTTTTTTTAAGATTTATTACCACTGCCTCAGGGGGATGAGTATCAGAGGGGTTCAGGATTGGCTTTATGAAAGAGTAGGCTTTTGTGCTGGGTCTTATATGATTGGCAGGAGGTGGGGCTCAGACGTACAAAAAAAGGAAATCGTAAGAACAAAATTTCCACCAGCAAATAGTGCACCATCTTTCTCTCTGTTTTGTTTGTTTGTTTGTTTTAAGATTTATTTATTTGAGAGAGAGAGAGAGAGCATGCAAAGGAGAGAGAGAATCTCAAGTAGACTGCACAAGCAGAGCCTGATGACGGGCTTGATCCCACGACCATGAGATCATGACCTCAGCCGAAATCAAGAGTCAGATGCTCAACCCACTGAGCCACCCAGGTGCCTGATGGGAAGCATTTTTTTAGTTTCATTTTCCTCACCTGCAAAATGGGGATGTTAACAGCATCTCCTTCAGAGAATAGTTATGAGGGTAAAATGAGACAGTGTTTCTAAGGCTTCAGTACACTGCCTGGCACACAACCCTTACTAAATATTTAAAAGAATATTCTCAATTTTCCCTCAGCATTGGATATGGTGACTAAACTCAAATGCTCCCATCTAGATTCAGATTTTTCATATCTGAATTTTTTCAAGAATAGGTTTTTTAGAAATGATCATTTATTGTCAGGTTGAATCTGGTCTAATCTTAAAAGCAGTATAAGAAAACCTGGAAAAATGCATCTTAGCTGTCTAGACAGGGCTCCTTGGAGCCCCAGGGCCTCTGGTTCTCACTTTCCTCATCTGGCAAGCAAAATTCCATTTTCATCAAAATTTCACAAAGATGTATTTGGCCACAGTCCTGTACAGATGGAACTACGTTCTCAGGTTATGGTGCTACGGGTTTTTCTTCATAAATAAGGGGATTTGCGCTCTCCCAAGCTTGATATGTAGAGAAGGAGCCGAGGATTAAAAGGGTGACACGATGGGGATTAGGCGGATTTATTGCAAATCATTATTGGAGTGCATGAGTTACAGGTTCCAGATTAAGGGAAGTCTCTCTCTCCCCAGAACGTTTTCTTCAGTAGTAATAGGCAGGCAAAGCCTTTTTCTTTTTAAATCATTCTCTAATGAGAAACGGTTTAAGCTTGGGGAACTTCTCTGCACAATAAATTGGACAGATTCAGGGATATGCTGAAAGCTGATTCAGGAACATAACTACAGCACTTCTGTCTAGCGGAACCACATCAGCTAGAATTAGAATGAGAGGCTCAAGACAACTGCCCATGAGCCTGCTGCAACACGTGCCCCCAGAATCGACCAGAGACAGGTGCGCTCATACGAAGTCTTCCGCAGACCTCTCCCCACTGGCACCCCTCTGAACACTGTCCAAAACCCTCGAATGGAGCATCTGGGTGGCTCAGTCAGTGAAGCATCCGCCTTCTGCTGGAGTCATGATCTTGGGTCCTGGAATGGAGCTCCACATTGGGCTCTCTGCTCAGTGGGGAGCCTGCTTTGACAGCTCTGTCAAATAAGTAAATATTTTTTTTTAGATGTCATGCTTTTTACGCATTTTTGATGAGGGCCCTACAGTGAGACATCAGAACCAATGTATCCACACATTTAAACCTAAAACAATAATCAATACCTACTTTTACTATGTGAGATAACCCCTGATATTTCCTGCCCTATTTTATTAATTAAAAATGTTCAAAAGTTGAATTTCATGACCAACTAGGGGACCTGCAGTCGCACCTTGAGAAGCACTGTAGTAATGGCAGTGCAATAGCACGGCCGAGGCATAATAGCATTGCCTTTCTTGCTATGAAAGCAAATGGAGATTTTCAGTGCTTATAACTCACTCCTGGTATCCTGATTGGTTACACTTGCCATAACATGTATATTTGATTGTTTACTCTGTGTTTCTTGTGACATGAGTGTAGGGCTCACACAGGCAGAGCTCCCGTCTGCCTTGTACACCACTGTATCACAAACTACATATAAACACAGTGCCTGGTTCATATCAGACATTCAGTAAATGCTCATTACATTGATGAACTCATGAATGAATAAATACCGAGTATAACAGTTTCCAGGCCCAATAATATTACATGTAATTTTCAATTTTTTTCTAAACAGCTTTCATTTCTGAAGTCCTAGTCAGACAGTTTTTACCCTCTTGAAGAACTAGCTACGTCATTTTTGTTTTTCAAGTGACTGCTAAGGAGATCCATGACATATTCTGCGGGAAATGAGCTGTGGGGCTTTGCGGCTCATCCCAGGGTTAAAAAAAAAAACTAATCATCTTTACCTTTAAGTTCATGGCCCTAAAGCCAAGTAACCGCATGAACTCAAAGAGAGAGGGAAAAATCTATCTTCTCAATGTTTTTCTGGGAGTAACAGTTCCTGAGTATCTTGGCAGAGAAGCAGGCAGACTTTGGAAGTAAGACAGCCATCAAATCAGGAGCCTGGGAGCAAGGTATGATGAAGGCCAAGGAAGCTGCCAAATCTTGGGAAGTTCCTGGCCCTTGGGAAGGAATTGAGTAAAGGAGAAATAACTGGTAATAGGCCCAGATGGTGGAAGTGAAGAGACAAAGGGCCACATAGCAGGGAACTTTAAGAACACCAATGCAGGGGCGCCTGGGTGGCCAGTGGGTTAAGCTGCTGCCTTCAGCTCAGGTCATGATCTCAGGGTCCTGGGATCGAGTCCTGCATCAGGCTCTCTGCTCAGCAGGGAGCCTGCTTCCCTCTTTCTCTCTCTCTGCCTGCCTCTCTGCCTACTTGTGATCTCTGTCTGTCAAATAAATAAATAAAATCTTTAAAAAAAAAAAAAAGAACACCAATGCAACCCCAAGAGAGAGAACAAAGGGTGAGAATAGAGATCAACTGCTATCCATCCAGCCACACACAAAACACAACACAGATACTATGTAAGTATGGGTCAGCTAGCACTCATGGAGCCCAGTGACTCCTAAGTTTCAGTTCAAAGACTGGTTGTGCTTAGAGATTTATAACCCAAGTTTCTGGTCCTGATAGAGGAGAACCCATTCATTCACTTTGTCAGTGATCATTTCTTGAATGCAAACAGTAGAAATAGAACTGTCAATGTAGTAGACACAGTACCTGTCCTCAGGGAATTTCTCTTCTAATGGGGAATGTATATGCAGGTAATATTAATAAGTTAATTATATAATTAATCATTGATTGCAATTTGAAGAGTTATGAAGGTGCCCAGCGGTACCATAAATACTTGAGCTGTGCTCTAACGTGTGAAGAGGGGGCAAGTGGAACACTGTAAGCAGAGAAGACAGCATTTGCAAAGGCCCTGCAGCAGTGGAAGTATGTTGCAGTTGAAGACAGTGTAGGTGGCAGGTACTGAGTGGGGGCAGAATCTTGAGGCCATGTAAACAGGGTCCAGACCAGGCAGGAATTTGCAGGGCAGGCTGAGGAGCCGCTATTTTCTCCCATGGTGAAATATGGAGCCATTCAAGGGCTCTAATTTTTTTGTTTTGTTTTTGTTTGTTTAAGATTTTATTTATTTATTTGACAGAGAGAGCGAGTGAGCACGAGCGGGGGAGCGGCAGGCAGAAAGAGAGGGAGAAGCAGGCTCCCCACAGAGCAGGGAACCCGATGTGGTGCTCCATCCCAGGACCCTGGGAACTAGAAAATACTATTAGTTGAACACATGCTCAAGGAGAACTGAAAGTAAGTAATCATTCAGCATACGAAATTTTAAAAATGACACTATGTGGTGGGAAACACTGGTAGGCTCTCCTAATTATAGATTATAGGATTACTAAATTACTCAATTCATTCAGTAAGTCTCTATTGGCTATCTACCATGTTTCAGGCAATGTTTCCAAAAAAACCTTGCATGGTTCTTACTCTCATTCTGTTTATAATCTTACTCTTCACTAAATTAGGGATCCTCAATCTGGCAGCAAAATACAATTACCAGAGAAGCTTTTTAAAATTACCGATTTTCATTCCCAGAGGTTCTGGTTTAATTAGTCTGGAGTAGAGACCCAGAATGATTTTTTTTTTCAGCTGTCCAGGAGATTCTAATATGCAGGCAGTATTAAGAAACAATGGTCTGCAAAAGACGGTAAGAATCTGATCAGTTTGTATCTTATTTAATGTGACCTAAGTTACCTAGGACATTTTCTGTCTCAGGGTAGTAAAATGCAATTTTCTTACTAAACTAAGGACTTGAAAATTCTTCTAAAAATGTCAGCATCTAGAAATCCTTGAGTTTTTTTTTGTTTTTTTTTTTTAATCATTAGTCACTGGCTGAATACTAGGTAGCAACCAGTTTTTCATTGTTTTTAAAAATCTTAATGTTTTCCTTTCACTGTTAGTTTTGAATCCCATTTATGAAAGCCTTTCAATTCTCCATTATTAACCGCTCCTCCTAAGTGATTAATGTTAAGGTCAGAAATTACCCTTGAATTTCCATTTTTAGTGTCAAGTGTCAAATGGGTATATATTCTTAGATGAAACTGTCAAATTGATCATCAGTTAGATATTTGTTTCGTTTCTGCAAACCTTTGTCCCATTAGTACTTTAATTGCTCACTCGTCTTCACCTTTCAATAGTGAATCTCCATACAGTGAAAGTTTTATCAAAAACTTGAAAAAACTTTCTACCTGATTCAAGCCCTCATTTCCCTCAGCAACCTTTTTGTTTCAACTTTTCAAGAGTTTTTCACAGGGTTAAAAAAAAGAAAAGAAAAAAGAAAGTTGTTGGGGCGCCTGGGTGGCTCAGTGGGTTAAGCCGCTGCCTTCGGCTCAGGTCATGATCTCAGGGTCCTGGGATCGAGTCCCGCATCGGGCTCTCTGCTCAGCAGGGAGCCTGCTTCCTCCTCTCTCTCTCTCTCTGCCTGCCTCTTTGCCTACTTGTAATCTCTCTGTCAAATAAATAAATAAAATCTTTAAAAAAAAAAAAAAGAAAGAAAGTTGCTCTCATCTCTAACACCATGTTTTGCCTTCCCTGAAGGATTAAAGTATCTAGCTGAAGAACCCTATTCTTCCTTATTTCCTTTTCAGATAAAGCTGAGCAAACCAGATGAAATATCTGAGAGCTTTCTGAGTTTCCCAGCAACTTAGGTTCACTGCCTACTGATGACATTCCTCTTTTTTCCCTTCTCTGGAGACATCTAGAGATACCTCCCATTTTCTTTCATTTCTTGATTTGATCCTTAATACCGCATATGAGCTACTGAAACAGTTGCTTTGGCTTGGCATCTCCCAGTCTTTGGTCTTGGCCTTGCCACACCAGCTATCTGAGTCCTAATTTCAGAGAGATAAGGTGGGTTAGGTATTAGATATAATGAATATGAACCCCTCAGCACAATGTCTATACTTTCTAGGACACAATAAAACGTAGATAGGGTTAACACCAAAGTATATGACTCCCCCATTTAATAGCAATCCATTATATTGCTGTAGGCCATGCAGCATTCTTTCCCATAAATAATTTCAGTCCAACTCCCATTAGAGAAAGAAGGCTTAAACACTGGAGAATTGGTTCCCCAGGAGCACATCTGTCACAGGAACATTTGTTCTTTCGTTTGACAAATATTAATCAGGTATTCTCTCCAAGCCAGGCTCCGGGCTGGGAGCCAGGGTTCCGGCAGGGAACAGGGCAGACACGTACTCGGTGGCTCCTTGGAACTCACAGTCTTACCAGGGAGACTGATATTCTCGTGAGCATGCTACAGTTTGATGTGGAAAGTGGCCTTGAGGGACCCCGGGGCAACCCTGACAAGCACAGAAATCATGATGCCAAAGATGATGATGATGGCAACAAAGATCTGCATTTTTTATTTGAAAAAGTAGGGGCATTCCCCATGATCGCTCCTTTTAAGGAGCGTTCAGATTCTTGCTGGAGTAAGTGAACCAAGGACTGAGTTTTATAGACACTGTCCAGAGTGAACCCAAAACCTCAGGGCGCTGAGTGCCGCCTGCTGACTTGGCCTCAGGGCTGCCCTTCTCACAGGCTAATGGGAGAACTGCACTTCGACACTGGTTTGTACTGATTTGTACCAGTTTGCACTGCAGTACTTGCTCCCCAGGGTCTCGCTCTTCCCATTTTGAACACTAAATTGTTTCTTGCTTTAAAAAACAAAACAAACAAACAAAAAACAAACGAACAAAAACAACACTCTGCTTATAGTTCAAGCATTGATGCTTACTACATTTTTTCCAAAGGCGTCTTTGAATTTATAGCATGCTGTTCCGCTTCTTCCTTTATGTTTCGCTATTATATGCCCTCCCTTTCTAACTACTTCCTATGATACTACATTACCACGCTATAAATCTTTGTATATAATCTTCTATCATGTCACTAATTATTCCTTAGATCTGATATCTACAAGATATATGACAAAGAACTCTACAGCTTTTAAGCTTCTTAAGACTTTATTGCCAAATCTCCTTCCAGGGAAACAGTACTGACACAGACTATTTTTGTACCGTATTTCCATTAGCAGTGCCTGAGTACCAGATCTGTCCTGCCTTCACTTATTCTGAACCCACACACACACACACACACATACAGAGTTAAATTCTATAAAAATTATAAGAGTTACACAATGCCTGAAGTATCTCTCATTTTATGATGTTAGCAGTCTTTTATGTTCAAAGCCTAGATATACTTTTTAAATTGGGGGTTATAAATGGCTGTATTCTATGCCTATCTTTTCATTTTTGTTTATGGTGAGATCATTCTGAAAGACAGGATGGATCTCATCCAAAATCGGTTTGGATGACAAGACTGACAAACACCATACACACACGAAGAGGGAATGAAAGGGTTTATTATTTATATGATGGGAGCTTTTGGAAGAGCATGGCTAGCTTTCTCAGGGGGTCCAAAAATGAGTTGAGAAAGCAGGGAAAGGAGACTGGCATATGGTTTTTATGGCAATTAGACAGTGGGGCTGAGGTTTCCGGGCAGATAGAGCTGGGATGGTCTGAACCACTTCCAGGTGCCAAGGGAGAGAGCACCAGGCTCTGCTGGGTTGCCCAGATATGGGCCAAAAGGCAAAAAGAGGGAGAATGCAGCTTAAATGCTGGCGGCAGTCAAAGATCAGAACATGGAGTGAGATATTTTATGAGTTTATCTGTTGGAATATTTGATAAAGAGACACTTGTCCGCTTCCACTCTTGGATTACCTGTGGTACAGTTCATAGGAAACTTCTTGGCCCTTTTCATTTACTCACTGTTTTTAAAGATAATAAAGTAATTTCCCATCATTTTTCTGAAGGTGATTAATTTTTTAAAGCTATAAACTCATGGATTTAAACATATTTGATCAGTTTCAACCTATCATAATTATTAACATTATTAAAATGCAATTTGTCCCAACTTTTGCTAGTGGGAGACTCTTTAAGTTGCCTCTGGAGTCCTTCTGTCTTGACCCAAGTAGGATCTGGTGGTCTCCCAGCAATCCTCTCTAGGTGTGAGACAAGATGATTCATGCTTATCGTGGCTTTTCTGCCCCAGACCTGGAATAAGCTATTTCTTAAGACGCCCAGGTTTCTCTCCATTACAAATTTTATTTCAAGACCACAATCTGGGTACTAACTCATTGCAACTATGCTGTTGATTATCTCTAGGCATTTTCAGTGGTACACAGAGCTAAGAAATACACACACATACACACACACGCACACAGGACCTCATGAGTTCATTTTGTTCTTATAATTCAAATCTAAGCCTGAAGGATGTTTACTTAAACTTTTCTCTATTATATATGTGCCCCCTTTCTTTCACATGGAGAATCTTGGCTCTCAAGGATGGCAGGAGTGACAGACTAAGAATATTCCATAATTACTCATTTGCTTATTCATGTATTATATCCATGACAGTATCATAGTAACCACACTGATATTAGGAGTGATAGTGGTGACAGTATGATTGCTGACAATGTGAAAATTGTTTAGGCACATGCTCTGCCCATCCCCCTCCATTTACTGCAGTTCTCCTGTATCTATGCTGCCATGGTATCAAGTGATGATAAACTACAACGTATCCTTAGCTCTCACTGAGTTTGAGTTTTAGGAGGACCTATATAGCTAATACTCATGGGTCCTCCTACATCTATGTCACTCTAGTCATTGGGTGGGAAACAAAACAAAACAAAACAAAAACCTCTGAGCACCACAGATTCTTACATCCTTTTCCAAGTGTTGCCACCTTATTTCTCACTTTTTTCTCATTCTGATTTTTTTTTAATTTTTTATTTTTTATAAACATATGTTTTTATCCCCAGGGGTACAGGTCTGTGAATCACCAGGTTTACACACTTCACAGCACTCACCAAAGCACATACCCTCCCCAATGTCCATAATCTGATTTTTTAACGTTCTTTAAGGTCTTATCTCCTTTTCTTAATCTCTTCAAGTTTTGTTTTTTTTTTTTTTGAAATAGGTTACAGTTTTAATCTATTTTGAGAGCTTATCTTTCTGGCACGCTTTCATTGTCTGCAGGGATGCTCTTCTGCTCCTTGCTCTCTTTTGCTGACAGTAACTTGGTATGGATCTGACTTGCATACTTCCCTGTGGCTGATTTTTGTGTAAAACTGGTTTCCTGAACTTTTCAAAGGAGGTATGGTTCAGGATAGCTTTTATAACTCCTCAAAGCTCCTTTTACTGTTGTTTTACAATGCTCAATAAGAGCCGCCTGCTCCTGGCTTTCCTGGCTCTTCCCCTCCCCCTTTTGTCTTTGTCCCTCTGTCTCTGTTCTGCTCTGTTTGCTTCTCCCAGCAGTGAGGTCTCAGAGCTGGCCCCTGCCCTGCCTGGAGCTCATCTGGTCCGCGTAGAGAATTCACAGGGGCTGGACTATTGGTGATACCTCAAAACTTTTTTTTTTTTCAGCGTAACAGTATTTATTGTTTTTGCACCACACCCAGTGCTCCATGCAATCCGTGCCCTCTCTAATACCCACCACCTGGTTCCCCCAACCTCCCACCCCCGACCCCTCAAAGAGGTAAAGGATCTGTACTTGAGGAACTACAGAACACTCATGAAAGAACTTGAAGAAGACACTAAAAGATGGAAGACCATTCCATGCTCTTGGATCAGAAGAATAAACATTGTTAAAATGTCTATACTGCCTAGAGCAATCTATACTTTTAATGCCATTCTGATCAAAATTCCACCAGTATTTTTCAAAGAGCTGGAACAAATAATCCAAAAATTTGTATGGAATCAGAAGAGACCCTGAATCACTAAGGAAATGTTGAAAAACAAAAATAAAGCTGGGGGCATCACGTTACCTGATTTCAAGCTTTACTACAAAGCTGTGATCACCAAGACAGCATGGTACTGGCATAAAAACAGACACATAGACCATTGGAACAGAGTAGAGAGCCCAGATATGGACCCTGAACTCTATGGGCAAATAATCTTCGACAAAACAGGAAAAAATACACAGTGGAAAAAAGACAGTCTCTTCAATAAATGGTGCTGGGAAAACTGGACAGCTATATGTAGAAGAATGAAACTCGACCATTCTCTTACACCATACACAAAGATAAACTCAAAATGGATAAAAGACCTCAACGTGAGACAGGAATCCATCAGAATCCTAGAGGAGAACATAGGCCGTAACCTCTTTAATCCCTCAAAACTTTTTAGTGTGGCCTCCTTACACTCATCCAGTATCGGAGAGAAGGACCCCCTCCTCATTTCTGCTGCCGTGCTTTCCAGTGAATACCTATTGACTATGGGGGGTTCTCCTAGTCTCAGCTCTAAATGTCACCCTGTGGTTCCACTCTTCCGCCACAAAATATGTCAATACTGTGGAGATCCTGTGGTCACTGGTTTGTCCCTATCTGCTTGGATTTAATATCTCTTAAGTATTAGTTCGGCTCTGAGAGATCCCAGGCTTAGAAGTTTCAAAGAAATGAATGTGCTGTCTCCCAGCACACCCACTTATATTTATATAGGAATCATGGTCTTGGAAACTGTACATATCTACTACAAGAAAAGTGGCAGAATCTTACAAGGACAACCTAGAATTATAATGATCATTATGGAGAACATTCCCACTAGGTAGGATTGTTCATGTAAGGAATGTGCTTGAAAGCAAGGGCTCCCAAGTCAAATGAACTTGAATAGAATAGGATACCTATTTTAATTGGATTGCAGGGGACTCCGAGAGGCTTCAAGATTCCAAAAGTCATTAATTTTCATTAATGATACAAGAGGAACCTAGAACAAGACTATGAGACTGATGAGACTTCTACTGCTCCCCTCCACCCTCCTTCACCTGAGTAGTCAGTCTACTATTCCTCTATCTGAATTGTGTGTCCCTTCTCAAGAGGCTCTAAGACCATAATCGTCAGTCCACCAAGTTAGTAGTCCCATGGCTGAGGGGACTCTGAGGAACGCTCCAGTAAACAGCTATGAGTTATTCCCTTAAACAGCCAAGAGGAAACTAAAACTAAAATTAATGGTAAACCTTGCTAAATTCTGGTAGATACCAGGGCTCCACAATGTATTTTAAAACTCACTCACTCCAGAGCCTGCAGAAGGGCTTCTGGGGAAAGTGGGAGGAGCCAGCAAAAGGTGAGAATTCTTACCAGAGTTGGCTCTCCTGGATCTCTGTACTGTCCAGTAGAGGTAAAATTTCAGGTTGCCCCCTTCCATTGCAAATCCAGACTCTGATGAATTTAGTTTTGGGGGGTACCTGATGGTTGCTGATCCTTTCTCTCTCAGGGACAATTATGTCCTTATTTGCCTCATTTTGTGTCCCGAGAACCTGGCCTGGCCTTCTGCCTGGCTGGGTCATGCAGATTGCCGGTTTAAGTGTATGCAGATGGCTCAGTCATCAGGGTGGTGGCCCCAAAATAAGGCTGGACAGAAACATGGGCTGTATTCCATATGCAGTGAGGATCCTACCAACTGTTGCCAGCTCTCAGGTAAGCTAAGTCTTCCTTTCTTTGGGCTATTTCATGGAATGGCACTGAATCTTCGAGGGTAGCATCTTTTTCACCCTCTTTGGGGACACCTCTTGTGTCTAAGGGTTTGTTCTATACTGCCAAGAATATTTACTGTTTGTCCTGGCTGAAAACTGGCAAGATATCTGAAAGGATTTTTTTTTCTTTTTTAGGTAGCTCTGTGGCCAGAAATTGCACAAATTGGAAGTAGATATTCAAAGCCTAACCTTAGGCCTTCTTCCCTGAGCTAAATGAAACTATGTACCCAGAGGGAAAGAAAAACATTCCAAAGACAAATAGTTCTAAATTACAATACAGGAACTGCCAAGCAAATGATTTCCCCAAGACAGAAAATGAACAAGAAGAACTGACTTCCAGAAGGTGAACCCAACATTATGACCTATGAATAGCTCAGGGAGATTCAGCAGAAAGTGTGAGAACTCCAGAGCAGTAGCTGGGAGGCGCTGGCAAGCTACTGCCTTATTTATTGTTATTATTATTTTTTTAAATCACATCTCTTAGGCTGAGAGTCTAGTCAGAAACAGGGAGTTCTTAAAAACATGACAACGGGCCCCAGGTGGAGTTGCTCATGCTAAGCCTCACCTCACCAAAGTGAGACTTAACTTTATCACAATTTTGGCTCTCCCGGAAACGGAATTGTTCAGGAAACGCCTGCTAGATACCTGCCTTCCCCTAAAGGAAAGTAACCTCACAATAACCACCCTGCTTTCCCGCCTAGCATAACTGCCTTATTCCTGCTCCTTTCTGCCTCTAAAAGTTTTCCATTTTGTACAGTTCTTTGGAACGCCCTTGTATCTGCTGTATCAGATGCCCCCTGATACACGAATCACCGAATAAAGCCAATAAAATATATAAAATTACTCAGATGAGTTTTGCTCTTTAAGAGTAAACGGGGAAGGACCTTTTAAACATAAAAACACTGGAAACAGTCACAAAGGAAAGTAAGATAGAGCCACCCATGTGAAATGTAAGGTCCCTCCTAGATATCCAGTTATCTAATCGCCACAGCAATCAGCAAGGATTCACAAAGAGAGCAGAACTTTTCTGATACTCAGAAGGAAGTGACCTGAAGATGTCCTCTCTTGGCTATAGTCTTAGAACTTAGACTCATCCTTGAAATGGCCAAGATCGACCTCCTGATTTACACCAATAGGTTAAAACCAAAGGATTTGAATCTTATCACCCAGATTGATGGAGATGCCCTGGTTTGGCAAGGTGCTAGCTCAAGAACTAGAGAATGAAAGAATCCATTTCTCCAGGTAGTTAATAGGTCCCCAATTAATTCAACCCTAAGAATCCAGGATCGGTCGGGTATTATGACACACTGTAACACAGTATATAGCCTTGACCTAGAGTGTATGCAGAATGGGTAGGCAATAAAGACAAGTGACAGTCACTCTTAACTTTATTTAGTTTCTTGTGTTGGTCTGTGTGACAGTGAATTAGAGGAATCCAAATTTGCCACAGGTGGTCTCAACTTGCTGAAAACCAAAGCGAGAAAACAAACTTATGAAACAGG
Organism: Mustela nigripes; assembly: GCF_022355385.1. Classification (NCBI taxonomy): domain Eukaryota; kingdom Metazoa; phylum Chordata; class Mammalia; order Carnivora; family Mustelidae; genus Mustela; species Mustela nigripes. The sequence continues at coordinate 73,933,601 of NC_081568.1, read as the reverse complement.
TAAGTTTGAGAGGTGATCGTTAACACCCCAAGATTATTTTTCTTTTATCGATTCATTTAATGTCAACTTCCTGTAGTGTTTCTAGTTTTTCTGCGTGAAGCAACAAGGAAAATAGGGGGTTAACGTGGTTGGGGTCATGTACAGTGGAAGATCCTAAGAAACAGATGAAGCTTGTCAATATTTTTGAATAATATTTACAAAAATATCTACCGGATAAATGTTGACCCAGTTGCATAAAATGTCAAGGCAGAAAGTATCTGAGTGTTTGCGAATGGAACACTGAATGTTTGTGAATAGAACATTAAGGCAGGGGCAGGGATTGGACTTGGGGAGTCAGCACTTGGGGAGTAAGAATTTAAGGGAGGCTCTCAAGGTTGACCTTGCACGTCAGTGACACCCATGAGTGATTGCCCACTCAAACTGTGGCCTCACGCCCCTTACTCACCTCGCTGACCACCTTGTGCTGGACTTGCTGAGGCTGACTATTCAGCCACAGTAGCAAAGGAAGTCTCTGATTCCTAATTGTGCCCTTAGACCTTTGTCGGTGGAAATTTACCTCACACTGCCCTTATAGACCCAGCCTGAGAAAGCTAGTTATGTGCTAGCCTAAGGGGAAATTTCACTCAGCCTGCGAGGGTAACCGAGGGCTCCATCTAGTCCCTGAAGAACACCTTTTCTAAATTCATACCCATGTCACATGCAAAGAGCTGTTAATAGGAACAACAGTAAAAATGGCAGAGAGAAAAAAATAATCCCGTCAAGACATGTGCCTTGATTTCTAAGACCTGAAACTGACTGCACAAGAGACAGTCTACATCTGGTTGCATCGGGACAAACAATTCTCCAGTGTAGGGGTGCAATCTGTCAGCGTGAGCCCTACTCTGCAGGTTTCTCTTGCTGTCCTGGAGGGATGAAACTGACTTTCCCAAAGAAGACAATTCTGCATGATTTCTTTCCTATTTCCTCCTTCAAAACACTTGTGGGCAAAAAGGGCTCACATCTGGAGTGCTTTTTTTGCTCTATTTTCCAGTAATTAGGTCTCTTTCCCATTGTCTGGGGTTCCTCGGCCTCCTGGGGGAAGGGTGTCAACGCATTGCCCACAGGCTGCCTGGAAGCTCTCAGATCAGGAGAGAAGAGAAGCGCTTTAGGGAAAAGGGAAGAAATTCGTTGAGCTGAAGACACAGAGCAGAAGTGCAAGCTGGCTTTGCCTCTGAGCCCGGACAGGATACGCAGCCATCAAGGAACTGAGCTCAGCACTTGCACCTCCACCTCTCCCCGGACCCCCTTTCCCAGCACCCACCTCGGCCTTTCTTTCCTGGGGACACTGCCAGGAGAAAGCAGATTTTCTCTGCTTCCACAGGTCTCTCTTTAAGGAATGAGTATCTTCTTATTCTGCCCACTCACTACCTCTCTCCTCATTATTCTCAGCAGGTTCGACATCAAAACCTGGCTGCCTCTATCCCGGGAACTCATTCTTTTCCTGGAGAGCATGGTTTCATGTGTACTGTTCTGCTGCTGCACCAAGCCTTGGGACACATTTCTTGCTGAAAATTGCAGCCCTAAATTTAGTTGCAAGGCCATCATCTGCATCATTTCCCCAGGCAGGTCTTACTAATTCTAATACTATAAGAATTACAGTTTCCTGTGTGTTTAGCTCTAGTCCCATATGTCGGCATCATTTGCATCCAGCCTCCCACAGCCCAGTCCCATCCCTCTCTCCAGCCTGCATCTCCTGGTCTCCTTTCCTAGAGCTGACTGCTCCCTAGTCCTCCCGAACACCCACATACATTCCCCCTGGAAGTTGTTCCCCAGACTGTGCTTTCCCACTCCTTTAGCCCCACCTGGAGGGTCTTAGCCCCCAGGTCTACCTTTCCCATTGGTGCCCTGCACACTGAACTCTGAATCATTCTCAAGGATGCACCCTGCCCCGTGAAGCCTTCCCTAAGCTCCCACTATGCCCTGTAGACACAGAGTTCTGACTCTGGGCCCAAGGCCTTTTCCAAATTTATCTCAAAAGACCCCAACTGACAATTTTGAAAGAACAGGATCAGAGAAGGAGCCCCACTATTCCTTGGGGCTAGCCATAATGAAATACACTCCACTGCTAGACATTTGGAAATCAGAGGTTTCCATATGGGATGTGATGCTGTGGCCCCGTTTGCAGATGGAATGTAAGGTACACACAGAACTCAACAGACTGTGTGTGTCTCAGTCTTGCACACCTGAGGGTCTCAGTACACTCCACCCCTGTATCAGTTTCTAGATCTGCCACAAGCTGGGTAGCCACAGGAGTGGGTGGACTCACACGTCTGGAGGCTAGAAGTCAAAGATCAAGGTGTCAGAAGAAGTGATTTCCTTTTAGGCCTCTCTCCTTGGCTCATAGGCAGCCGTCTTCCAGCCATGCTCCCACCTGGCCTTTCCTCTGCGCACCTGCCTGCCTGCTATCTTTCTGTGCATCCTAATTTCCTCTCTTAATAATGATGCCAGTTGGAAGAAATCAGCGCTCACTCTAACCACCTCATTTTAACCTAATCACTCCTATAAAGGCCCTATGTCCAAACCCAGTCACACTCTGGGGTCCTGGGGGTTTAGGGCCTCAGCATCTGAATCTGACCGGTACACAGTTCAGTCCATAACAACTCCTTGTATCAGGGCTGTTTTTCCCATTCACTTAACTAAATCTTAGTCATCTTCTGCAACCCAGCTGAAATACCACTTCCTGAAAACAGCCCATCCTAACTGGCTCTTGCTCTCCAGAGACAAGTTCAGGCCCCTTTTGAGGCCCCCTCTTACTTCTGTTTGTCATGATTTTTACCAAATAAATCACTGTGTCAGTAACTGGCTGGCTTTTGTCTCCCTCCGTGAGAATTTCCTCTTCCACAGCGCAGGAAGACGGCCGGTGTTGCTCCCTGCTGCACCCTCAGAGCCCAGCCAGGATCTGGCCCAGCTATCAACCCCACCCACAAGTAAATGAGTAAGGCTTTCAAGAAGTAATTAAAATCACAGAACCCTCTTTGGAGTTATTGCTTTCAAACTATCCCTATGTTTTCTCAATTTTGCTTAGGTTGCCTGCTAGAAAACTCTCCTCAGGTCCCAAAGCCCACCTCAGACAGCCTCCTCGCTCTTTCTCCTTACCCAAAGCACAACTGAGTCTAGCTTCCTCATTAATCCTGCAGCACCTTATTCCTGCAGTTGGCTTTATGCTTAACTGTGGTGGAGAGGGGCTCGTTAACATGTTTCTCCCTCACACACACCTCACTCACCTAAGCTGTGATCTCCTTGAAGGTAAGAGCAGACTTTCACTAGAAATCCCTGGTACACAGCATCATGCCTGCTTAATAATGACTTGGTGGTTTTGAGGAGGTAGGGCATGGCCATGGCCCAATGTGCCTAGATAGAGCCAGTCGTGAAGGCTGTGCAGTTCTTCTTAATGGTTCTAGAATCACTAAGGGGGCTCTTCACTGCTGTGCCCACCCAGAGGCTTTGGCGGGGCTAGGTGAGCTGCTGCTCACTCATTTCCCAGAAACAGCTATGGAGCTGGCTCTAGAAGGACTCTGATGACTCAATATCCACATTCTTGCCTTACAAGAAAGGAGGAGGAGGAGGCAGGGAAGGAGAGAAAGAAACCAAGAATAGGAAAGAACAAAGAAATCCTGTGAACCCTTTGGAATCTGATTTCAATTCAGACAAGAATTGGCCCTGGTCTTTGGTCTAGGGTTAAACAAACTGAAGCACAAACGGCTGGACCAGCCTGGAGGGAAGGGAAGGACCAGGGAGGCAGCCAGTGCAGACTCCATGTCGTCTCCTGTGGCTCAGGCTCCTTGTCTGTGAAAAGGGAGTAGTTATGTCCACTCCATACTTCACAGCAGTATGATGAGACGCAGACCAGACATCTCCAGAAAGAGCTCTTGGAAGGTTCATGAGCTCTTCTTGTGGAGGTCCTTGTTTAGCTTCAGAGTGGTTGGCAAATAAATGAGAAAATCAGGGTTCCCTGGAAGGACATACCCAGGTCTGCCTGGCAGCCATATGCCCCAAGTTCAGAGCTACTCCATGCACTGGAGCGTTCTGAGGTTTGCGGAGAACCTAGTCTTTATACAAGCTGAAGAACGTTGCCTTTATTTCTCCATCTCTGGACATATTTCTGCCTCTCACCATCTTGACCTCTCCATGAAAATCACTCTTTTACCTTATCCCTTGTCTCAGCCCGGAGACAGAGGTGGGGGACAGCCACGCCACTAGGTTGAAATCATGGCTTCTAGGGTCCCTGCGGTCAGAGTTCAAATTCCAGACCTGCTGCTTACCGGCTCCGTGATCTGGAAAATATCTGATCTGCAGTCCCCTCTTCTTGAACATGATAAAGTAACAGTATCTGCCCTGTGCGCGGGTCAGGAAGCTTAACCCAGTGCATGCTTCTGAGGAGCACAGGTCTGATATGAGTGCTCCACAAACAGGAGCCCCGACGTAATACTGTAACTCCAACTCCGGTCAATACTCTCCTTCCAGATGTGCTCACTTGGTCTATTTTCTCCATTCCTCTCTTCCTCAGACATTCTTCCTTAAGCATCATGAACCTAATTCAGCCCCAGAATTAGGTCTCTTAATGGGCACCAGACATCCCACAGAAGAGGTAAAAGTTTCTTAGGCTGTCTGGAGGTAAAGGACAAAGAAAATGAAATTCCCCTCTTGTAATAGGGTGTCTCTGGTAGTGAAGGGGCTTTATGACAGACCCCCCAAAGTTTTGGAAGGTGCCTTCTTTTCTCTTCCCTTCATACTTAAGCAGACCCCTCTGCTGCTCCTTTATAAACCATGCTCAGAAAATGCAGTCAAGATATAGGAGCTTTCAATTCAAAGTTCTCAAAGAGTTCTCAATTCTAGATTCACTTTTTTTCTTAAGCAAGCAGCATAGTTATTAGCTATGGAATATGTAAAGGGCACAGAGAGTTACCGAAGCATCGAGTCAAGAAGTGCAAATGTCGGGACGCCTGGGTGGCTCAGTTGGTTGAGCAGCTGCCTTCGGCTCAGGTCATGATCCCAGCGTCCTGGGATCGAGTCCCACATCGGGCTCCTTGCTCCGCAGGGAGCCTGCTTCTCCCTCTGACTCTGCCTTCCACTCTGTCTGCCTGTGCTCGCTCTTGCTCGCTCTCTGACAAATAAATAAATAAAATCTTTAAAAAAAAAAAAAAAAGAAGAAGTGCAAATGTCAAAGGCAAAAAGAAAACTATAAATATAGTCACAGACTTGAACGTATAGGTAGCCGAACAGCTGTGAATGTCCTTGAGAAAATGTCCTTGGAAAATAGCCAGATGCTGATTCAGGTGTTGCTACTGACAGTGGGCAATGCTACCTGGCACATGGTAGGAGTGCAACAAAAGTTAGTTGAATGAATGAATGAAATGTAGACACACTAAACATTTATCTTTTTGATAAAATAGGAGTGGAAGATTTGAAATGGTTTAAAAATCACACTATCTCCTTAAGCTCTTTCTTTCATGATATATCAACCCTTTAATGTTCTCCTTTTTCACCGTTACATCAAATGCCCTTCTGCTTCTAGTTATCATGACTATTTAGATGGTTGGCTCAAACCAAGACAATGCACTGAGGTCTGGATTTCCATCCACTTTATGCGGCACTGGCCCCAGAATGTGGCAGCAGCCCCCGCAAGATCATGAAGCAGCCTCGAATGCTAGGAGGTGATCGACGCTCCCGTTTCTCTATTCATCCCCACCCTGTGATATGTGTTAGCGGCATAGTTAGCTTCAGTATTTTTACGTAGCATCACCCTTAGTCTCAGGTTTTAGTCCACTTCATCTCCTGGCCCATCCCACTTCATTCCATTCTTTCATGTCTGCAGTGAGCACTGCCTGCTAGAGGCCCCTTCTTCCCAGTCCGTATGCACTCCATGTAGCTCTCTGTGCGGAGTGTCACTGTGACCCAGGCTTCAGCCCCACCAAGGCTTGTCCCAAGTGTACTGCCCCTAGTACCTGCCTCCTCTTCAAACTGTCAGCGATGTTTAAATGACTAAACAGGACTTACTGATTTTGAATCAAACAGGTAGTATTTTCTTCCATGTTCATCAACAATGCCACCTCTTGTTAGGATCACCTGAAGGTTGCAAACCACGGCAGAGGCAGCTGTTTGTGAGTGAAACTGCCTGAACCCAGCAAAGGGCTGAATGTCTGCTTTCGTGAGATGAACATTTTCTGGACAGCCATTGGCCTTTCTTTCTCTCTTCCTCTATGCAGGGAAGAGATTAGATCATAGGATATTTTTCGTTTAATCTATCTTCCTCTGGCAGTGATAGATAACTTCTTTGCATGCCACATTTAAGTGAATTTATGGTTGTCATCTTGGTTGTAATTTTTTTTAAGAGAGGGAGAGAGTGGGGGAGGGGCAGAGGGCTAAGGAGAGAGAGAACCTTAAGCAGGCTCCACACCAAGTCCATGCCCTAAGATCATGAGCTGAGACAAAATCAAGAGTCAGGCACTTAACCAACTGAGCCACCCAGACACCCTTAGTTATGATTCTTAAAAGGAAATATGGTTGGATAGAATAGCACACAGAACAGAAAAGAATGAACTACTTCATGCAACAAGGATGAATCTCATAGAAATAAATGTGGAGCAAAAGAAACCAGAAACAAAAGAGTATGCACTGCCTGATTCTGTGGTTACAAAATTCAAGTACATGCAAAACAAGTATCTAGCAACAGAAGTTAGAATATGGTGACCTCTGAGGAGGAGGTTAGTGGCTAAAAATGGGCACAAGGAAGTTTTAGGGGTGCTGGAAATCTACATATTGATGTGGATGGTGACTGCACAGGTGTATTCATATATAGGTATTTATTGAGTTACCCACTGAAGATTTATATATCTAACTATATGCATGCTATGCCTCTATAAAGAAGCTAAAAGCAGAACTTTGCAACATAGACACCTGACAATTTGATACACCACCGCAAAATGATGGGTTGCCAAGATAAGATCCAGAATTCAGCTTGCAAATTTGTCTTCTAGGTGGAAAGGGAGCTTACTTCAGATGACCATCATACACCATGGCTAAACACCATGTACTGACTGTCCCTTATGGAAGAAACCCTGGGGAGATGCTAAGCATTTTAAGGTCGCTCCTTTCCTTACTCAACAGAATCCTAGTGCATTGCTGAAAACATCCCTGGGGAAAAGTGCATTGGGGAGAAGCGACCTCAGAGACATCTTAATTCACATCTCCACTCACAGAATATTCTTTCTAAAACTTGTTCATTTCAAACCCAAAGCAATGAATCTTTGTAATAACAAGAACTTATATTTCTGCTAATGTCAACCAATTCTGAAAAATAATCCATCTGGAAAAACTGTATTAGCTGTGAAAATGACATTTCAATATTTGGAGTGCAGCTGGCTTAAGAGGAAGATTCCCTGAGTGGCCACATGTAGGCTGCGTATTTTTCAAATAATTCAGCCTTTCGGATCTTCGGAAATCCATTTAGTCTGGAAATTACTAGGGGCTAGTTCAATCAAAAAATAAGCCTGGGTTTCTAAGGGTACAAGAGTCATTCTAGGAGGCAAAAATCAATTTTGGAAGGCCTTACATGGCTCTTGGCATTGAGATCTGAAAGCTCGCTGTCCATGAAAGGTAACAGCTGCTGTGAAAGGACATTCCCAGGCAACCCTCTTTGACAGCTGTGCCTACCTGGGCAGCTGTTTTCAGAGGTCGTTTAGTTGAGCACATTAGGACATGGATTCCTTAGTATCTTGTTTTCACACAATCTTCTCTGCAAGAGCAAGTGAGGCTTTACTTTAATGCATGGTGTGGTGGGAGTAGTAATGCAGGCAAAACTCATCTGTAATGTATATTACTGTGTGTGCCCTACATCTCAGTATTCGTTTGCCTCATTTACAAAAAGGGCTGATAACTCATACTTTTTTCAGAATTACTTGGGACATCAGTGATCTGGTAGAACCTGACACTTAGAAAGTCATATTACCCAAAGGGCCATAACTGAGCATAAGCACCTCTGAATGTTATTGATAGAAGTATGGTGTGCAAAGAATACTAACCATTCAGTTCCATGGGCCACGTTCAACAAATGTCACTGGGTAATACTTACAAAGCACTGTAGAGGCCACAAAGGCGATTCACTCAAACTCCTTCCCACAAGGAGCCCAGGGTCAAGGAGACGAGACAGACATGCTATAAGCTATACCCAGTACAGTGACTGGCACATAGAGATACTTCACTATATATACTGAGTGACTCCCTCTAATGTTTTTCTATTTTCCATTTCATCTGTCCCAATCTTCATTACTGTCATACTTGTTGCTTTGGGTCATTTGCTCTTCGTTTTCTAGTTTCTCAAGATGAAAGGCTAGGTTACTGTTTTGACATCTTTATTCTTTTTTAAAAATTTATTTAACATAGACATTGACAGCTACAAATTCCCCCCTAAACACTGCTTTAGCTGCATCCTGCAAGTTTTTTGCTTCTAGTTATCATGACTGTGTCATGTTAACTGTGAGCTGTGTTTTCCTTTGCATTCATCTCAGAATTTTTCTAATTTCATTTCTTCTTTGACCCAGTGGTTATTTAGGATTATGCTGCTTCATTTACAAATGTTTGTGATTTCTCCAAATTTCCTTACTTTACTGATTTCTAGTTTACTTCCTTTGTGGTACTGGCACAAAAGCTGTGTGATTTCAATTGTTTTAAATTTGTTAAGGCTTGTTTTATGGCATAACATGTGGCCAGTCTTGAGAAGGTACCAGGGGCACTCAATCCAATTGTGCTTTCTGCTATCATTGGGTAGAGCATTCTACAGGTAACTATGAGGTCAGCTTGGTTTATAGCTTTGTTCAAGTTTTCCATTTCCTTGTTGACTTTCTTTCTAGTTATTCTATTATTGAAAGTGAACTATTGAAGTCTTCAAATATGATTGGAGAATTGTCTATTTCTCCCTTCAATTCTGTCCACTTTTGCTTCATGGGGATCTGCTGTCATGTGCATATATGCTCATAAGGATTACATCTTCTTGATGCATTGATCCTTTTGTCATTGTAAAGTGTCCTCCTTTGTCTCTACTAAGAATTTTTGAATGACAATGTATTTTTTTCTTATATTAATATAGCCAGTCCAGTTCTATTATAATCTTCATGGTACATCTTTTTTCCATCCTTTTTCTTTCAACCTATTTGTACTTATGAATCTGAAGCGTAGCTCTAGGGGACAGCATGTGGTGGTATGGTGTTTTCTTTTATAGATTCTGCCACAGTTCTCCTCAGGCTTTGTTTATTTTCCTTCATTCCTTTTTCTTTCTGTTCCTCCGAATGAATAGTTTAATTGACCTATAATCATTGTAAATATGCAATATTGTGGCCTCATCATAATTACTACTTAATTCAGATTTTCAAAAACCGTAGATGACTTAGCTCTGAAATCTTCCCCACCTCAAGTTTTTCAAGTTCTTTTCTTGGTGACATTTTGTTTTTCAGCCACATCTTTTTTGGTTTTTTGTTTTTTTTTTTTTTTTTTTTTTGACAGAGAGAAATCACAAGTAGGCAGAGCAGCAGGCAGAGAGAGAGGGGGAAGCAGCTTCCCCGCTGAGCAGAGAGCCCAATGTGGGGCTCAATCCCAGAACCCGGAGATCCTGACCTGAGCTGAAGGCAGAGGCTTAACCCACTGAGCCACCCAGGTCCCCTTCCGCCACATCTTTTAAGGCATCTCACTGTATAAAGAAAACAACATTTACCTAGACATCAGCTTTATCAAGACTAACACAGTGCCCATTTGCTGCAAAGAAGAGAGTTTCTACAAGTGTACAGGAAGATACTCTCGTCTTTATTTCTTTGTTGTTTGTCCTGCTAGAAAGATCCATGTCCATCTCTCTGCACATCCCAATCATTTTATGACTGTCTTAGCAAATGTACTCAGAGAGCAGCTGATTCGTTCCCACCAGTCCTTAATTCAGTAGGCTGTTTACTCCCTCTTAGTTCTTAGTAATCAGATTGCCAAACAAGAGTTGGCCTTACCCTGTGCACTTTAGCCTCCTTCCCCAAAACCTTCTTTCATTTCAGCATCAATCAAACGCTGCTTCTGTGTGTTTTGTATTTTATTATTCTCATTTGCTAGCAGATTTGTGGACCATGAGACATAGGCCACTCTCACCCAACATCCTTTGAATTAATTTATAAAAAGTTTCCAGATGACTATATTCACATCTGCCTGATAATAAATATCTCCAGCAGAGATGATCCGAAGGGGTCCTGTTTCTGTTACCATCCCATTGTGTGATGCACTCAGCACTGTGCTTGCAATTATTGAGCAGTTACAACATATAATTGCAGAGTTATTTTGTTCTGCAAATTCTACGGGAGGACAGTAATCAGAGAAAATAAAAGAAAGGAAGAGGCAGAGTATGAGTTGGGAGAAAAATCAAAAAGTACTCAAAGAACTATATAAGAAACACACAAAACAATTTTCCCCGAAAATGTAGTTTATAAGAACTGAAAACAAAATTTTCTTTGTCCTTCAAGAAAAATACATGCACAATTTATACTAACTAGACACTGACCAAATTTTAAAGGAATTCTCCTACAACTAATATATCAGAACCCAAGGAGAAAGAAAAACCTATTATGTTGTTAAAGAAAGGTAAAAAACTAAATATATTAAAATAAATAGAAAAAATATACAACTCTTTTAAAGAAAGATCATAAGACAATCTCTAGCAATGACCCTCATACTGACAAAGCCTCATCTCCAAATAGCTTTCTTACTAAATAAGGGATTTTTTGCAGTAATTATTTCCCTCCCTAGGGAAGAGAACCTAACTACCACTGATGTCTCCAAAGTTCTTTTCTCTCAGCTTTACAAACCATTAAGAAATACCCTGGCTTTTGTAGGTCCCAGACAACATTCTGACCTGAGACTAGTTAATAGTCACTTCCATCATAAATTTGTAAGCTTCTGCTGGGGGGAGAAAAAAAAATACCAAAAAACAAAAAAACACGAGAAGGTATTTTCCTCCAGGACAGTTATAAGTAGGTCTGAATGGTGTGCTCCCATCTTACAATGCCAGCAAAGGCAGACCTTGATGATAGAGGACAACACATCTTCCAAGAACCCTCCATTACTCTCCCCAAAATACAGCACTTAAACCTTCCATTCAAATCTGATACCCTCTATGTGTCTCAGAAACCACACATGTGGGTTTTCACCAGTCCAGCATTTAGAGGAGAAGCAGACATGCATAGCTATTTCACTTTTCTTAAATTCCTCATGGAGTAGAGAATGCTGCCAGCAGCCATAAAAACTAGTTTGCATTTTGCCTTATCCTTTGAGTCTGTGAACCAAACAAGGTTTTAAGCCAACGTGACTGGATTGAACTATTTTTTTTTTTAATTTTTAAATTTGAAAAATTTTTAAATTAAACTTGCGTTTTTTAAGTTAAACTTCATTTTGAGTTAATAGTAGATTAACATGAGTTCTCAGAAATAGTACACAGGGGTTCTGTGCACAGTTTACCCGCTCTACCCACATCTTGCCAAACCAGGATATCACCATGGATACAGTCCGGCTAGGGAATGTTTCCATTCCCGTAAGGACCCTTCACGCTGCTCTTTTAAAGTCACTCTCACCTGCGTCCCTGCCACATTTCCCTGACCCCTGACTTCATCCACATTGGTACTTACACTGTGCTGTCTTCATTCATCCCTTCCCTCATTCATTTAATAACTCAACAAATATGTCTTGAATCTCTATATGCCAAGCACTGAAGATATAACAATGTGCAAAACTCAGACGTGACTGAGCTTCACAATCCAGTCGGTGAGGCAGACACTAACCAAGTCAAATAAAGTGCAAATGTAATAAATCCCACCACTGAGCAGGAGATAATCCAAAGTCGTGATAACAGCGAGGGTTGGGGGGAAGGAGGACAGAGTACTTTTCCCAGAGAAAGCCAAGACTGAACTGATATTTGAAGGGAAACCTGGACAATCGAAACAAAGGCTGTGCTGACCACGTCAGGCAGAAGAAAGGGAGGTGCTGGGTAAGGACATCAGCTTTCCACCCTTTGGTGTTTCTTCTCACTCCCCTTTGCACTCTCATCATGGTGAATTTTGTAGAATTGACAGTGTAATCTGAGGACAGAGACACAGAGAGCAGAAGATGGCAAAGCCCATTAAGGAAATTACTACCAAGCTCTCTGGAGGGTCTAACTGGTAAGACAAAGTCACTGTCCAGTGAATGTGTTCCAGCCTCTCCTAAAAGAGAATTTCCAATAGAAAGAACCTTGTTGCTTAGTACTGAGCTGTTCTCTTACAGTTTAATTTCACTCGAATTTAATGGAGAGATTTAATATTTAAGAAATGTCAAGTGCCTTAACAATTATGACGGCTTTGACCCTGCAGCCCCATAGGAATATGTCCTAAGGAAAATCTCATAAATGTAAGAGAAGATTTATACATAAACTTTTGAAACCCCATTGCTATTTACTATTGTAAAATCAGCAATTATTCATATGTCAAATAACAGGGCATCGATTAAATAATTTATGGAATATGCACGTGACTGCAGCATCTTACTGTTATTTCCAAAGATTTTAAAACAGCATGGAAAAATGCTCTTCTGATCTAAGTTTAAGCAAATTAAACCAAACGACCAGAAACCAAGGACAAAAACGTATATACATATATGATTCCAGCAAGATTAAAGACAAAGAAAATAGAGCCAAGTGATGGCAGAAGGACAAAGTGGTCATTTCTGGGTAGAGGGACTTTAAATCATTTTTATTTTCTTGTTTAGACTTTTGGTTATATGTTTTGGTTATAAGCATCCATTTTATATTCAGGGAAAAAAAATCAATAAGCTATTATATACATGTAAAAGCCAGCAATACAATAAATAGGTGGGAGGAGTCATCATGAGGGCTTTTAGCTTCACCTCTGACTGGCCCAGATTTATGACCTTAAATAGCCTTTGAACTTCAGCCTCCGTCCCTCACTCCTGCGTTCAGGCCCTGGCTCTCCCACAGCACTGTGTATGAGGAAAGAGACTGCAAGTAAGAATGCTTCATATAATAAAAATGCAAAACTTCAGAAGTAGCACCAATGACAATATGCTGCTAAGCACCATATGGGACAAAACTCAGTGGATTTTCAAAGACCCTGCCCTCTGATCCCTTTGGCATCTAAGATGAAACACTACAGAACGCACACAACAGCAGCTGAAGAAATAACGGATCAGCGTCATCATTTTGAGGCTGCCCCTCCTCCTCCCAGAGACGTGTGACTCGGCTCACAGCCAAAGCCCTCTTCCCTTTTGCTTTACACTTAGTTTTAATCAACTTGATTTTCTGGTTTCTAAGCCAACAGAAGATGAGAGGATGAATCCAGTGTGCGGACACCCATTTAGTGGTTAGAAATGAGAGATGAGGGGCACCTGGGTGGCTCAGTGGGTTAAGCCTCTGACTTCAGCTCAGGTCATGATCCCAGGGTCCTGGGATCGAGCCCCGAGTCGGGCTCTCTGCTCTGTGGGGAGCCTGCTTCCTCCTCTCTCTGCTAGTCTCTCTGCCTATTTGTGATATCTGTCAAATAAATAAATAAAGATCTTAAAAAAAAAAAAAAAGAAAGAAAGAAAAGAAAAGAAATGAGAGGTGATTCTCCAAAACTGAGGGGGCAGGGCCTGGAGTGGGGAGAATACTAAAAATCGCGTAGGCACTCAGGTAGCAGAGGAATTAGTACAAGCTCCAAATCCCCACGTGTGCCAAGAAATGGTGGGTGAGGGCACACCTTCCACCTATTGCATTATAGCTTGATGCGATGTATCAGTAAATGTTAGGAAAGGCTTTCTGCTCGAGCGGGCCTGGACTTGCTTCCACAGCTGGCTCCCTGGCTCATTTGTTCATGGGAGTTTTTTGGTTTCTTTCTACTTCTGCGGAGTTCTCCCTTATACTCAGAAGCTTTCTGGGAGAGGAGGACAAAAAGGAATGGAAGCATTGTTTGCAGCAAGGCCAAGGTTAAAAGTCTTGCTTCTTTATAAAAAGCCACAGAAACCTACTCGGGAATACTTCTGCTGAAAGAGAATTTCCTGAAAGGCTAAGGGGTGGCCTGAGATAACAAAGTGAAGGCTGATGGGCTGGGCTGGGCTTGTTCAACCACAAAAATGGGAGAGCACATGCCCTGGGTTTAACACCACATCATGACTGCACACTGTGTGGTAAGGTAATTCCCCCAGGAGAAACTGCGGTGCTTTCAGGAATAGATGAGGAGAGGAGGGAAAAGCCAGCAAAGGCCATCCGCACTCAGAATGGCATTTTGGGGCCCCCACTGTTTCCAGCTGGGAATCCTGAGGGGACCCTGGCAGTGTCCACCTACCCCCAGGGCTGGAGATGGTGGGGGAAGGCAGACCCTCTCTGCTGTGTCTCTGATTCTGTAGGTTTTACACTGCATCTCAGCTGTATGCCTAGAAGCCCTGTAACTCTCACGGGAGCATTTCCCTTTGAATCTGCTAACTTGGATGAAAGGTAATTTTTCTGTTTTGGTCCCTGTTAATGCCTCTGCCTTATCCTCCCAGGGGCTTCTCCTACAGGCCCTGTTGAGGGTGACTGGATCGGACCCCGCGGGGCTGTGGCAGAGGTCAGTCACACATTCAGTTCCAGGGTAAGGAAGCCCTGTATCTCCTCCACAGCTTCGGCTCACTTAAACCTGGGGAGCAGCTTTGGGATGAAGGGAAATACCTGCAACCCCAACTGGACTGACAGCAGAGCCCTGCAGAAGATCAGAGGGTTGGCTGGATGGCACAGTACAAGTACGCAGGCTCAAAGATTTATAGAGCTCACAGCAAGTCCCCTGCTATTGACCTAGTATTTGGGGTTGAGCAGACCTTAATGAACAAAGCCTCCCACCGCCTCTGCCAGGTGGCCCTGCTCTCATACCCAGACTGATTTATTTCTCATTCATTCTTTTTTTTTAAAAGATCTTATTTATTTATTTGACAGAGAGAGGGGGCACGAGTTGGGGGAGGGGTCGGGGGAGAGGGAGAAGTGAGAGACCGACTCGGGGCTTGATTCCAGGACCTGGGATCATGACCCAAGGTGAAGGCAGATGCTTAACTGAGCCACCCAGGTGCCCCCTCATTCATTCTTTATAACTGCCATTCCTCAGAAATGCTGATGGATATAGACTTTTCCAGATTTTATGTTAGTTGAACTATTCCAAGAAATGCATATTTTCCCTTGTGACTCTTGTGTATTTTTAAAAAATACCTGGGGCGCCTGAGTGGCTCAGGTCATGATCCCAGGGTCCTGGGATTGAGCCCCCATCCGTCTCTCCACTCAGCGGGGATCCTGCTTCCTCCTCTCTCTCTGCCTGCCTCTCTGCCTACTTGTGATCTCTGTCAAACAAATAAATAAAATCTTCTAAAAAATTTTAAAATAAAATACTATATATGTAAACCCAATCTTCTTCCTTGGGCTCTACCTTTTCATTCTTTCACATGTCAGAAATCTTCACTCCAAAAACTGAGGTTGGCAAACTTAAATATTAGAACACAAAGGTTTAAGAATCCCACTTGACAAACATTCATTGTACCCATGGTGTATAGAAGTGTGAAAAGCACCATGGAGGATCCAAATAAGGAGCCACACATATTTCTTCCAGTGGGGAGCTCATGGTATAATGTACAAAATAATACAAACAATGAAAATAATATCAAACACCTGCAGGGTGCTGTCTCCCAGGCACTGATATAAATGGTTTCCTTTATATACAGCAATCCAATGAGATGCCACAAGCCACCTGATGAGAGGTAATTTCAGTTCCCAGCTTTACAGATGAAGACACCAAGCTTATAATGAAGCCACGTTGCAAATTCAATGGGCAGGATTTGGATGGAGGGCCTGGACTCCTGACCATGATGCTACGTGGCCTCCCTACCAAGACACGGGGAATAGAGGACGTGGAGTGTGAGGGAAGCTCCCCATGAGGGGCATCAGAGGAGAAAAGGAACACTTCCTGATGGAAGAGTCAAAGCAGTCTTCAAGAAAGCAACAGCAGCTGGCTTCATCCACAGAAGGGGAGTAAGGTTTCAAAAGACGGTAATCCGGCGGGGACACACAAGCCCAGGGACAGCTGCACGGGTGTGTGACAAAATAGCAGGTCTTCGGGGGTGCCAGAGCAAGGGCAGGAAAGGCTGGAAAGGGGAGTCGAGAGGGGCTTCCAAGCACACTGAGGTGCTGGCTGGCAAGCTAGGCTTCTCCTGAACGCAACAGGGATTCTTCAGACATGAGGGAGCATGACCCGACGGGCACTGAGGCGAGGATGGACCCAGCAGCACGCAGGAGATGGCCCGGCTGGGATGAGCAATAAGGAAGGCAGTCAGAGGGGCTCCTGCTGACGCGTGCAGATAATGGGGAGACAGAGAGTGGATGCCCATGGTCCTTGTAGGAAGGTCTACAGCTCTTCTCCACAGTTCTGAAATGCAGGGAGTTCTGCAAATAAGTCCGTGATTTATTTACTTATTTCGAGTACCAGGCAAAATCACATGGCCTCAAACCCAACATGAGGCCTGTGCATCATCTCTACTTCTCCCTGGAGAGTAAAAAGTCACACACTTTGCCACAGAAATATCCCTGCACCAATTACAGTGTGCTGTCCCAGAACCCCTGAGAAAGTTACATCATGGCTCTCATACAGTAGAGACACCCTGCTGCCTTTTTACACTCTCCCAAATTCCGAATTCTAGGGCATACCTGGCTTCTAGAACTCTCAGTAAGAGATTTGGGAAAACAGCAAGCAGAGCAACAATTGTAAAATCTAATGATTACTGAGGGCTTCCTCTATGCCTAGCACACTTCTAAGCACTTTATTTTACTTTTTACAACATCCGAAGTGGGAACTATGTATGATCAGCTCTATTTTATAGATCAAGGATTTGAGGACCAGGCATGTTAGAAGTTAACAGCCAGGGCTTGTCCTTACCCCAGGCATGATGTATCCTGGGACCATGCCCTTTATCACTATGGCATACTGTCTCCTAATTAATTTATAAAACAACTTAGAAAAGATCTACTCGATCCTTAGATGAGTGAATAGCAAGGAACAAATACATGACCAAGGCCATGGTCCACCCAGGTTGTTCTCTCATTTACTTCTGGCAAAACAGAGGGAGCAATATTTTTTTTTTTAAGAGTTTATTTATTTATTTGACAGAGAGAAATCACAAGTAGATGGAGAGGCAGGCAGAGAGAGAGAGAGATGGAAGTAGGCTCCCTGCTGAGCAGAGAGCCCGATGCGGGACTCGATCCCAGGACCCTGAGATCATGACCTGAGCCGAAGGCAGTGGCTTAACCCACTGAGCCACCCAGGCGCCCCCCAGAGGGAGCAATATTAAAGGACAGCCCAGGTGCTTCTGTGTGTGCTGTGTCCATACACAGAGTTTTCATAGTTTTTCTTGCCAGGTAAAGAAGCTAGGGATTGAAGCAGCAAATAGAGCTCATAGGAACATAAACTCAGCAGTCGTATTTCTTTGGTTCTTTGGTTCTACCATCTCATAGCTTATGGCCCTGGTCAAGTTAGTTAACTTCTCTGTGTCTCAGTTTTCCCTTCTGCAAAATGGGAGTAATTTCAAACTCTATCAGAAAGTTTGGATGGTCTTAGAGAACTCATATAAAGTTTTGGAGAGTGACAGGCTGAGAGTGAATTTTCAGTAACCTTTGAATCTCTGTGTTTGGCAAAGCTCCCACAGGGCTAGAGTCCTGGTGGGGACTTCAGATGACCAGTTAAGTTTGATCTGTTTCTCTGATGGTAGAGTTACTGTTTGCCAAATGTAAATCCTGTTCTCTTCCAGCTTCTGCAGATTCAAGGGCATCAATCCAATTTAAGGATTCTTTTCAATTTAAGGATTCTTTTCAAGACAAATCAGTTTACTTCCATCTGTGAATAGTACAGCGAAAACTTGGAAGGATGCTTTTCCCTTGGTTTTCTCCACAGTGTTTTCTTTGGCTGTGTAGTCCACTGAACATGTGTCTGTATTCGTGCTACATATTGGATTCATCCCTCCGAGTGAGTCCAAGTGAGCCTGCCCGGAGCACTGGGACTAAGCTGGATGTGTGTTACCTCATTCCAGATGGATTCCTATATAGTCTCTCGACATGGGAAGGGGATTCTAATTCCCCTCCCCCCAGCTTCTTCCTAAGTTAGATTTTGAACTGGAAAGGTTGGTTGGGTTTAATCCATATTCTTTTCATTGATGATGACGTTCGCCACACGCTTTACCCACAGTAGGCTTCCAGTAAAGGTCATATGGTACAGGCTGTGACCAAACAACAAATGGGACTGATCCAGAAGTCTTGTGCTCTGTAGCCCTGAGTTGCCATAGTAATACATTCCATGGAGAGTGGTTTGTCAAATGTTAAGTGATGCTCATCTTCCCTGATCAGAACAGGTTGTTCTGGTTTAGGGAAAATTCATTGTCTCTGAGTCTGTTTTCCTTGTTTAGCTGTTATCTTCCAGTCAGCAGTGCAGCAACTTGGCTTGCCTCGATTCTGACAAAGAGAAGGAAGATGGAAGGATCTAGCAAATACTTAATGGGATGCCTGGCAAAGTCAAACTAGGGCTTATTCATTCAGCAGAGGCGCTGATAATTGCCTTTATTATTCTAGGCTAGATTGAGGTCATTGTCTGATAAAACCGGACAATTTAGGAAATGAGGAAAAATGAACACAACATTTAAGTTTATTTAGACACAACTGGTACATTTTATTCTAATTTCTTATCAACT
This sequence comes from Mustela nigripes, assembly GCF_022355385.1. Lineage (NCBI taxonomy): Eukaryota > Metazoa > Chordata > Mammalia > Carnivora > Mustelidae > Mustela > Mustela nigripes. The sequence continues at coordinate 73,914,824 of NC_081568.1, read as the reverse complement.
TCTGGCGTTTAATAAGATGCAACAGGGAAAATGGAAGGAGAAGGCAGAGAGGGAGACATATAATAAGGAAAAGAATCTTTGACACGTTATTTCTTCCACTGAAAATGGAAGTGGTGGAAAAGCAAGTAAATATAAATAATTTTGCATTAGGAGAAATATATACTATTGTATTCCTGGAACAGAGCACAGCGATGATTTTATGACACTGTCATTCCACTGTCACGGGTTGCACTTCCTAATCCTGGCCTCTCCAACTTCATGAATATTGACTCTAGTGTTAAAGGGAGAAAGGCAGGGGAGGGGGAAGGGAAGGGAAGGCAGGGTGGAAAGCGGGGCGGGGGTTGGGTGGGTGAGAAGAAAACTTCATAATCCACAGTTCTTCCCACAATGAGTAAACCTCAGTTAACTAGAATTTTGCTCATCAGATTCTCTTCTCTTCACATTAGTCAATCGTTTGGCTAAAGTCACTCTTAATTCCATCATCCTTTTCCTCCCCTCCTTTCCGTCAACTTGAACTGTATCAATTCTACCTCAAGTATACAAAGTTGAAAAAAAATTTTGACAGAATTTGGCCCCCCTGAGACCAGAGCTCATAACTGACTCGTCTCCATGTCCTTCACTGCACAGAATGGGGTCCATTTCATCTTGCCAGTGATCAATACCCATGTTTTGATTTTTACTGAATAAATACCTTTTTTGAGAAGGTCATCGTATATGTAGCCCCTTCTGTGCATTTCAAGAGGTATGTCCTCTGGATTTCCCAGCAACTGTGTGACCCTGGGTTAATTAGTCTCGTTCCCTCTCCAGCCCTCAGGGTAGCCTTCTATGGTACTTAGGAATCTTTAGAGCCTTCTCAACTGCTGACGATGGCCAAGAAGCCCTGTTTTCTATGCTGGGAGCTCTTTAATTATCTTTGTTGTCATCAGAAACTGTCAAAAGCAAAGGCCAGAACCCAAGCAAAGCATTCTTAAGAGGGAGAAAAGGAAATTATTTACTCAGGTAATTGAAAAGTCTGAAGAATGGTGATAAGAAGGCATAACCTCAGGCTTGTCTGATTTTAAGTACTAACACCATGCCACCAAAATTAGCCTCCCTCTATCTCTGTGTCTGTTTCTGGCTCTCTCCACCTCTGTGTGTCTTTTTCCTCCAGTTTTCCACAAGTGAGTTCTCTCCAATTAGAGGCCAAGGCCAGGCTGGAGTAACTGGTGGGAAGAGAATCTCTCTTCCCCAATTCCACCCAAAGTCCCAGGCCTGAATGTCACTAGCTCGGAGAAGTCACCTGTTTATCCTTTCCCCAATCACTGGAGGCTGGAAGCCTCTAGTCATGTACCTACCGCTAGGGGCGAGGAGAGAGTTAGCCTCATGCACTCACAGGAACTCAAAATGGAGGTGGGGTGATTCCTGAGGTAAAAGAGGGGCACTGTCACAGGGCACCAGAAACTGTCTTCTACAGGCCCCTTCATGACATCACCAGCTAATGCACAGTGACCTGCTGAGCTCCCTTTGGCCACAGCCCTTGTTTTTCCCCAGACCCCCACCTCTAGTGCTCTGAAGCTGAATAGACCTGTGACAGTGACCTTCCCCAGCCAGTCCTAGAAAAAAACAGGCAAAACTCCCTAGAAAGGTACACTTTTCCCAGAAAGACTAAAGAGAGGCAAGAATTCGGGCCTGTGCTAGATTCATCAGATGAGACCCGGAATAGCTCTTTTTGAATTTTTAGTCGCTGTGTGGTGCTGCCCAGACACCCACTCAGTATCAAGGCCCTCATTCCCCAACTGTCAGGGGAACTGCCTGTCTGAAAGCTCATAGGTGGGTCTCCCCAGGGAAATGCCTTTGGGCCAATGGAACTACTTCACGTAAGACAAGCCACCATGTGGGTAGGCCAACGTGCAGTGACAGGTTTACAGGGCTCTGGCCTTCTCAGCCCAGCTCAGAACACTTGGAAGTAACCCCTTTACCACCATGCGGACATCCGAACTCACAATGGCGTCAGCTGAGGCCTTTGTCACAACTGCTTTGGGGTTTACCTTCTCCCTCTGCCCCATTCTGCTTCTCTGCCCTTGCCCTGCACCCACAGGGGCTGGGCCCAAGAGCACTCCCCAGTAATCCTTCTGCATGCAAATTGCCCTAGTCTCAGAGTCTTCTCATGGGGAACCAACTTCAGACAGTTTACGTAGCATCTACAAACTTTAAGTCCTAGGATGTATCTACTACTGAAGCAGGTTGATTTTGTCAGTAAAAACTCAAGCTTTGAAATCAGACAAGAACAGTTTCAAATTGGCCACGTACTAGCTGTGGGAGTCTAGGCAATTTACTTAGCCTGCCTGCCTGCCTTCTTTCCTTCCTTCCCTCCTTCTTTACTTATTTTAGGGGCAGGGGCAGAGGAGGAGGAAGAGAGAGAATCCCAAGCAGGCTCTATGCCCAGCACAGAGCCCAATATGAGAGCTCCATCTCACAACCCTGATACCACGAACAGAGCCTAAATCGTGAGTCAGAGGCTTAACCAACTGAGCCACCCAAGTGCCCCAGTTCTTCATATCTTTAAAAGATGGGGATATTAGTAACATTATCTCCAAAGATGGCAGGGAATTTTAAGGGAGACATTTATATGTAACATGCTCAGCATAGGATCTGGCCTGAGGAAGGGCCCAGTGTATAGCTGTTAATATTTTATAATCCTGTACTATGGCTAAATGAATATGATTTCAATACAACCATCAAAACGTACCAATGGGCAATACCCAGGGTAGTGACCGCAACTATTCAAACTGCTCCAGAGTCCAAAACTGAGGTTGAGTTCTCTTTCTGGAGGGTAATTAAGTAATATATAGTAGAAGCCCCTAAAACACTCAGGACCCAGAGTCCAATTAGAGACATTTTCTCTCAAGGAAATCACCGTGGCTGTGAGCTCAAACTGATGAACAGGGGTATGTAAAATAGTGGTATTTTTTAAACAAAAATCTGGAAATCACTTAATGTCAAATAGCAGAGAACCATTTCAATCAATTATAGTACATCCATATGATAGAATCAAATGCAGCTATTAAAAATATGCTGTAGAAACAAAGTTAATGATGTGGAACTAAAATCATGACAATTCTAAGCAAAACAAAACAAAACAAAACAAAAACAAAACCCAAAAAAACAGCCCACAGAATAATGGTATGTAAGTTGTGAGCCCAGCTTTTATAGCCGTGGAAGGAGTATGCATAGACACACACATATACACACACTCACTCAGGCACACACAATATGGGGAAAAGCCTAGATGGTCACAAATAAAAATCCAAAATGTTAGCAGTCATTATTCTTGAGTGGACTACTGGTAATATTGATTTTTTTTTCCCTTCATACTTTTCAGTACATTGAAAATGTTCTACAGTGAACATTTACTCATTATGTAATTTTTTAAAAGTGTTATTCCTTAATTCCCATCTACCAGATTAAAATGAGGACCAAAAGTGCCAATGGCTAAATACAATTGTCCTGTCTTACTAGAAGTCTGACTTCTAAAAACTTTAAAAGCATTTTAGAAATGCCAGCTACATGAGGCTCACACACACGGTTCCTAAGAAAAACAAAACATCAATACAGCATAAGTCAGTTCCAAGAAGCCCCTGCCAACTATAATTAATTCGGGGAAGCAATCACCAAAGCTAATGTTACCTATTGTAAGATGCAACACTCACGCACTCTCAGTAATAGGTTCCATTCAGTATGCTCATGGGGACCAGGAGGGGACTGTCAGTATGTCTGTGGGGTCCATGTTACTTGCAAGGCATTTATTTTCATGTGCTTTCCTTCGAATGACCATATTCCTGAACCTACTTTTAAGCTCTACAGTGTGACAATAAGAACAGTGGTTCGAAATGAAAAATTTCCTGGAAAATCCAGGCCACAGGTCCTCATGGCCGTGCCAGTGAGGAGGCCAGACATGTTAAAACTGCAGCTGCAGACATCAGTGGCTCTCCCTTCCTTTTCCTTCCCCACAACACAAATCTTTTTGTTCCTTTTTCTCCTTTATTGTTCTTATTTCCAGGCCCTTCTGTTTTCTCTGCATTTGTCTTCCTCTCCTAGCACACAGCTGCTTCTGGGCATGAGTTTTCTCTGCCAGGGGCTTCTGAGGTTGTGGAAAGCCCTTCCCTAAGCCTAGGCAGTATCTCAGAGAGGTGGCTATAAGCCTTGGGCACAGTTAGCAACCAGATCGAGTTCCACACTCCTTTCCTCGAAGCAATCACAAAGCTCCATCACACACAGCTCCTTCCTTTCTCATCGGCACTGGAAAAGCAGATGATAAGCAACACCGGTGTTATGTTAGGAATGGTTATCCCTAAACCATCCTGATGCACGCCGTGGATGGACCAGACAACACTCTTCATAAGGTACTCTGCATCAATCTTGATGTCTTTGTGAAGCCATCCTTGAGCACCCATGAACAACAAATCCAGCCGCCACCTGTGTTAGGTATCCCCTTAGTTCAGGGGCATCCTTGGTTGCACAGCAGGGAACAAGGTTGGGGCACTAGCCTGGGAGAGGCAGGAGACTCTGTCTTTCTGCTTAGCCACAAAAAATTCTAAGTTGACTTAGAAATGGATGAAGCCAGAATATTTTGGATAGCAGAGAAGTCATAAGGCATAAAGATCTTACTGTCTCCAACAGACCAGAACCAGGGCAATAGTAAACTAATGCTCAGGGAAACAATGTGGGGCTGGAATGAATGGGGGGGAGTGAGATAGTTATTCACAAGGCTGTTTAAATCAAGCTGTGGGTCTTTAATCCCGCTGTCACTTTTACTGTGATTAAAACCCCAATGGGCTACATCACATGAGGTTTTTATTTTCCAGGGCAGAACAAAATATCTTAATAAAAACAGACAACCATGCATGCTGACTCTGGGATAAGGTCAAGATTAAACCAATGGAGGAAAGAGTCTGTAAGGATGAGGAGTGTTTGTTGTTGGTTTTTTTTTGTTTTTTTTTTTAAGACTCTTTATTTATTTGAAAGAGAGAGAAAGAACACAAGCAGGGGAAGGGGCAGATAGAGAGAGACAAGCACACTCCCTGTTGAGCAGGGAGCCCTAAGGACACAGGACTAGAGCCCATGACGCTGAGATCATGACGTGAGCTGAAGTCAGATGCGTAGCTGACTCAGCCGCCCAGGTGCCCCAGGACAAGGAGTATTTAAAGTGAAAATGACACAGAAAATTACATCCATGTAGGTCCATGAACCAAACAGCCCTGGATGTATATAGGACTCCACAGGCAGGGAGAAGATGGAAATATGGGAAAGATTAAGCAGTTCAGTAAATAGCTTAGTCATTTTGTAATTAGGGTGGAATACAAAGTAGAGGCCAAGTGTCTTTTATCTGTTTTTGGTGTGATTGAATATAAAATGTAAATTGTGCATTTTTGAGAAATAACTTTTTCAGTAAGACTCCACACTGTCATTCTGCATTTAATTTTCTTACCTATCTTATTTGCAAATGCAGCTGCGGCTATGGAATATTAACACAATTGGGCCAGCAATTGGTACTACAATGGGCAAATTTTCCACTGGCTTTCCACAAGTTTCTCCAATAGAAGTCTGGATTGTTTGAGATGAGAAAATGCAATCTTCTCTTCCATGCTGTAGAACCTTCCATCCTGTGTGGGGGACCCTTAGAGGAGGAAGAATGCAGCCTCATTTCTAACAAACTAGTCCAGAGGAACCCTTTTACGATCTTACCATTCCCAGAGATGAAACTATTTAAACATTCATCGCCACCCCAACTGCCTGTCATCACTAACAAGCCTCTCCTTATTGCTTTCTGCCCGAGCTTGGACTATCAGCCCGTCTTCCGCAGCTGTTTCCCCTAGGCCCATCCCATCAGCCAGCCCGACCTTATAAAGTCAGTCTTTGTAAGCCAAGACCTTACAAAGTGCATTCTTCTCTCTGAACAGCTGGTCTCCTCCCGCTCCCCAACTCCCAAACATACACACACACACACACACACACACACACACACACACACACACACACACACACCTCTGCTACTGCTGTTCCTCTCTGCTGGGACAGGTCTTCCCCTCCACCTATTACACTGAGTGGCCACCTACCATGTATTATCTTTCCATGTTTTATCTCACTTCATCTCTGCAACAGCCTGTCATAGAAGAGGATTATTTCTCTTTAACAGACAAGAACACTGAGGCTGAGAAAGATTTAAGAACCTGCTGAACCTCACAAGATGTGGCTCGAGGACTTGAACCTAGGTCTATACCATGCCACAACCTGAGCACTTAACCACTGCCTCTCCTCCCCTCTCTCTGATCCTAGTGCAATTCCCAGAGTTAGGCTCAGGCCTAACTCTTTTTGGAAGTTCAGACAGGTAAGACTGGCCCATATTATGCCCAAACATCTTGTGGGTCCGAACCACAGATATGAACATGGAATTGTTATCTGACTGCTCTCTATGCATTTGTTTGTTCTTCCAATTCACTATTCATCTCCTCAGGGGAAGAGAATGTCTCCCATAAAAGTCCTTACACACATGCATACACACACAGTTCTGAGCTGACTGGGTACACTTCAGGAAGGATCTAAGTCTACTCCCTATGGAGGGAAAGAATCATCCACCCCTCCCTATCCTCCTCTCTCCCTGAGAAGAGGAAATAGTAATCAGATTGGATTGGTTTCCAAGACTCCAAACCATGGTCACTTGTTTGGGGGGGCGGTCAGTGTAAACTTCTAGGATACCCTCTTTTGCTCCTCCTTTTCTCCTTGTGGCTCAGCTGATAAAAGAAAGCAGAATCTAATACTCATGTGGGAGGAGGCTCAGCCATCTTGCTCTCTTTTCTTCAAACACATGGGCTTGGTTACTCTTGCCTCCTTGTCTGCTGTCCCATGTGTCTGGGTGAAGGGTAGTAGATTCTGGAATCTAGGAATTTAGGTTGAACCTAAAGATTTTGCAAAGTCCTTTAGGAACTTAGGCTAGGTTGAATGCTTAAGCTTAGTGCAGTCCAGTGAGTTTGAACCAGCCAATGGGAAACATAATAAATATTAAAGTGGTACATTATTATCTACTTGTTTCCTGTAGGTATTTTTCTCTTAAGGACCTCTAGAGATAGAAGTCATGTTCCCTGATTCCCTAACTACATACCACTTAATAGTGTGCCAAACCTCATCATCTCTCAAACATCCCCCTTCCTAAGCTCTTGGTTATTGAGTTCCAGAATTGCTGGAACTGACCCTTGTGGAAATGTGTGGTATGCATACTTTTTGGTATGTGTTTTCTTTGCAAGTGACAGTCAACAAAATAATATGAATCATGAGCTTCCTTCCGTGTCAGTCTGGGTCTTCCAAAAAGATGCCAAGATGGTTGTGCAGGGACTTTCTTAGGAAAAGGGAGTAAGGAAGAAGCCAGCATAAGCTGGGAGAGCCAACAGACGATAATGAGAGTCAGACCCTCAGGGAGAGAGAGGAGAGAGAGATGGGTAGCAGTGTCTGTGACTGCCACAAAGTCAAAGGAAAACCTAGCAAACCCATCAGGGAGTTCTTGAGACGCAGGTGGCTGTCAGAAGCAGACAGCTGCTCAGGGGAAACGTGGCTTCAGTGCAAAACCAAGCCCATTTTCAAAGAGGAGCATCCTCTTCAAAGAGGAGCATCAATTCCAATCCACAAAGTAAAAGAAGGTAAGATGCGTTCTCGTGCCACCTCAGCTTCCATCTTGTGTCAGCAAATGCTGCCTGCCTTTACTGTTCTCTGCAAAACCATTCTCATTTCCTCTTACACTTCCATGTGGCAAGAAGAAACACACTTTTGGGACAAGAAGTACTGTGAAAGAAAAGCAGAACCACAGTTTATTCAGGAATGCTTCAAACTGGGCACATGCAGTCTGTCCAGAGCCTATTATCTTGGGAGTTCTTGGGATAATGCTGGAGACATTACTCTTTCTGTTTCATACTCTGAAAATAAATGGGGTTCTCACAACCCTCATGCCTATTCCTAACACCTAACAACTTCTGTTGTTGGAAAAGTGCGACCCAGGCCACATACTCAGGGCTGTATCACCTCTGAGGCCTGATTCTCTGAAGCGCAAGTTGCTCGAGGACACTGTTACTATGTGTTGGGAGCCACAAACAGGAAGCTATGGTCTGTAGAGTGTTCTCATGGTAAGTAATAGACATGACGGGCTTTGCCTCCTCAGGCACAAGGCCTTGCTAGAGTACATAGAGGTTTGTTAATTTGGTCAACTGTGTAGGTGCCATTTAAAAAGTAGAACTGTGTAGAGAAATCTGGTCCTCACCACAAGCCATGAGCTCTTTACTTCTGCAGAATGCTTGGCAGGAAACTAATCTGGTCCTATGACTAAGTTCTGGCCAGTGGAAAGTGAGTAGAAGGAATGTGCCCTTTTGGTCCAGCCTTTCCTTCTAACGTGTGTTCCTCTCTCTTCTTCGTTGGCTGGCAAGCTGGAAAGAGCAACTAGAACCCAACGAGATTGGTATCTGGGTTCCTAAATGACTCCAAACTCTCTTCCCTTAAGAGCCATGACCTGCTCTGGTCAGATTTTTCTATGTGTTGACTGCATACAAAACAAGCTAAATGTAAAAATTCTAAAATTCATAAAAAGCCATCATGCACATTCCAAAAAAATGTTTTTGTGTAAACAGGATCCTAAATGGTGTTTCTTTGTCAAAAACAGCTTTGTTGAGGTATCACTGTTACACAAAATTTTTTCTGGACTTATTTAATGTATACAATTCGATGCATTTGGAGATTTGACTTCACTCATGAAACTGCCCCCACAATCAAGGTAATAAACATCACCACATGCCCCTTTGTTACCGTCTTGCAGTAAGAACACTTAGCGTGAGAACTGCCATCTGGGTGGAGATGTGCACAGCCCAGTGTTGTAGAGCAGATTCATCTAGCACAAGTAACAGTGGAACAATAATGCCCCATTTCCCTGCCCCTAGCCACCGGAAGCCTGATCACCTTATTTTCAATTTCTGTGAATTTGCGCATTACAAGTAACTCACTATGCCGTACTTGCCCTCTGTGCCTGGCTTTTTTTCCTGAGTGTAACTCCAAGTTCATCTACAGTGTCACGTATGGCAGAATTTCCTCCCTTTTTAAGGCTGAATAATATTCCATTATGTGTATATGCCACATTTTCATTGTCCCTTCATCTGCTGAAGGACATGAAGGTGTCCACGCCCTGGTTATTTTAAGCAATGTGATAAGTGGGCTTTCTGTATGTATTCTGTGTCCCAGGAATGTTAAAGTCATTCAGAGTCAGTGGTTTATCACTGGATCTGAAAAAGAGGACACATCTTCTCACGTGTGCCTTACCCAATTCTTCATCTTCTTTTTCACCAGCACCTTCTAAATGCATGAAGCTTATGGCTTGCCCCAAACAGGCATGTTTTCACTATTTTGTGGAGGTGGACTGACTGGGAAAGAGCACCATGCTGGGGGTGAGGAGGCTTGGTTTTCAGGATACGTTCAAACCTTTCTATCTGAAAGTTCAAGAGCTTCAGAAGCTGTGTCCGTGTGTACAGGTCTTGACACAGAGTGTGCCAGACGCAGCGATCAGCAGATTGAACTTCCAGTGCTATCATTTAAATACAGGCCATCACTAGTACTTACAGGTTCAGCACAGGCTCACCTTGACACTATAAAGGTCTGATTTTTAACCACCGCTAACAGGTCTAATGCAAGAGAAAAACAAAGAGCAAAATCCTAACTCTATGGTCAAATTTCACTTGCTAAATGAATGAGAGATTCTGGGAATGTGATCTCCACACAGTTCTGTAGAGGAAGAAGCACAGAGGTGGATGATCTACAACAGAGCCTCCCAAATTCCGGACTGTCACACTTGCCACAGATGCATTACAAATTCCCAAGATACTGAGCTGATGCTGCCAAGGGCCCCAGGGCCGCCTGCCTCCGAATATGAGCAATATTATCCATTTATGCCAGTATGTTACAATTGCTGCCATTTTTCTACTATAGCCAGAAGCACAAAAATGAAGGCAGCACAGATCCGCATTAGCAGTCTGTGTCCTAGACAGTGATTCAATCAGGATGCGCTGGACTGAAGTGCCAGAGACACCAACTCACTGAACGGTAAGGAAATGCATTAAAAGTCCGATTAGAATCAGTTTAATGTTTAATAGAGACTTCTCTGAACTTCTCTCAATTTTGTCCTCAGGGGAGGCTGACTTTGCCCTCAGGCTGCCTTCTCTTAAGGTACCGATGCAAAGACAGTTTCAGTCTTCTTCTCTGCAGCCTCTCCATCCACCCAGAGAGAGAGACAGAGAGAGAGAGAGAGAGGAGGCTGCTGTTTCTGTGGGCTGGCTTTTCAGACTAAGGAAACTGCTTTCTCAAAGTGCCTGGCAGATGTCTCCTCAGTGGACTGAACTGAATCCCGTGCCCTTTCCTGAACCAGTCTGGCCAGGGATGTGTGACTACCCCTTTATATCCTGGGAACATGAGCCACTTGTGACAGGGGGCACAGCGGCATGATCTGCACTCACCCATTCTGGACAATGAGTCCGTGAAGTCATGGGTGTGATGTGATAATTGCCTTATTCCATGATACCTAAAAGGTTTTTATAAGTTCAATCTCCCACCTAATTGTGTGACATGAGAGATATGCATACTACACTTGGGCAACACTGAGCTTGACAGAAGAGGGAAAGAGAGTGAAGGGTACTGGGGAGTTAGCCATGGCAGAACAGGGTAGACCTCGTTACAGGGACAGTGACCCCCTCATTTGTGACAGAGAATTCACTGAGGAATAGTGGGAAACGAGGACAAAAATGTGTGGACTCTAGAGGACCTTAAATTGCAGGCTGAGGAATTTTGGACAGACCAATGGCAACCTTTTTGAGCTTTTCATCATGAAATGATAAAAGAATAGTTTTAATGACATGAAACTGACAGGTCTGTGAAGGACTGATTGAAGTGGGAGATCTTTGCAATAAGAAAGGAATAAAGGTAACAGGATTTAAAGTAAGAAGTAGGTAAAATACAGGAGGGGCACACTTCAAAGAGACAAGTGACTAGAGGGGAAAAATCTGATATGCAACATGAAAAGAATGAGTGGCCTAGAAGGATTCGAAGGTTTATTAGGGTAAGCTCTCTGATACAAGACTCCATCTGGTTTCTTCAGAGTCACTGTGTTTGTGTGCATGCGTGCGTGCGTGTGCCTGTACATGTTTCTATTCTCATGCAGATTTTTGGCTCATCTGGACTCACGTTCCCTATCCAGCAGGCTTTTGGAGTCCTCCCTAGTACATCTTCTGTTCTTAAACAAGGAAGTGAGGAGAGGGAGCTTGACTTTAGAAAGGTAATGATGTCACTGAATAAGTCGATCCACTTAGTCAGTCCCCAAAGGCAGACCCCATCATCCACCCCAAATCTCCCTCCCCCATCAAGATCACGGCTGGACATCTGCCTTCAGACCAAGGCCCTGTCCCACTTCTAGCCCTACCCCTTAGAGGTGTCACATATCTCTCCTCCCTTGAGGAGCTCCAATCTGGGCCCCACACCAGGGAACCAGGACAAGTCTTCCATGCAGAGGACTGTCAAATCCCTGCAAGTGTGCCATCTCCCTGAGGCCTAGTGGGCATCTTCATAGAAGGGTGGGCAAAGAAGCCGGTGCCACAGAGGAGCTGCTGTGCGGTCCGTCTCCCTCAGCACAGAACAGCAATGGCGGCCTTCTTGCTCACTCACTGTAAGCTATTTTATGACCATTTCCACCCTATGTCCTGGATTCTGTGACTCGGGTCTCTTAGTGTGGCTGGTTGCCAGCCAGCACAGGGCTCTGGGAGCAGCTCCTGGCAAACCACACGGGCTCCAGGGGAGGCGGCTGCCCCGCTGCTCCCACAGCTGTGGTCTCAGAAGTCAGGAGCCCACCAGGCGGCTGTGCCTGGAATGAGGGCAACAGAGCACTCATGCTCCCTGGCCAGATGCTGAAGAGCTCAATGTTCCAACTGCTTTGTCTTTGAAGTGCAAAAACATGTCAAACAGTCCAGGTGAGTTGGGAGGTCATCTCTTGACAAACATCTGCTCACCTGGCTGACACCACTTAAGCAAACCTGGCCACTGGCTTGTAAACATCTTGATTCTCCTTTTCTGAGACTGTGTTCTGAAGTTGGACATTTGTGGAATAGAAACAATACAGATGGTCAAGTCTAACATTCTGCTTCCTAATTGCTCTCACTACTCTGGCTAGAAGGAAGCCCTGAGTGCTAGCAGAACTAGTAGTAATAGTAGTAATAGAGTAACAACTATTATATTCAGGTTTTCTATGTGCTAGACAATGCACCAGACGTTTTAAATGTGTTACCTCACTTAATCAATACAATCCTATGAATAACATAACATTTTCGCCCATTTTACAGAGAAGAAAATGAAATTTAAAATGTAACACAGCAAATAAATAGCAGAGCCAAGATCTGAACTGAGGTCTGTCACAGTCCAGAGCAAGAGCACTTCCTGGGCACGCCATCTGGACCATCTGTAAGAACTTAGTCTCCCCCTGAAACTCTGTTTTTGCAATAGCCAAATCTATCATGTAGATCAGTATATTTTGGCATATCAAAAAGCCTTCTTCCCTCCCTTAAAAGTAAAGAAGAACACTGTCAAATACCATTAGTGAAAGTGTAAATTAGGACAACCACTTGGGAAAACTGTTGGCATTATTTACTGAGGTTGAAGATTTGCATATTCCGGGACCCAGCAAAGCTACTCCTGGGTGTATGCCCAAGACAGATGTGCACACATGTGCATCTGAAGAAATGAACAAGCATGTTCAGAGCAGCATTATTTGTATTAACCCCAAACTGCAAATAATCAGAAATCTATCCACAGGAACAGGGATACCAATTGGGATGAACTCACCTAATGGAGCGCCATGCAGCAATGACAAGAATGCTGTGCGCAGGAAGCCAGACACAAAGAGGACATACTATATGCTTCAATGTATTTACATTTCAAATAGAGAAATAAGCTAGAGTGTTTAGAGATTTATACTTGGTGATAAAATTATCAAGTAAAGCAAGGAAATGATTACTACAGAAGTCACAAAAGTGGAGACGGGGAGGCAAGTGGTCATAATGGGTGGAAGCTAGACAAGGCTTCCGGAGAGCTGCAAAGTTCTGGGGTATTTGCTTGAGAAGCTACATGTAACTTCTTTCGTATTAATTTTCTTTACAATATTCTGCGGCAGAAATGGCTTAAAAACAGGTTTAAGGGAGGTAAAGGCAAAAAACAAATTAAGCAATGCAACTCTTGCTTTAGAACTGAGGCTAAAATATCTTGGTTGGCAGCCCATTTTAAGACAGATTTTCTTGATAGAAGCTGCCAACTCTGGACTCCTTCCCACTCTCTTCATTGATCAGACACTCCCCCCACAACCACCCGTTTTAATTATTAATGTTTTTCTTGCTGAAGAAATGTTTCCTCGCTCCCATACAGGTGACCACACTCGAGCATATGTCTCCCAGAAGGAACTGAGTGTTTTTTCTGGGCTGCTCTTCTGGAAGTAAGCCTTGACTCAAGGATGCTTCTGTAACAGGAACATGGGAGCCGCAAGGGTTACTGTTTTAACTGACACATCTGAATAAAAGCAGCGATGATACTGGGAAAGACACGTGGACAGAGCCAGGGATGAGGTGAAATGGGAGGAGGGACTGGGCGCCATCCAGACGGGTGAACGGCTCAAGCGTGCAGGGGGCTAGAGCCCAGCTTCTCTTATGTGCGTTGAAAGTCTCAGAAGGTGGCACATGAAGACATGCAGTTGGGGTGACACTAAACTCTAACTTCTAAAAGACATGGATTTCAAAATAAGTCAATCAGAGAAAGACAGTTATCATATGAACTCTCTGATATGAGGAATTTGAGAGGCAGGGTGGAGGGTCATGGGGAGAAGGGAGGAAAAAATGAAACAAGATGAAACCAGAGAAGGAGATAAACCGTAAGAGGCTCTCAATCTCAGGAAACAAACTGAAAGTTGCTGGAAGGGATGGGGTGGCTGGGAGATGGACATCGGGGAGGGAGTGTGCTATGGTGAGCGCTGTGAATTGTGTAAGACTGACGAATCACAGACCTGTGCCCCCAAAACAAATAATACATTATATATTAATTAGAAAAATTTAATAAAATAAATAAAAGACATGGCTTTTAAGCTAAGAGAATTCGGGAGAGGTTTGAGGATTGAGTCCAAGCTTATCAAGAGAGAGGAGTAAGTGGTAGTAAACATCTTGCCGTGGGTTCTGTGAAATGGTAGGCTACCTTGACCATGACTTTTACTCTCTTCCTCTGATAGCAGTTACACATATCCACAGGCCTCACTGAACTGAACTTGGCATCCTAGTTTTCCTTGGTGAGGAAGAGGAATGAATAAAACTTCAGCAAAGCTTGTGCGGCCCTTGTATACTTCATTCCACATAATGCAAGTACGTACCTGCAAACGCTGAGCAAGCCTTTACTATCTCTAGGCCCTTGTTCTAAGCTACAGAGATAGAGAATTTGACCCCTTTTCACAATAACCTCATGAAGTTGGTTCTACTTTTGTCATCTCATTTTACTATGGAGAAAACTAAGTAAAGCACAGAAAGGCTTAACAGTTTATCTTATTATAAGCCACATTACAATCCTGAGAAGAACGCAGCATGCAAATTGGAATTAATCTCAGTTTCTCTTTCTTCCCTTTGCTTCTCTAAATCTTACTCTCCTTTCGAGATCCACTAAAAATGCTATTACTCTCCTTTGAATTACAAAATGTCTTCTTAAACTATACATTTTTTTAGCTTTTTTAAAAATTTATTTATTTTCAGCATAACAGTATCATTATTTTTTCACCACACCCACTGCTCCATGCAATCCATGGAGATTCCTCAAGAAATTAAAAATAGAGCTTCCCTATGACCCTGCCATTGCACTCCTGGGTATTTACCCCAATGATACAGATGTAGTGAAAAGAAGGGCCATCCATACCCCAATGTTTATAGCAGCAATGGCCACGGTCGCCAAACTGTGGAAAGAACCAAAATGCCCTTCAACAGACGAATGGATAAGGAAGATATGGTCCATATACACTATGGAGTATTATACCTCCATCAGAAAGGATGAATACCCAACTTTTGTAGCAACATGGATGGGACTAGAAGAGATTATGCTGAGTGAAATAAGTCAAGCAGAGAGAGTCAATTATCATATGGTTTCACTTATTTGTGGAGCATAACAAATAGCATGGAGGACATGGGGAGTTAGAG
>NC_081568.1:73863759-73899461 GCF_022355385.1 Mustela nigripes | reverse complement strand
ATGAGATTATGCTGAGTGAAATAAGTCAAGCAGAGAGAGTCAATTATCATATGGTTTCACTTATTTGTGGAGCATAACAAATAGCATGGAGGACATGGGGAGTTAGAGAGAAGGGGGTTGGGGTAAATTGGAAGGGGAGGTGAACCATGAGAGACTATGAACTGAAAAACAATCTGAGGGGTTTGAAGTGGCGGGGGGTGGGAGGTCGGGGTACCAGGTGGTGGGTATTAAACTATACATCTTGACATTGTTGTGATTCTATCCATGCTCTATCTCCCCAAACAGCCTATAAGCTCATGAAAACAAAAGCCTTTTTACACACACCTGTATACCTTCTACCTCCCACCCTCAGCTTACCCTAACTTCCCAAATGGTGACTCTTGCAGACACAAAGCATGGACTTCAATTGTTAAATTGAGTCACCTAATCAAAGTCTATTTTTGTTATCTTCTGAAGTACCAAGAGGAGCATTATACATATATACAGAAATTTTGTACATGAGGACTCAAAGAGAAATATCAATTTTATTCCATGTACTTTTGGATTACTTAGATTTTTATAATATTTGTTTTACTTAAAAAAAAAAAAAAAAACCACCTGTACCCCTGGGGATAAAAATATATGTTTATAAAAAATAAAAAATTTAAAAAAAAAACCCTCAAAGTGATTTTTAACCCTGCTTAAAGTTTCTGACAGGAAGAGGGAGGCACTAAATTGGAAGAGAATGAATTGAAAGTAGAACTGTTGATTCTGTCTTGGATAAACATTAAAGCTCCCCTGGGCTGAAGAGAAGGGACTAAGCAGAGAGACTATGGAGTCCTGCCCCTGCTCCTTGACTTTAGGCCTAAGAATATATTCAGTTCTCAAAATTGCATTACTCAACCATACATGTTTTAGGTGACATAATCCTATAACTTAGTATATTTTCAACTTTTCACATTTATTGTCAGTGCCGTTTGCTACGTGCGTGTGTGTTTGCGTGTACATGTTTCCTTAAACATGCTTAGGGAAAAAATGAATTTTCAGGACCCGAATGTGAAAGTGTTATTGAAGTTCAGGCACCCAAATTTCACTCTGAGTTTTCTCAGAGTTAAAACCAAAATACAAGTATATTAAGCCATAACTGTTTAGAATTATGATTCCCATTTAAGGATATTAACATAGAGCATTTGCTTCTTACAAAGGAAGCGAATTCTGCAGGATGTGTTGTTCCGGTGTGCCATCTTTCCAAGACGAATCTTTGAGCTATTTAGGTTGAGAGCCTTGATAGTCAGTTACCTCCCAACCCAGGTCTGAGTTTATAATATCCATTAGTCAAAGGGAAACCACAGCCGATTCAGGGATTTTTTTTTTTATTTTTTTATTTTTTGTAAACATATATTTTTATCCCCAGGGGTACAGGTCTGTGAATCACCAGGTTTACACACTTCACAGCACTCACCAAAGCACATACCCTCCCCAATGTCCATAATCCCACCCCCTTCTCCCAAACCCCCTCCCCCCAGCAACCCTCAGTTTGTTTTGTGAGATTAAGAGTCACTTATGGTTTGTCTCCCTCCCAATTCCATCTTGTTTCATTGATTCTTCTTCTACCCACTTAAGCCCCCATGTTGCATCTCCCCGATTCAGGGATTTTGAAACTGTTGAAGACTGATGTCCACATGGAACTTCTGTTTGTATTTTTTTTCATGGAAGGTCATTCAACAACTGATAAAGAGAAAATGTGAAATGTGTGTAGACAATTATTTCAGAATCAATACACTTTTTCTATTAGCTTTTAAAATCTGTTTGCATAAAGTTTCTTTTCAACCTAGCTTTTCTGAGGGTTTTTGTGGGCAGAAGTGACTAGGGACATGATCTTTGCAATATTTCATTTTGTTATCTCTTATTATTACATGGTGGCCCAGAGCATGGCATGAATAAAGCTGTCTTGTCATCAAAATGCATTCATTCATTTAACAAGTTCCTGAAAATAATGGAACAGTTGCTAAGCAATGGAGAAATTATACATTCTCAGGGATCTGTGCAGATTCTAAAAGCAAAAGTAGTTCTGGGAATTGGTATTAGTGTCTCTTAAATCCAACTAAATAAAACTAAGAAAGTGGCATGCTTACCTAATAGTCAAGAGGCCATATCTTTATTTTTTTCTTCCCTCTGACCCAGGATTCTAAAGTAATAATATAGGTAGCAAATTTCCTATCAAACAGTGACCTGTGTCCATTTATGGATTATAGACAGCTGGCAAGTTTTTAAGACATTTATTTTTTTTAAAAACTATGGTATAGTAAAATGTATTCTTTGAGTTAGGAAGTAAATTTATCTTAGATATAGTAATCATATTTTAATTGAATATTAAAGTTTATATCACATTTATATATGGGTTATATCCCTAATCCAACCCCTCCCACAAAGAGCCATTATTAATATTTTGGGATGTTTAACTGTCACTTCTACAGATATGAAAAGTTATTACATATTATTATTTAATGTACTACATATACATTATCCATACACACAAATGCTGTTCTAAATGCTATACATATATCATTCTTCTTAAAACAATTTTTAAACATTTAATTGTTCCCAATTAATCACTATTATAAATAACTCTTAATTATGTTGTACGAACATTTTCAAAAGTACTTTTTCCACTGCAAAAGTAATACCTGGAGAGAAGTACCTCCGGAATGGCAATTAATACCCTGGGGACAGGACTCCTATTGAGCAAACTCTGAGTCAAGTCAAATAAAGGCTAAGGCTATGACAGGAGTTTGTCTGAGGAGCTGCCAGATGGGTCAAACAATGGTAATCTCAGGAGACTGGGCTTTTGGGAGAGCTGCAAATCATTCTGCCCCCTCCAGTGGCTGCTAGGCTGCTGGCTTTTCCAGCATCACTAATCATGAGGCTGCTGCCCACAAGGCTTACTGCAAGGATCAGGAGAGAGGGATGGGAACAGTGCTAGGTAAAACTCCACAAAACTGGCTGTTCTTACTGAAATTCAGACATTTTGCTTAAATGGGCCCTTGTATTATTCCAAGTCTTTGGTTAATTCTCAGAATTCTCCAGAGAAACAGAGCAATTGAAGATATATATATAGACACACATGAAGAGATTTATTATGGGAATTGATTCATATGATTATGGAGGCCCAGAAGTCCTACAATCTGACAGCTGCAAGGAGAACCAGAAAAGACCGTGATGTAATTGTCTGAGTATGAAGGCCCAAGAACCAGGGGAGTTTACAATTTTGGTATGGGTCCAAAGGCCCAAGAGTAGAGGAGGCCAATGATGTGAATCCCAGTCAAAGTCCAAAGACCGAATAACCAGCAGCACCCATGTACAAAGGCAGAAGACAGATGTCCTAGCTTAAACACAGAAGGTAGATTCACCCCTCCCACACTTTTTGTTCTGTTCAGTCCTTTGACAGGCTGAATGATGCACAACGTTATTAATGGAAGCGATCTTCTTTACTCAGTCTACCTATTCAAATCCCAATCTCTTCCAGAAACACCCTCACAGACACAATCAGAAATAATGATTTTACCACCTGTCTGCACTTCCCTTAATCCAGTTAAGTTGACACATAAAATTAGCAATCACAGCTTAACATCCAAAAATCAAATTAGCAGAATAAAGGACAAAACCACAAGATCAGATCAATAGAGGCAGAAAACCCATTTGACAAAGTCCCACACCCTTTTATGATAAAAACCCTCAGAAAACTAAGAACTTAAGGGAATTTACTCAACCTGTTACTGCATATCTATAAATAACCACATCTAACATCATTGTCAATATGAAAGACTGAAAGCTTTTCTACTAAGATCCGAAATGAGTCAAGGATATCTAGGATATTCAAGGATATTCAAAGTTACATCATGACCCTTGAACAATATATGGGTTAGAGGCATAGACCCCTGCAGAGTTGAAAAATCTCTGTATAACTTTTGACTCTACAAAAACAACTACTAAGAGTCTGCTGTTGACTGGAAGCCTTAACAATAACATAAACAGTCAATTAACATACATTGTGTATGTTATATGTGTTATACACTGCATTCTTTTTTTATTAACCTATAGTGTATTATTTGCTTCAGTGGTACAGGTCTGTGATTCATCAGTCTTACACAATTCACAACACTCACCATAGCACATACCCTCCCCAATGTCCATCACCTAGCTACCCCTTCCGTTCCAGCAGTTTGTTTCCTGAGATTAAGAGCTTCTTGGCTGTTGTGATCATGACCTAGAAAATTTAATATTGTTAAGATGGCAAAATTCCCCAAAATGATTTTCAGATACATTGCAATACCTATCAGAATCTCAGCTGGCATCTCTGCTGAAACTGACATTATCCTAAAATTCATAAGGAAACACAAGTGTCACCAAATAGCTAACAGTTTTTTAAAAATTGAAGTTGGTGTGGTGCCTGGGTGGCTCAGTGGGTTGAACCCTCTGCCTTCGGCTCAGGTCATGATCCCAGGGTCCTGGGATCGAGCCCTGCATCTGGCTCTCTGCTCAGCGGGGAGCCTGCTTCCCCCTCTCTCTGTCTCTGCCTGCCTCTCTGCCTACTTGTGATATCTGTCAAATAAATAAATAAAATCTTTTAAAAAATCATGTAAAAAAAATTGAAGTTGGAGAACTCACACTTTCTTATTTCAAAAACTAGCTTGCAGTAATCAAGACTGTGTGATTTTGTCATAAGGATAAACATATATATATCAATGCAATAGAATTAAAAGTCCAGAAATAAATGCTTATGACTTATGGTTATTCATGATTAATTGATTTTGACAAGGTTGCCCTGATAACTGAATGGGGGAAAGAACAGAATTTCAACAACTGGTATTAGAATGCCTGGATATACATATGCAAAAGAAAAGAACAATGAAGCACTTCTTCACACTACATACAAAAATCAATTCAAAATAGGATGATATACCTAAATATGAAACATAAAATCTTAGGAGAAAATATATTAGCAAATCTTTGTAACCATGGGTTAGGCAAAGGCTTCTAAATGGGACATTAAAATCACAAGTTACAAAAGAAAAAAAGAGGTAACTGGACTTCATCAAATTTAAAAGTTTTATTCTTCAAAGGACACTATCAGAATAGGAGAAAAGATTTTCAAATCATATAACTGATAAGATACCTCTTTTCAGGATATATAAAGAACTTTTACACTCAACAATTTAAAGGGGCACCTGGGTGGCTCAGTGGGTTAAGCCGCTGCCTTCGGCTCAGGTCATGATCTCAGGGTCCTGGGATCGAGTCCCGCATCGGGCTCTCTGCTCAGCGGGGAGCCTGCTTCCCTCTCTCTCTCTCTGCCTGCCTCTCTGTCTACTGTGATCTCTCTCTGTCAAATAAATAAATAAAATCTTTTAAAAAAAACAATTTAAAAATGGGCAAAGGATCTAAACAAACCTTTTACCAAGAATATCTACAACGGCTCAATATCGACATGAAAGATGTTCAATATCATTAGCCACCAGGGAAATGCAAATCAAAACCATAGTGAGGTATCACTTTATACCCACTAATATGGCTGTATCAAAAACCCAGATAATACCAAATGTTGGGAAGGATTTGGAGAGAGCTGGAGAAATTAGAATTCTCATACTCTTTTGATTGGTTATATAAAATGGTATAGCCATTTTGGAAAATAGCCCGGTAGTTCCTCAGAGATTAAACATATAGTTACTTATCGCCCAGCAATTTCATTCCTTACCTACATATCTGAGATAAATAAAACATATGTCCACACAAAAATCTGTACATAAATGTTCATAGCAGCATTATTCACTATAGCCAAAATCGAGAAACAACCCAAATAAATGTCCATCATCCTGATGAACGGATACATAAAATGTGGCATATCCATACGAAGGAATATTATGCAGGCATGACAAGAAGTGAAATACTGACACATGCTACACCTGGATAAACCTTGAAAACATGATAAGTGACAGAATCCAGACCACATGTTGTATGATTCCATTTATATAAAATGTCCAGAAAAGGCAAACACATAGAGACTGAAAATATATTAGATGTTGACGGCAGCCAGGGGAAGGTTTAAGGCTATAAACCTAAACTTACAAGATTTAAGATATAAAATATAAAATTTCTTTTTGTTATGATGTAAATATTCTAAATTTAGATCATGGTGATGGCCCCTTTGAATACACTAAAACCCACTGAATTATAGACTTTAAAAGGGTAAGTTTTATGGTATAACCAAGCTGTTATAAAGAAAATTAACACATGAACTTGACTTTAAAAAATCAGATTATAAGGAACTTTTTTCTAAATAGGTATCCTAAAGCAAGGGAATCTAAAGAAAAATAAACTAAAGGGACTACCATCAAAATAAAATCTTCTGCACAGTGATGGAAACAATCAACAAAACGAAAAGACAACTCATGGAATGGGAGGAGATATTTGCAAATGGCATATCCAATAAAGGGTTAGTATCCAAAATATATGAAGAACTTACAAAACTCAACACACAAAAAACATACAATCTAATTTAAAAATGGGCGGCAGCCATGTCTCCAAAGATGACATCCAGATACCTAACAGACACATGAAAAGATCCTCATCATCACACACTATCAGGAAAATGCAAATCAAAACCACAATGACCTATCACCTTACACCTGTCAGAATGGCTAAAATAAAAACAAAACAAACAAACAAACAAACAAAAAAAACAACACACAAGACACAGGTGTTGGTATGGATGTGGAGAAAAAGGATCACTCCCTGCACTGTTGGTGGGAAAGTCAAGAGGTGCAGCCACTTTGGAATACAGTATGAAGCCTCCTCAAAAAGTTAAAAATAGAGCTACCCTACAATCCAGTAACCACATGACTGGTTATTTACCCCCCAAATACAAAAACACTAATTCAAAGGGATACATGCACCCTGATGGTTATAACAGCATTATTTACAAGAGCCAAGAAACAAAAATAGACCAAGCACCCAACCACAGACAAATAAATAAAGATGATGTGATGAGATATGCATACGCATATATAATGGAATATTACTCAGCCATAGAAAATAATGAAATCTTGACATTTGCAAAGGCATGGACAGAGCTGGAGAGTATAATGCTAAGCAAAATAAGTCAGTCAGTGTCTTTCTCTGACTGATTTCACTCATGTAGAATTTAAGAAACAAAGCAAACAAACAATGAATAGGCATAAAAAGAGAAAGAGAGAGAAACCAAAATAGAGACTCTTAATCATAAAGAACAAACTGATGGTTAGCAGAGAAGTGGGTGAGCAAATGGGTGAAATGGGTGACGGGGGATTAGGGAGCACACTTGTCATGATGAGCACCAGGTACCGTAAGGAATTGTTGAATCACTATATTGTACACGTGAAACTAAAATGACACTGTATGTTAACTAACTGGAAAAAACAAAAGCTTTAAAAATCATATTATATGATGGAAGTTCCCTACATCACTTCAAACTTGCATTGCCCATCCCCCTTCTCAGAGAGACATTCACCACTTTTCTGTGTGTCATTCACCACATATTCTCTGCATTACCAAATGTAAATAATGGATGGATACATTTCTCAATATATTCCTGCTGTAAGATAAATTTCTAAAAGAAAAACTGTTAGACCAACCTAATTGTACATGTTAAATTAGCTACATACCTATTTATCATTAATATACAGCCAAATTACCTTACAGAAATACTGTATCAACTTCCTTTAAGTTTAGCTGTGTTCAAGTTCACATTTCCTTATACCTCCTATAGTTCTGAATATCAACGTTCATTTTAATCTTGGCATTCTTGTCTGTGAAATACCTATATCTTTTCATTTGTGTCATTTGTGTTGCTTAATGCAACATTAGGAATTTCTTTTTTTCATATGCAGTGTGGTTTTATTTTGCAGTTTCAGGTTTTTATTTAAATGCCAGTTAGTTTACATATAGTGTAATATCAGTTTTGGGCATAAAATGTAGTGATTCATCACTTATATATAACACCCAGTGTTCATGATAACAAGGGGCCCC
This sequence comes from Mustela nigripes, assembly GCF_022355385.1. Classification (NCBI taxonomy): domain Eukaryota; kingdom Metazoa; phylum Chordata; class Mammalia; order Carnivora; family Mustelidae; genus Mustela; species Mustela nigripes. The sequence continues at coordinate 73,891,421 of NC_081568.1, read as the reverse complement.
CTTAATACCCATCACCCATTTAGCCCATCCCCCTACCCACCTCCCCTCCAGCAACCCCCATTTTGCTCTCTATAGCTATGAGTCTGTTTTATGATTTGCCTCTCTTCTCCCCACGATGTTCATCTGCTTCATTTCTTTTTTTTTAATTTTTTAAATTTTTTTTCAGTGTAACAGTATTCATTGTTTTTGCACCACACCCAGTGCAATCCGTGCCCTCTGCTTCATTTCTTAATTTCCCCATATGAGTGCAATAATAGGAATTTTCTGCTCATGTTCTTTGCCCATTTTTCTTTGGGGATTATTGTAGCTTTCATGCTGATTATTTCATTATTCCACTCCATTATTTTATTATTTTTTTAAAAAATATAGACTACAAAGGATAATAAATATCCATGTACTCACTATTCAGAAAAACAAATGCTAACATTTTTTATCATATTTGCTCTGTATTTCTTAAAGAAAACTCTAAAAATGAAGGCAAAGTCTCCTCTGTTTTCCACAACACCTCTCCCTATCATAAATTTAATATATATCCATGCCATTGCATACTTAAACTATGATACATGCTTTAATTAACAATATGGAATATTTCTATATAAAACATATTATAGTATACATAGCATTTGGCAATTTGCTTCTTTTAAAACCAATATAGTTTTCAAGAGATCTACCTATATTGATCAAATAGAGCTTTTTAAAAACTGTATTGTATTTATTACTATATATGTTTTTTTAACTGCATCATAATATCTCATTTTATGAATAGATAAAAGTTAATTTCTCCTTTCTTTTACTGAAGGAGATCTGGTTTATTATCAGGGTTTTTTTCTGAAACAAATGACTCTGAAATGAACAGATCTTCATTTAGGTTTCCTGGTACTTATGTGCAAGAATTTCTCTATGATACATTCTCAGGAATGAAATGGCTGGTTTATAGGCTTTACTTGTCTTTAATTTTAGTAGCTATTGCCAAATTGCTTGTACCAAATTCATGTTCCCATTTACACAAGCAAAGCCCTTGCCTCATGGAATTTTGTGTTCTGGTGCATGTCTAGAGGAGGAGGGGAGATTATAGAGCCTCATCTCTTTGCATCCCTCCCACCCTCCCAGCATTATCTGACTTTTTAAGCATCTCATTATTGTTTTAGTTCATTTTCTTCTGATTACCAGTAAGACTGGGGGTATCTTCATAGGCTTACCTGTAAATTTCATTAATTTTTAAAACATAACTCTCATTTTAAACACATGTTTTAAATTGGGCACCATTCTAAATGAGCCAGATGCATGGATCTAACTATTAAAAAAAGCATTTTGTAATAAGCATACGAAGTAATCTGACTGTCATAAACCATGAGTGGGTTTTTTTTTTTGTTTGTTTGTTTGTTTTTTTTTTTTTTTTTGGACAGCTGGCCTTTTGAAATAGTAATAATTGATAAAAATAAAGAACCAAAATTTCTGCTTAAAAAAACAAGTTAGGAAATTGATTTTAAATGAGAGTAGCCAGTACTTTTGGTTCCTTTTTGTGTGAGGGAATATTTTTTTAATCAACAAAATTAGTCTATTCGATTCTGAAAATATCATTTAACAGTACGTTTTCCCTGAATAATGCTTGAATTATTCAGAATCAGGTTGCCTGTAAAAACACATGTGTAGCTAGGGATGCACAGTACACTGTCCAGGTGGTAGAAGCAGGACTGAGGGTCCCCCAGGTCATCTCTGAGAGGGGAAGACAGGAAAAGAGTTTTCTGACATAATCTCTTAGACCTGAGTTCAGCCTGGAAAGCATTTTCTAAATTTGAACACTGGACAGAATCCTGCCCAAGGCCACTTATCTAGCATTCAGAGGAGATCTTTAATTTCAATCGATTTCAAATAAATGGCCTAATAAATTACTGGGACTCAGCACATAGCCCAGAATATTATTCAAGTCTTATCAATTGTGACTAAGTTGTGATTTAGTAGAATTTTTCACAACATTATTAAACTGATGGATTATAACAATTATAAACCAGCAATCCCAAAACATAGCAGTGTCCTTTTAAGAGAATTATTTGAAGGAGGTGTCAGTGAGGCTTCATCGTGTCCATCTATTATATTTTGATGGGTGATACAGAAACACCCCTGCAATTAAGATTATAGTCACATTAGGGCTGTAGTTCAATTTCCTCAGAGCACACAGATAGTTCTTTTGGACTCTTTCCATGTGGTTATTCCACTGTATAATAACAAATAATCTGAACCTCTTCAATGATCACTCCCAGACCTCTGAAGGCATTACTTTCTGCTTCTTCTTGCTAAAATATTTATTCACCAGAAGCTCTGCTAATACTCTCCCTCTTCACCCCATAGTACCAACTCCCTGTTAGAAACTGCTAAGCTCCAAGAGGACAGAAGTCACTTCTTCTGCTTTCATTCTCCCAAAGAAGCCCAGCCAGAGAGTAGCACATTCTGACCCACAACCACACCAACTCCTTGGATTTCCCTCAACCCAGGCTCTGACTAGCATATATCATTCTTACTCCTGGACTTGCCCAAGAGCCCTACCTACCCACTGGCTGCTGACGGTAGCCAGGGACATTTTTGCAATGAATGCAGCCAGACTTTCCTGATGATTTGCCTCTGGAATCTTGTCCTAGTCTTGCTGTAGTGGAAGCTGCTGGAACCACCCAAATCTCTTCATTCAGATTCCTTACTTGTTCTATGGACCCATTTCTCAAGCTTCTGTTCAGTTTGCTCCTGGTGGCTCAGAGCTTCTGGAAACCCTCATCAGAGAACTACCTCTTGGTTACTGGCTCTGCTTCACCCAGATACTGAGAGCCTAAAATCCAGGGAGTTAACATGTTCCTGGAGTAAACCTTAGCCAGCGACTGGCTGCTGCAAGAGGATGAAAGCCCAGGTCCTATGAGGATGGAAGACTCTCCTCTTGATCCCCTTGGGGGATTGGGCAAGGCTGAGAATTAATCTTGCCCTCTTGCTTAGCAAGAGGTTACAGGATAGAGGCCAGTAAGGGAAGGAGGGTCACAGAAAACTTCACAGACCACAGGGACAATCCTGTAGATTATATTCTAAATGTGACAAAAATCCACTAAAAGGTTTTAAGGAAGGGAGTGGCATGATTTATGTTTTGGGACACTCTTTCAGACACCTGGGTGGAAACTGATTTGTAGATAGCTACTTGGGAGCAGGCAACGCAGTAAGAGGTTTTCCATTGTGACCAAGTCAGCTGTCTTGAGACAAATACTTTTGAATACATGAGCCTAAGAGTGAGAACACACAAGCAGGCTATAACACAAGGAGCATTGTTATGGGGGTGGAGGTGGGGTCTAAGGAAGGTAGGTTGCCAGAGAAAATATAGGATACCCAATTGAATTTGAATTTCAGATGCACAGTGAATAGTCTTTCAGTCTAAGTAGGTCCCAAATATTACATGGAAGGAAATGGAATGGAACATTCTTATATCAAAAAATCATTCATTGCTTATCTGAAATTCAAATTTCAATGGGCATCTTGCTGTTGTTGCTGCTGTTCCCAGTGTCAGGCACCCTACTGAGGATTTCTAAATGAAGATGGTGAGTTAGCCATTAGGAGAAGAGTTGCACTGTGCACGAGTCTCTTAAATCTCAGTTTTGGGGATGCCTGGGTGGCTCAGTAGGTTAAACCTCTGCCTTTGGCTCAGGTCATGATCTCAGGGTCCTGGGATTGATCCCCCGTATTGGACTTTCTGCTCAGCAAGGAGCCTGCCTTCCCCTCTCTTTCTGCCTGCCAGTCTGCCTGCTTGTTATCTCTGTCAAATAAATAAATAAAATCTTTTTTTTAAAAAATCTCAGTTTTGTTTTTGCATTCTGTCTGGTTCTGTAGGCTAAAGTCAAAATGAAAGCATCCTGTCACTAAGAATTTACAATTACATACATGTGCTCATTTGCTAATAAGCTCATAGGAAGATTCCTTCTCCTACAAAATTGTACTAACCTGAGGGGGGCGCGGGGAAATACCTTTAAATGCAACCTGTATAGGTATGAGAATAATTTAGGAGAATATTGAGTTACACACTGCCTGGGCCATCAGTGTGCACATACCTTAGATTGTGGCTAAGAAGGCCTAGAGGTCCTGAGAACAATTTCTGTCCTTACCCCAGCAATTCCCAAGCCTCTTCTCAGGCATAATTATAGACCTTGGGCTCTGGAGTCTGCCAGATTTGGCTTTGAGTCCCATTTTGGCCACTGAGAATCTATGTGAACATAAATTAAGTTTAGTTTTCTTGTCTGGAAAAAAAAAAACAGAGATACCATATATGGTGATAAGATGAGATATTTCATGAGAAAGCATGTATCAATGTGCTAGATTCATAGTAAGATCTGAAAAATGCCAATTCCTGTAGCTATTATTCGCCATAAGAGTTCACAATATGAACTAACCTTCCCCGGCACATTTCTTGAAGTTCTAAATGTTGATACATGAGCCTTAGGCGGCGTATCCCAGAAGCAGACCCAACAACAAGCATTTGAATGAAAGTGATTTTGCAGTAAATGTTCTTAGAAAAGTGGGAGAGGGCAAGTGTGAACTAGGAAGGAAAGAAGTCAGGCTAGGCTGTGAAAGCAAGCAAAATCCCAAGAAGAGTGGCTTTGGCTCAGTCCACAAGGGAGCTCCATGATGGGATAAGTCACACCTCAGTGCTAGTCCTCTCAGGGGACAAAGGGGCTATATGGTTACAGCAACTGGCTTTGGAAATTCCCCAGGCAATGTGTCCATAGGTCCCTGCAGAGAAAGTGAGTTAAGACAGCAAGAGGGCAGCACTTCCACTAAGAAATGGGAGGAGCTGGCCATTTGGAGTGAAATGCAGGAACTAGTGAGCATATGGGACCTACCATGAGAGACTGTGGACTCTGGAAAACAATCTGAGGGTTTTGAAGGGCCCGGGGGCGGGGGGAGGTTGGGGGAGCCAGGTGGTGGGTATTGAGGAGGGCACGAATTGCATGGAGCACTGGGTGCAGTGCAAAAACAATGAATTCTGTTACAATGAAAAGAAATTTAAAAAAAAAAAAAATATATATATATATATATATAGGGAAGGGATTTAAAGAGAAGCATAAGTGTGGATAGCATCCCCAAAATCAACTTCAAGCAAAAATCCTATGTAAGAGAAGAAAGATCTATGGTTCTCATTCACTTACTAGAGTATATCACTGAAAAAGTGAAGAGGCATGGTATTTTCTGAGATGGTAAGTAGTGGAGAATTATTTTCAAATTTTGTTTAATAAATGACAGCTATTACAATCTAACTATAGTATAAGTATCTTCAGTGTTTATTAACCATGAATGCAGGATGGTTGGCTCCTTTACTCTACTTCAACTATTAACAAATATTACATAGAAAACCATTTTGTTATGCAAATCCCCAAAAATGAAGACTACTTCAAGAAGAGAGAGTTATACACATTGACAGAATAATAGACAAAGAACAAGAATAGGCAATTTACAAAATGTGAAAATGGAGATTAAACATAAGAACATTGCTAAAACTCACCAGTAACTGAAGAAATTTAATTTAGACCATGAGATACTAGTTTTTACTTCTCAGAATAGGTAATGATTTTTACATTAACAATACCTAAAATTGCCAAGTATGTAGAGAAGATGAGTACCTTCATACAATATTATTCTAAGTGTAAGTTGGTATAACTTTCCTAGAAGACAATTTGACAATATTTATCAAAATACACAAAAATGCAGGCCTTTTGACAAAGCAATTAAACTTTGAGCAATTTTTACTTAGAAAATAATTGACAAGTATAAAAAATTGATGTCAATAACATTTACTATTATGTAACATATAATATCTAAAAATTGGAAATACTCATATGCTCACTGAAGGAGGGTTCAATTAAATGGACAGGGGTATACCATGTACCATAATGACCTATGGTGTCATTTTTAAATGTGAAGTAGTTCTATCAACAGAGGAAGTTTTAAATCAAATATTATTAAACCAAAAAAAAACCAGAATTATAAAATACGAAGGTGTGGTCCAGTCTAAGCACAAAAACAAATCTGAGAGGATGAAAAATCAAAATGTTAACATTAGTTATCTTTAGGTATATCTTTATTTCTTCTTTCTGCTTATCTGTATTTTTCTAGTTTTTCTATGGTCAACATGTTTTTCGTGAGTAATACAGAATGTTATAAAATAACAAGGTATTATCAGCTCTCTGTACTTAGTTGAAAATGAAGTACTCTCAGAGATTGGGTAGCAATACATATTTTTCCATTTGTTAATTTCCCGTTCCATTAAGCATATGTCATGTCTGCCCTGCCTCCCACTGGTTGGAGGAGATCCAAGTGCTACCTAACAAACAAGACAATGGAAACCATGCATCCCCAGCTTTGACCTCGGCCAGCAAAACCACGGCCTCAGGACTGAAAACATCAGGTTTCACGTTTGGAAAAAAGATTTCAGTCATGCTAAGGATTTATGTGAACTAAGGGTGTCCCTGGATAGGCATCCCTTTCTAGAAAGCAGCCGCTGCCTCCCTGAATTCCAAATGTTATCCACGACTTCACAATTAGGAAAAACTAGCAACATGCCCTGTATGTGGTAGGTGCTCAAAAATGTTTGGACTGAAACCTTTTATAGGAGTGACAGAACCAAATTTGAAAAGCCGGGATGAGAAAATATGTTGTAGGCACCACCAGGAATGCATCAAGCCGTCACATAGTAACAGTTTTCTTCTCTCAAAATTCAAAAATTGTAAGGCAATTCCTGACTGACAAACTCCTATCCATTGTTCAGCTGTTGCTTATCTCAAACAACAAAAACATCAACAAGACCTTGGTACTTTAGGAAATCTGGAGGCTGAGAAGCAGTAGAAGAAATAAGACCATGAAAATCTAAAACAATGATAAGCATATCCCAACAGCAGAAAGCGAACTGATTCATGTGATCACCTCTTTGTCCAAAGTATACATCCTCTCCTCCCTATCACCACCCACAGAGATAGGACACTTACCCATCTGAGAATCATCCGTCTTACCTTTCTCTTTTTTAAAAAAAAGTAACCCTTCGGGGCGCCTGGGTGGCTCAGTGGGTTAAGCCTCTGCCTTCAGCTCAGGTCATGATCTCAGGGTCCTGAGGTCAAGCCCCGCATTATCGAGCTCTATGCTCAGCAGGGAATCTGCTTCTCCTTCTCTCTCTCTGCCTACTTGTGATCTCTGTCAAATAAATAAATAAAATTTTAAAAAAAGGAACCCTTCGTCAATTGCCTGGCCAGGCATTTTGTAAACTTAATATTGAGAGTGCACTGGAGCTCTAATTTGTCAAATGTCTAAGCAGTTGATTTCAAAAGCAATTTTATCTCCAGCCTATGTGTAAATTCAGAAATTCCTTTGGAAAGTGTTTTGTTTACCTAGCAAATCAGAATGGAACCCATCAGAGAAAATCTGTATTCCTCCATAGTGGTTTAACTAATAAATCCCATCACGGAACTATTTCTGCAAATGAGGCACTGCATTTTAGCCCCCCCTTTCCACTCCAATAATGTGCAGGAGTGAAACATTCCATTAGCATGTTGACTACAGTTGGGTGGCTAAGAATGAATTTTGAGGTTTTAGTGATCAATTTCCAGATGGAAAAACAAACAGAGGTACACTGTCTCACCACCCACAGTACAATCCAGCTGTGACCGTGTGCCGGAAATCTAAGTTGGCAGCTTGAAGTGACACTGCGGACACATACTCAGAAGTAAATAACTGGATGTCCGATCCCTCCAAAATGTGAGTAACGGAAATGTGGATGACTCAGGGACCCAGTACCGAAACCATTACACGAGAAAATACTTGGAAGTGCGTGCAAAAACATAGAGGATTTTTCAAAGTACACGGAGTCAACTATGGATGCATGATGACACAGTCGTAGAAATGAAAATTAATGGAAACTAGTCATTAAATGAAAATTTAGTCTGCGGCATTGCCACACCGTGTCCTCCTTACTTTTCCACCTCCTTTCCTTCCCTTGCGTGCTTCAAGATGCCTGGAAAGAGTCCGAATGGGTCAGAGGAGCCCATGTAAGGAAGCATATAGAGGCTCTTCAGAGACAGAGACAAGCACACACCTGCCCCCCAGACTGCACTCACGCTATGCTTCAGTCTACCCCTGCCACTGCTTTCTGTTGATGAATTTGGCTCTCACGTTCTTCTGTCAAAAGGCATTTTCTTAAAGGGGCTGTACACATTCGCAAAGTCGGAATATCTGCAATCAAGGTTTTTACCCTCCATGGCCAAGTTTGTTTCTCCTGCTTTAACTAAGGCTATAAGTTAAGGTCTTTTCATTCCGTAATATATTCTGTAAGCACATAGAACAATATCACGGAATATGAAAAAACTCCGTAAACAACAATCCCTTTAAATTAAATAGTCCCTTTCCCTCAATTATTGGGCATGAGCCCTCTTCCCCGGTATGATCAAAAGTCAAGTGAGCTCTCTGCAGCAAGGCCCTAAGTCACTCACTCCAAGTCACTTCCCTCAAATTGAGGCCTGGTTCCCTGTCATCCAATATTCTCCAGAAACAAGGGCAGAGGCTACTCTCACTTGATTTTCCAGCAGGAGACTCGGGTACAGCTTTTGTTCCAAAGCCCCTCAGTGAAACAGAGGAGGCCAGCTAACACACCACGCAAAAAGATGGCTAGCTACCTCCCCTACCACCCAGGAAACTTCTCTCTCTTGGCCACATATCACAGGAGTCGCTGCCCCATATGCTCTTTATTTTATTAATGTGGTGGACATCCAGAAACTTCACCTCCCTGGAGAAACGGAACAGAGTCTGTATGGACAGCAGTGGGCAATTTTTTTTAACTGATTATCATATAATTAGGCCTCTTGTTCTGGGAAGAACTTTTATTTTTTACTAGAACTATTTGGCTTTTAAGTTCCTCGTATCCAGGACTTGTGTTTTCAATGACAGAGACAAATGAATACCACATTTAAGAAACTGAGATTTCTTTAAGGAAACAATTCACTCATATATATCAATTTAGGGGACTACAAAAAAAGTGGCACTAGCTAGCAATATAATATTATGATTCCTAACACTGGATTAGTCTTAACACATTTTGTTAGATTTATACATAAATATTTCATGGTTTGGTTTTTTGTGGGGTTTTTTGGTGCTTTTATAAAAAGGAGTGCCTTTTTTTTAAATCTTCAGTTATTCATTGCTGGTATATAACTATACATTTTTTTATACTGACCTTATATTCTAGAAATTTAATAAATTCACAAATTAGTTTTAAGAGCTTTTATAGACTTTTTTGTAGATTCTTTGGGATATAGATACATACATATTTGATACGTATATCTATAAATCTGATACATATATCTGAAATTAACACACGCATATATATCAAAACCCCTATCAGATGAAGTTATATTTTAAACCTTAAATAAATTAAATTTATTAAAATTTCAAGAGTAGTAACATTTAATTATATTATATTTACCAGAAGTTTACCATTTCTGTTGCTATCCCTTTGTTTCTGAAGTTCTAAGCTTCTCTCTGATATCACTTACCTTTCACCTGAAGGACATCTTTATGTGTTTCTGATAGAACAAAGGTGCTGGCCACAAAAACAAAAACAAAATCAAACAAAAAAACAACCCAAAAAACCCACTTGTATGTTGACTCTTCAGGGTTAAGAATTACAGCCAAAGATCCTGGGGCATGTTCACATTCTGACAGGATCCAGTTCTGTGACCACTTCCCAGTCTTCCTTTTTTACCATCTCACCAGAGCAGGAGATGTACTGGTTAACTATAAAATGAGGGATATTTGGAATGACTAGTTTCATGAAAGTATATATCGTGTTCCTGAATCCTATTATCTTGTGCTCCTGGGATGCAGCAGGCAGTGACAGCAGCCATGGCCCCTGCTGTGAAGGAATTTTAACCACTGAGAAGTAGACATTAATCAGATTATGACATAAGAAGTGTGTGTGTGTGTGTGTGTGTGCACGCGCGCGCACCCATGTGCACAAATGTCTGTTCAACAAAGGGCGATGAGAACGCTGAAGAAAGTCAATAGAGTACTACAGAATTCTTCAGGGAGGGCTGCCATAAAGAAGTGATGCCTGAGCTGAAAAGATTGATGAGAAGGAGTTAAGAATGTAAAGAAGGAAAAAGTTTATTTCAGAGAAAGAGAAATGCACATTGTTGCAGAGGCCCCACAGCAAGAGAACGTCTACTGAAAGAATGCCCAATACGACTAGAACACAGAAAGGTAGGGAGGAGGTGGTAGGAGATGTGGCCAACTAAGTGAGCAAGGACCAGACAATTGCCAGCCTTGTAAAATTCAAGTCCAGGTCTCCCACTTTCTACCTACCTGACCATGGCCAAATCACTTAACCTATATGAAGCTCACTTTGCCTAGCTATAAAATAGGGAAAATAATACCTACATCTCACTGATGTTGTGAAAAAGCCTAAATGAGATATTACACATAAATATACAGGAATATTTAATCATACTAGCTCAAGAATTAAACAACAGAATTATTAGAAGTTATTCCTAATGGTCTTCCTACTCCTTCTCTCCTCTACAATCAACCCTCTGATTACTGAAATCCTTCCAAAGCATTGCTAATCATATACTTACATTGCTTGAAGAAATAATAACATTCCCTCCCTATCTACATCAGTAATGGCAGACAGGCTTCATTTGGCTCAAGAATCAATCCCATGTCATTTACAGGAGATTTCTGGGTTGAGGTTTCTGGACTCAGTAGTAAATATTCCTATAACTGATTGGTAATGTCTGTCCCAGGCAACATCCAGCAACTGTACCACTCCTCAGCCCAGAACACAAGTACTTCCTCCATCTAGTTCTTTCCTACTCTCCACTCACCTGCCCAACTCTGCTCTTTCCTTTTTCTTATTAGACATGTACCCCCCAAAATTGTGTCAATGTATCCTAGGACCATGAACCCCAAAATAGCAACAATGTGCTACTCCTTGCACAGATAGTGAGACACAGCACACTAGTTCTTGCTGTTTCTTCTTCCCAACTCAGGGAACTCATTCTCATCCATCAAATTCTTCTATTTGAGAAGTATATGCTGCTGTTGTTCTAGCTCAGGCCTCCTGATATATGCTGTCATAGCAACATGCCTCTTGCCTTCAGAGACTGTACGTTAGCATGAACTCACAGAATGACCAATGTAGATATGTGATTACTATCTGTGTCTCTCTTCACAGTCACACTCCCAGGTGAAAAGAGAGGGAACTGTACCCATCCGTGCCCTCCCCATCTGCCTCTGCAGCTCTAGCATGAAGCACCCAGATAGCCACAGGGCCCTGATGCATTTTTGGTGAGTGGGTGGATGGCCCCAAAGTACTTCGTTTCTCATATACCCTTTACTAAATTTCTTGCCCACCAGTTCAATATCAATGCCAAACTTCAGGTAAGAAAGGAAGGAAAAAAAGACAGGTGAAGTATTTATTTTAAATTCCCATGGTCTCTTGATGGTTCATACATTTCAAGGAGCATCAGTTGTTATACCCTGACCCTCTGTACCTCAAACTCGCCCATTATGCTTTATTGAAATCTCTGTCTAGATTCTCCAAATCATCACTGAATGGATGGGCTGAAATAATCCAGAGATCCAAAGGAAAAATTGGGATAGCTCTTCCTTTCTGTCATTGGGCTCTTTTGATGTTCTACTTTGTGCCAAGTCAGAGGCTTTGTTGTAGAGTAACTACAGAAGGTCCAACAGAGAATTCTAACTCTGTACCCATTATTAATTCAAGAGTCACATGGAGCTAATTTGAGGTAGCATATGGAGTAGGTTACTAACACCCAGAGTACAGACAGATTAAAATCTAGGAGAGAAGAGGTAAAGGAAACGTTCTTCTCAGGGACATTCTGGTTCCGGTGTCTGCCAACTAATAAAAACCCTCCACCAATAAACCTTAGATTTTATTGAAAATAGATTTCCAGTTCTTAGCAAGCGGTGGGGAGAAACAGCTGGAATACTTACTGGGAGAGACTCTATATGAAAGTATAAGTTGAGGAGTATTTTGTAATGTTATAGACTCAGGGTCACCTGGAGAATCATGTCCTCCAGTACTATATTTAACAATACATGCATGTTGCTTTAGAATTCACAAGGGTCTCAGAAAGGTTCCAGTCTAGTTGTTTTTATTCCATAGATGAGAAAACCCAAAAGTAGTTATAACTCAATCTGTGAGACACTCCATAAAACAGTGTTTTTTCCAAGAGTATTCCTTAGAGCCCAAGTTTTATGAGATGTTAATATTTGTTCCATGAAAGGAGAAAAAAGAATGCCATCAGATTTGTGGACTTAAGCAAAGTCCAACAAGCATCTACTACAGGGATTCTCAGAGCCTTTAATTTGTTAGAAGATGAGAAAATCCTCCCAAAGTGAGAATACAGTGAGCAGTTTCATCAAACCATTTTCACAAGTGATGTCAGGATGGTGACTGTGGAGGGGTGCTGGGCTATACCTGCTGCTGTGGCCTGTGTTACAAGGGGTTCCCCTCAGGTGAGAGCTGGGAACTGGATGAGGGTAAGACAGTCAAATTAACTGAGTCTCTGAACAAACTGACTGGCAAAACAAGGCATAAACAAAGAGAAAAATTCACAAGCAGATTCCCAACAGTGAAAGAGAGAAACCCAACCAGTTTGGTGAGACACTTCTTACTAATGAGACCTCTGCTCCCTAGTTCACTAAAGCAAGTTGTACCCTGAGGTCAAGCAGATAGCTTTCCCATGTAGGAACTTAGATCACTTGACCTTGCTCAACCCCAAAAAGACTCAGAACAGAACCAAATATAGAATTGTGTAGTAACTGGACTCCTCCTTAATGTCTGTTCACATGGGAAGGAAAATGCTCAGGAGCATCTGAGGTAATTGCATTCTGCCTGAATCAATTCTGCCTTTGGTTGCAACTGGATAATCTTGCCTGAAATTGTTGTCTAATGTATCTGTGGATTGTTAAACAGCAAGCGCCTTTCATTTCACAGGAAATGGTTTTTGACTGTATAAAACAATCTTTGGGGGAGTTTGCATCCCTCTTTATGTTTGTGAAGTGCTTTGGGACAGAGGTCAGTATAAAATCCAGATTTATTACTATTATTAGTAATAGTAAAAATGTTATGAAGCCATTTATTCTCACTTTGATATTGATAGCTGAAGAAAAAGCCAATTCTCCTACATGGAATGGGAGCTCAGCCTCAAATTATAAACATCCATCTTGTCCATGTGCACCCGGCTGCAAGTAGACAGGAGCTGGGTGAGGGCTTGAACAACTGAATTCTAAGGCATAGGCTTTCTGCAGTTGAAAGCCAAACTTTCCTACTCGAGCAGAGCCACGGAATACATGTTCAGAAAGGGTTATCAGAATGTGCCAATGTTTGCCCCAAACTCTCAGGAGCAGTTTCGTTTGGGTGCCCAGTTTTGTCTCTTGTTCTTTTCTTGCCTTGTGTATTTATTTGTCTTTACTATCATGATTTTAATGAAATTAGGTTTAGGATTTTAACACAATCCAGAGTACACAGACAAAGAATGATTTTTCTGGCCCACTGGAAATTAGATTTAAAAAATTCTGTTCCTTAGGTCTTTTGAGTCCAAGCCAACCATCAACCAAGCACTCAGACAGTGGTTTTTCTTATGTGTTCTTTCCCTTACATTCTTATCCTTTCCTTTTCCTATGATCAAATAAATATTCTGCATTCAAAGTTGTGTTCTTGGGGCGCCTGGGTGTCTCAGTGGGTTAAGGCCTCTGCTTTTGGCTCAGGTCCTGGGATGAACACCACATTGGGCTCTGGGCTCAGCAGGGAGCCTGCTCCCCCCTCCCACCTGCCCGCCTCTCTGCCTACTTGTAATCTCTGTCAAATAAACAAATAAAATCTTAAAAAAAAAAAAAAAAAAAAAACACATGTTGTTGAGGAAAATGGAGAAAGATGCGCCTTGCACAGAGGTCGACTTCTAGCAGCCTTTCACTATTTAATTTGTTATGCTTGCTAATACTGGTTCTAGGAACAGAAGGGTTGCTTCAGTAAATATCAGTAAACAAACACCTTCTATAAATCACAGTTCATGAAGACTTAAAGTTCTTCACAAGAGTTATTAAGACTGAAAGACACACATTTTCCTCAAAATCCACTTTGCAAATAGCCAGCTCAACAAAATCACTGCCAAAATGAAATCCGCATTGTAGTAAACTAGAGGAAGTGTAATGAGGCTGGAAGAATGTTCAAGGGAGAGTTGTTTCTAACGTGGTAGAAACCAGAACCTGTTAAGTGCCATCGAAAAGATAACAAAGATCACACTGATGAGACGGAGAACACAGAAAACTAGTAGCAGTAGGTTCCAGAGAAAATGGAAGAGAGAGTATCCAGAGTACCAGTGGAGTTGAGAGGAAGAAGGCAAAGAGCCTTGCAGAGGCGGCCATGGGAACTCCTCTCCTATGTTTTCTGCCTCCTCTTCAACAGATCACCTGCCTGAGCAAGTGAAGGGCAGAGAAGGAAATTGAGACCTCTTCTGCAGATACAAGAACAGAATGAGCCCAAATAGGTCCACACTGAAGGCCCAGTTGAAGCTGAGATCATGAACTTACAATGGAACCAACCTACCAGATGGCATAATTTTCTCCAGCAGCGGCAACCCACAGAAGTGGCTGGGCTACCAATTTCTGACAGTATTCAGGGTCAGAAATGTTTAGACAAGGAACATCAACTTGAAAGTGGTATTACAAATGAAACTAAGTGAAATGCAAAGGAGGGGACCACTTCGCTGCCCTGAAGTGGAGGGTCTGCCTCTGACCCCACCCTGTAAGGGATGCAAAACCCCACAGGCTTTCTCCCTGTTCTGATATAAGGGGATATAGGGGTATATCCTGGCTTGGATATAAGGGGGAAAATGACTATAGCTTAGCACACAGTAGGTGTTCGAAAATGGTGAAAATGGTGACTGAATGATGAACGAGTCTGTGATGGTCTTTTTAAAAAAGCAACAATGGAAGCTCAGAATTGTTTTATTTATTATTTAGTCTGAACAAGGGACTGTTTGTTTGTACAGCTTCACTTTACCTTCGCTGCTTCCCCAAACAATCAGGCCTCTTCTCTGCTGGTAAAAATCAGTGGAAGGAAGACCGGAAGAAGCCAAGGAAGGGAAAGAGGGAGGGGAAGGGGCAAAGTGGAAGAAGAAAGAGAGGAAAATAGAAGAAAGGCAATTTCCACATGTTTTAAAATATGCCTAAGAAAGTGACTAATAAAATGGTTAAATGAATTCCTACGTATTTCCAAGAACTCAAACTGTCACCATTCATTATGGGTTTAAATTCATTTTAAAGTCCTGTAAAGCTCTTCCTTGGCCTTATTACCTTTCTTTATGTTCTCCATTTGTTCTGATGAAACAGTTTTGTCCACACAGTAGCCCGTATGGCATAGCAGCTTTGTTTTACAAGGGTTTTAAAGACCAAGAGCCATGGGAGTTTTGATGGACAGAGGATGGCCCCAAAACTGAGGTGTATGAGGTCACGTAAAGGAAAGTCGTATTTACTAATTATGTCGTAATGTCTTAGCACATGAGCATTTTTTGTGCTGTTAGAGCAGCATCTTTCCCCTGGCTATTAGGTATGGAACATAACAGACAATCAGACAGTAGAGCACTTAACCATAATTCAGTGCAGTGCAACTTTAAAATATACACGTGAGTGTTTTTCTTCTCCTGATTGTAAGGGCATTTTTTTCTTTGGCATGCCTTCCTTAGGAATTATTTTAAATTATAGTGATGAGCAAATCAAGGAAAGCATTTTAAGAAGACACAGGATGCCCATTTTAAATGGGTTATAATTGCAGGAAAAAGAGCTGGCTGCACTGGCTGTGTTTTTCTTTTCCTTCATCACTAGAGCTGGGTCTAGATTTCTATAACACAGAAAACCTTGAAGGCTACGATAATTTTTTTTTCTTTTTTTAATTTCTTCTTTTTTTAAATTTTTTATTTTTTATAAACATATAATATATTTTTATCCCCAGGGGTACAGGTCTGTGAATCGCCAGGTTTACACACTTCACAGCACTCACCAAAGCACATACCCTCCCCAATGTCCATAACCCCACCCCCCTTCTCCCAACTCCCCTCCCCCCAGCAACCCTCAGTTTGTTTTGTGAGATTAAGAGTCACTTGTGGTTTGTCTCCCTCCCAATCAAGGATTCAATTCCAATCTAAAGATAGCTGTACCATTGCTATGCATTTTGGCCTTATTACTGTTTAAAATGAAGGAGGGGAAATAGGAGGGGGGTATGAACCATAAGAGACAATGGACTCTGGGAAACAAACTGAGGGTTTCATGCCGGGGGAATGGGTGAGCCCAATGATGGGTATTAAGGAGGGATTGCATGGAGCACTAGGTGTTATATGCAAACAATAAATCATGGAACACTACATCAAAAACTAATGATGTATAAACAATGAACCTTGGAACACTGAAAACATAAAAGAAAAGAAAAAGAAAATGACACATAACAAAAAAAGGTAAAAAATACTAATGATGTACTGAATGGGAACCAACATAACATAATAAAAAATAAATTAAATAAAGTAGGAAAAGAAGATGGCCTACATGAGAGCTACTGGATTCTTAGTTTGTCCCATAGATTCGAGTTTGTTCTAGCTACGTAGAATGCCTCAGTGTCTGAGAGTCATGAGTTTCTGTAGTTCCAAGGATCACTTTTATTTTTTTCTGGCTGTAAAAGCAAGAACACTTGTTACATTTTTACCTTTTCATCCACAATAATTATATCTGCTTCGTAGAGAGAAAGTAGTCATAGTAGCTGAGGGCAAAAATCTCTGGAGTCAGGCCGAAACCAGGTTCACATTCTGTCCCTATCATTTATTAGAGGGGTCACTTTAGACAAACAGCTCTACCTCACCAAGCTTCAGTTTCTTCATCTGCAAAAATGCGCTGAAATTACCTATCTCTTGAGATTACTGAGGACCCTCAGGTAAATACTTAGCAAAAATTCTAGTACCTGAGGGACACTTAATCAACGGGCTATATTAGCAGGAATGGGGAAAGGCATGAAGGAGCTTATAACCACCCTTAACTGATTTGTTTAAGAACAGCTTGGCAGGTTCTCCCCTCTTGGCTTCTCCAAGTATCTGGGATTCTCAAATGAAATAGCAAGACGTGTCTGTCTTCTCAGTTCTACAGCTTCAACTTGATGGGATCCAGACATTAAGTTATCTCTTAGACATAAATAAGCCCTAACTCATTTTCCTACTGGTTATTAAAAGAGCAAAATAAAATTAGCTTCGACTAGGCTGTGCCTGCTTTCCAATGTTATGTTGTGGATTTCAATCTTGCTTCAATACATGATCTCAGAGGTTCCCAATGTCATTAGAGAAAAGTCCTCCCCCAGCCCACATCTTGACAAGACCATAATATCCTGATATTGAAAGGTATTTTTCAGTTTAAAGAGCATTTTTGAGTTATTTCACTCTAACAGTTTTGGGAGGTAGCAGAGATGGCTCTCCTCAAAACTATGGTAGCCATGAGATAGCTAAGTTCTGGAACTGAAGTGATTAGCTCAGGATCTCAAAGCTAATGAGTGGCAGAACAAGACCCAATCTCAAGATCTCCAGAGATAAGATTTCTGATTTCTTATTCATTGCCGCTCTGCTCTTGTACTCCAGTCTTAGGTAAACATCTTGGCCGGCAGTTCTCAGATTTGGGTTTGCACAAGGATCATCTGAGGAGTCTGTGAAAATGCAAAAACATCAACCCCGTCTCCAGATATTCAGATTCACCAATTCTGGGATGAGGCCTGTGACCTTGCAGGTTTCACCAGCTCCCAGACAATTCTGATGTGGAATCACATTTGGAGAAGCATAGAACTCTGTTGTTCTCTAGGCCATAAGACCACTCTAGGTCATGGGACCACTCATCTCAGAACACCCCCTGAGAAGACCAGACCATCTTCTCAATACCCTTTATAAACAAAGAGAAAATTTCATCAGCTTAGACTAAGAGCTGTCCAGTAGTAATAAAAGATTTCCAACATGAGTGACTTGTAAAAGCAAAGGTTAATTCACTGGGCTCACATTAATGTCCTTACGAGTTGGCTATGAATATACTACATGTCCTTTTCTTTTGGGGACCTGGACTGAAGAACAGTCCTTATCTGGAACATCTCATGTCACAATAGAGGGAAAAGAGAGATGGCTGAATCTCATGACGGCTCTTAAAGCTTTTGCTAGGAAGTGTCATATCCCATTTCCATTTAAATTTCACCAGTGAAAGAAAACTGTATGCCTAAGCTTGCTGTCAAAGAATCAGGAAGTAGACTCCTCCCTTAAAAATGGGCTGGGAGGGCCGCCTGGGTGGCTCAGTGAGGGGCGCCTGGGTGGCTGGGTGGGTTAAAGCCTCTGCCTTGGCTCAGGTCATGATCTCAGGATCCTGGGAGCGAGCCCCATATTGGGCTCTCTGTTTGGAGGTGAGCCTGCTTCCTTCTCTCTCTCTGCCTGCCTGCCTCTCTGCCTACTTGTAATCTCGATCTGTCAAATAAATAAATACAATCTTTAAAAAAAAAAAAAAAGAAATGGGCTGGGAGTTAGTTCTAGTAATTATTTTCACAATAAGATAATGAACCATAGAGACCTTTACTATAGCTTCAGGTGGGTCTAATTGTCCATTTTCCCAGAACTAACCAAGATTTCTTCTCCTAACCAATTGTTGCTGGCCAACTTAATATTTTGCCACCATAATCTCCTCCCATTCTTTATTTTCCTATCCTTTTCAGTTATTATGTTTTCTACCTTGTTTTGTTCCTATACCTAACTCCATTTGATTAAAGATTTAAGTATCTAAGTTCCAAGTTTTAAAATTTTATATTGTTGTTAGCATTGTTCCATATTAAGAAATGTGCTTTAATATATTTAAAGATCACTCTGGGTCAAACAATGAGTGATCCTCTGTATCATATAATGTCTATTTCTGGTTTGGAGCATGCCAGTGGCTGCTAGCCACATGCTTCAATCAAAGGCAATTTTCCTTCCTCTGTTTAGCTCTGGTTCCCAACCAGCAGAGAGAATAACTTTGAAGCTTTCCCATTTCTGTAATAAACAGGCACTTCAAATGCCAGTGTCCTGTTCATCATTAAAATTCATCTTATAGTTTTCCCTTCTCTGTACCCTCCCAGGTAGATGATGGTTGGCTGGTGGTGGAGCTGAACTGTCCATTTTATCCCTGGGTCCACAAAGAATGAACATGACAGTAATCTTTCTTATTTTCTCTGCTGAGTCAGTGGTTGTTAGGTTATGTTTGAATCCAGTATATCTACAGACAGGAGAATATCATTAGACTAATAAGATACACCACCGAACGCATTCACCCACTTCAGAGTGACCAATACTGCAAACATAAATAAATAAATAACTAAAAAGAGGCTGACAGGGAATCAGTATGAGTTTGCACAATAAGCTGTATTTATTTGCAATTTGATTTTCTGTTCTCGGGGGATTGCAAATTTTATTTGAAATTTTAACTTTAACCTAATAAACTACATAAAATCTCTATAAGATCAATGTGAAACGGGACTGAGCTCTGAAATATCAATACTTACTCATTTTCTCTCTTATTCTTTCTTCCTTCCCTGCCTTCCCTTCTCCTTAAAAAATCTAGTAATATCCCTAATCATTTTATTAATGGGCTCCAATCCATCCAATGCATAAATGTATACTGAAAGGCTATCATGGTTCAGGCCCTCGTCAGGGCACTGGAGGCAATATTGAGAAACAAAACTTAGTTCCTGCCCTCATGGAGATTACATTCTAGTGAGCACATGTGTCACCTTGTTTTTTTCTATTCATAATACACATTTATTTATAACACATTTCACCAAGTTCAGCTCAACACCTACTATGTGCTTCAAATGCTGGGGATAGAATAGTGAATAAAACTGACAAAAGTCTCTACACTTCACAGACCTTACATTTAGCAAGGGGAAACTGATAATCAACACATATGTAAAACAAAAATATACATCAGAGTATGTATGTGCTGTGGAGGGAAGTACATCTGGGAAAGAAAAATAGGGAGTGGTTAGGGTTGCAGCTAAGGATGCCTGAAGTTGAAGAGGAAGAGAGTGATGCCAAGAGTATTCCACAGAGATACAACAGGAGATGCAAGGGCCCTGAGGCAGAAGAGTGCCTGGCATTTTCAAGGGACAACAAGACAGTCCTGATGAAGTTAAGAACATACATATATAGCGATGACATGTCTAAGGCATCTTCTATTTGAGGACTAATAAACACTGAATCGTTAACTGGAGTAATACAGAAGTGGGCAGAGAGCACAGGATTATAGCTGAAAGAGTTTTGTAATTATTCTTATCACCTAAAATAGATTCATCACGATGAAAATGAGCCTATTAGAAATGACAGCAGGAAAGGTCTTCACAACCTGTCTTTGCCTGCACACAGTATACCCTTTAAAAAAAATTCACATCCAGATGTTAACTGCAAGATAATTAAAAAGTTTTAACCATTTTAATCCAGATGTTGAAAGTATTCAGCTAAACGAAAACAAGTTCTCTCTGGAAACAATCAGCTTGTGTGTTCAGTACTGAGCAAAGTACAATAACTTGACTCTCTTTTTTTCCATTTTACAAAAGCTGTAATTCTCAAGAAGCTCTGTAGTTTCCTAGGTAGCTTATTCCTAAAATTCTTCTTGTTTTTCTCCTTCCTCTGCAAAATGACAGAAACAGTTCTCTGCACCAAAGTCCTGACACTGAGCTAATTTTATAGTAAATGCTTAGATCATAATTATATATGTATATACTATAAAATAATAAGTATGATTACAATTAGTAGCCCTGACAATGACTACACATGATTATTTTCAGTGCTTTGTGCTGTATTATAATAAACACACAGTTTTCAGGTGCCATTCTTATTGGTAGTGGTGGTAGTAGGAACTCAGGTCTCATGTTAAGTATGCTCCTTCCTACTTCCTTTTTTATAAGGCCCATCACTATCAGGTCTTTGAAGACTGACTGTTAGAGGTAGAAGTCCTATAGTTTTATCAAGGAAAGTAATAAAAATATCTTTTGATATTTTTAGCACTGTGCTTTGAGGATGGACCAGAATTTGGTTGCTGACGTTGATATTAAGAAGCTGTTTAACGTTGGCAGTTACTCAACCCCTCTGGCCCTGTGTAGAATGAAAAAAAAACATCATTCCTGCCCCACAGGGCTGATACAATAAAAGGTAATACTGCTTATAAGATGCTTTGCATAGTCCCTCCACTCAATGCATGTCGGCTAGTATTATGAATAAATGACTTCTAGTTATCTGCTCATCTAACACAAGGATCTGGCCAAAAGCCATAAAACAGGGATATTGCTTTTACATATAGCTTTCTCTGGGTCTTCCTTGTTTTGGGGGGGGAGGGGTGCGCAGGGGAAGGGAGGGTCAGAGGATAAAGAAAGTCTTCCAGTTTCACAAACAGGACATTGAGCACTACATTAATTTCACCTTAAGCTGTCAATCACCCGAGTCACACTTTCCCTGACTGTCTCCTGGTGTTGTCCTCCCAGGAGGAACACATTGCCACTTGGTGAAAATGAGATTTGCCCTTTGTTAATAAAATTCTACCTTATCTCACATCAGAATTCTAAAGTGTATTAGTTTTAAAATGGTTAAATCATTTCTTCAATGGTTTAAATTCTTTTATGCAGAGAGCATCCAAGAGGAGAATCGTTATTAAACACTCAAAAGAAAAAAAAGTCTCTCAAAGCAGGACTGGCTGTTTAATAAATAATCCATTGAATTCTTGCAGCCCTTTCTTTCAGATAAAAAGCAACAGCGAGGCCTGTTAAAGAAACCCATCACGGCAAAACCCACACCCAACAGAAAGTGTCTAATAGATTGAGATGACGGCACAAAGGGCTGAAAGCAGTTTGTCTTTGTAAGGAGAACAAAGATGTCTCTGGCAATTAGAAGCATGTTCTGTTTTAGCTGCGCTCGAGGGGAGTCTGGGAAAACCACAGTGTTTGGAAAGCTGTCGGGATGTCCTTCCTCCAAGGCAGGTGGCAGGAGCATGTTAGTGGGGGAAAAATAATGATCAAATCAGTCAGTTTGGCATGGTATTATTTTAAATACATTATATTATATTATATTATAACTATAGTCTTGTGATTTTTATGGTCCAGCTGTTCTAATGTTTTATTTTTATCTACTATATGGATGTATATTTGTATGCTGACATGAAGATGAGCCACAATGGAAGGAAAAGTCTAGAACAAATCCATCCCCTGGGGACCTGTACTCTTCTGGCAGGCAAGACTCTTCAGATCTAGGACTGTTCTTCCCTCAGAGAGTCTCCTGTCTCTACCTTCAGATCTGTACCCAGTGCTTTGGCCAGACCAACGAATTTGTGGGCTCCAAGGAAAACATGGCCTCTGATAATTTTAGCAGCCCTCTCCTCTCCTGGCCTGCCCCACTAAGCCACCCACAAGCATGCTGTCTTGCTGGCTGCAATTTCACTACCAGGAAGCCCTCCCTCACTTCTACCCACAAAGTCCCTTCTTTCCTGATATGTCCCTAGGCCTACCAATGCCACACTTTCCTTGAGCTCAGAGCATCACACAGCCCTGTAACTGTTCACTTATTATGTCTCCCCATGAAGCCAGAAACAGTCATCTCCTTGTGCCAAGATCCAGCATAACTCTTAACACAGAGAGGGACTCACCCAATATTAAAATGAATGAAAAAAATCAATGACTATAAATTAATGACTAAAACCTATCACCAGAGGATAATAAGGTATTTCTGGTTTGTCTTTAGCTTTTCTTAGACTGGCATTTTCCCTAGGGCTTCCTAGAGGTAAAGATGTTGTAGGCTTTTGCTTGGGCAGTGAAGGACTGGCCTCTCCACTATCTTTTACTATTCTCTTGACAAGCAGCCAGAGCAGGTCTTGTTTCTGGATAGGACTGAAAAAGCCAATTTAGAAAACAGAAGAAAATTCAGTCTGGAGTAGCTAGGTAATCCCATTTTCTTCATTAAAAAAAAGAAAAAAGAAAAGATGTTTTAAAGTTGTCAATAGACTGATATAAATTACCAAATATGCAAAATAAAAGGATTTCAGATATAGAGCTGTTAAAATGAATAACCTTAGATCAAGAATAAAAAAAATCTTGAAAATGGAAAATAAACGCATTCGCCTGAGGTCTTCTCTGACTCGGGGAGTTCTCCAGGCTCCGCCCCAGATAGCACATGGCAGCTACTGAGCAAACGCTGGGCACAGAGATTAGAGGCTACCTCGAATACACCCCAACAATATGCCCTGAAACTGGGAAAGCCACATACCACTCTGATGATGTCAAGGGACATCCCCAACACGATCCCGCTTCACTCCAGATACAAGTATTATAAAAGAAGCCAAGCTTTAAAATGCTAGCTCTATGACCACCCTGTCCTTAAGTCTGCCCAAGAAACTAGTGATCTTGGTATTTCACATTAAACATATTCATTCGGGGTACCTGGGTGGCTCAGTGGGTTAAAGCCTCTGCCTTCGGCTCGGGCCATGATCCCAGGGACCTGGGATCGAGTCCCTCATCGGGCTCTCTGTTGAGAGGGGAGCCTGCTTCCCTTCCTCTCTCTTTGCCTGCCTCTCTGTCTGCTTGTAATCTCTGTCTGTCAAATAAATAAATAAAATCTTTTAAAAATATATTCATTCAATATCATTCAATGGCCCAAGTGACACCATCACGCACATGATTGCCCTCTGCCCTAGAGAGGTTGCGAGGCTAATAAGGAGAGACCGAGAAGTAAAGGAGTTAATGCAGTCATCGGCTCTAAAAACCATTATAGAATGGGATTAGGTTGCTGTGGGGCCATTAAGAAAAACACAGATAATCCACCATAGTGGCTGAGGGTTCAAAGAGGAGGCAACTCCAGAACAGAGGTATGAGAGGTGATTATGAATGTTCTGGAGCACAGTTCCAGTGCAAGTAGAGTGGATGAGGGGGCCCCAAATGGCAAGGCAGGCATGCTCTCTCGGAGTGTGTTTGAGGGACTTGCAGCAGTTGGTGGGACTAGAGTATGGTGCATGTGGGGGGACTGGAGGGGAGTAGGGGCAGGTGGGAAGTTAGGCAAATAGACAGATTTGATTATGAAAGCTTTGATGTGCCAAACTGGGGAGTATGGACTCTAGCCTGTAGGTAATCGGAGCCCTTCTTTAAAAGATGAAAAAGGGTAAGAGTACCCAGAAATGAGGCAAGTCCTTTACTCTTCAATTTACTTATGTTATCCTTTGGCCTTCTGACTCTCTTTCATAGAGAGACTTCGTGCTGGACACCAAAAGCTTTCAACACCTGTAACTCACTTCCCTTCATTGGGCCATAATCTATTTGAGACTTGCAAGCTTTTAATTGTCTGAGGTATTTAACTGGCTCAGAACCAAACCCATGCCTTCTTGCCTCATGGTATTGTTTCCCTATTAGATTATGGAACATGGATATTTATTTCTGTTCTTTTGCCTGAACTTCACTTACCCAATTACACAACTTAAGGACTACAATGCAAAAATCTTGCATTGCACACCCTCACATCTCACCAAACATGAGTCCATACTTCTCCATAACATATCCAAAGCCAGGCCCAGGCATGTCATCCCTAGATGCACCTGCCTCAGCAGTATCTGAACCCGGCCCAGACCTCCTAAATGAAGATGAATGGAGAGTAAGGCCTGGGACTCTGTATACAGCAAGCTCTCTAAGAGGTTTTCAATCTCAGTGATGTGTGCAACAGTCTGGTCTAAATCTAGAGAAACTTATGGAAAAATAAGCTCCTGAGTATTTTGAAAGTAAGTGGCTCCAATTTAAGGAAAATCAATTTAGGCATTTCAGGGAAATAAATGCACAGAGTTCCCCAAAATATGATGCTTCTAAGCAGAAAAACGCATAATAGAAACTGCTACAAAGGCTTGTGTTAGTCTGTCAAATCAAATGATCTTTTGGTGGCTCATTTCTCCCAACCTCACTATCCTCACTTCTGATGTTGAGGTCAGTGACTTCACACCTCTTCTTTCCAATGTCAGTTTCTTTTTCCCAAAGTCTTACTTGAAAGTGTGGGGGAAATGTGTTGGTATCTCTTCTCTTGGTGCAAAAATCACCTTTTAAGAGACTGTCATTAACTCAACTGTGCACTACTGGCTTAGCTAGCCATTAAATATGCTTGATGGGCAGTAAAGGGTGCTTAGAAGCTGTGGGAGAGATTGCAAGAGAGAGAAAGAAGGACCTGGATCCAAGCAAGATGGGCTGTAGTTCATTAAGAACAAGGAATGCGGGAAGACCCTGGGAGGATCGTAGCGCAGTGGAGGAACCCTGGTCAGCAAAGAACTGGCAGTAATGACCTTAAGATAGAATGTGGCATTATGGGAGTTAAGAGCAAATTTAATATTGTTCAGTGTTCAAAGGAGCTTTCTTCTTTGTGGAGTAAAAATGAAGCTATTTCACTGCATATAAAAAAATGGCAATATTTCTGACTGTCCCTGTGTATTTTTAGCTGTCGAGATGAGATAACTATCTTATAACCATAGTTAATGCATGATTTTCAATGGTTCAGATTTTCCATGTTGCAGATTTGGGTATGACATTTTAGGATCTCTTTGTGTTGAGCAAAGATAGATGTCTTTCTTTGTTAATGATTTAGAATAATTTTTATCTGAGTTCAAACAGATTTTGTTCTTTTTGAAGACCCTTTTCTCTTTTTAAAATGACAAAGAAAGGGGGGGAGAGGGCTGGAAGGCATATCAAAGCTATCTTACCCAGACCCCTGCCCCATGTGGGAACATATTTCCATTTGAGCCATTTCAGATACTAATTTGTTTGGACACAAATGCCGAGACATTCAAACAGAACTTCCAAGTCTGGGTTGTTCCAGACACCCAGACCCAGAGGTGCTAAAATGAGAAACACATGAGGTTTTGAGCATAAAACATATGTCAAGTCAAGGCATAAAAATACTAGTTTATCACTTTTAAGGATTCCATATTCACTTCTAAGAACTTTGGTAAATAAAAGGTCATCATTTTCTGACCCATCATCCCAATGCACTGATAGTCTGGTGATACATCTTCATATAGGACAATGTTGGAACACTAGGCGAGTTTTATTTTGCAGTGCACCAAATGTACATGAAACACTTATAAAGGCATTTTGGAAAGAATCAATTCACATTTTATGAAAGACACTCATCTATTTGGCTTGCAGGAGGAAAAACTAGACTATATCATGAGACTATAAGTATAAGCCTTGTGAGAATGGAGACTGTACACTTTATTCAGGTGATTTTTCTCTGGGACTCTTACTGCCTGAAAGTAAGAGGTACTTAAAGATAACTGTTAAATAAATACATGAATTAGTGGGAATCATGTTGTAAGTGGGGACCCACCATTTTGCCCTTAGAATGTCAACCTAAAGAAATAAGCATGAAAGAGATAAAATATTTGGCTATGTAGATTCTCACCATTATATTGCTAGTGACGAAAAAAAATCTGAGGTATAAATGTAAAGAATGGGAGGGTGGTGAAGGTTACATGCTTCCAGTTATGGCATGAATAAGTCACGAGATGAAACGTATAATGCAGGGAATTTATTTTAAAAAATTTTTAAATAGCGAGGTATAAAGTTATGGTACATCCATATAGTAGAGTACTATGAAGTTATTAAAATGGTGTTATATAACTGGGATAAAATAAATTGAGCTAAAGAAAAAAAATTATGTTATATAAAAGTTGATTACTTAGGCTGATAAAGTTGATAAATATAAAAGTAGACTACTAGTCTTTAATAACTATCAAAATGACTATAGCAGTTATCAGAGGGTCTAGGTATTATAAAGAATATTATTTCCTTATTTTTGTTCATTCTCTACTTTCTATCATGAATACATATTACCTATTACATTTGTAACAATATATTAAAAATGTAATTAAAAAATTTCCTCCTCTCTCTACCTCCCCCCTGAAAACTGTACAGTACAAACTAATATAGATAACCTCCAATGATTAAGCTGTATTAAAGATCATTAGTAAATTCCTTAGTTATTATTAGTTTCTGTTTAGATTAAATAGAAATTCATTTTTTAAATATTTTATTTATTTGACAGTGGGAGAGAGAGAGTGCACAAGCAGGGGGAACGGCAGGCAGAGGGAGGGGGAGAAGCAGGCTCCTCGCTGAGCAGGGAGGCTGATGCGGGGCTGAATTCCAGGATCCTGGGATGGTGACCTGAGTTAAAGGCAGACACTTAAGTGAATGGGCCCTCCAGGCAACCCAAGATTAGACAGAAATTCAAAGAAAAAGTCTGTGTTAAAAAGATTCAAAGAGGTAGGATCTAAATATATATAAAGAAATGGCCTTTCTGAAGTTAATCAGAATTTTTGATGCCAATGTAAAACATAATAATAAACTACAATTTAATCAAACAAAAGGAGGTTAGGGGTGCCCACATGGCTCAATCAGTTAAGTGTCTAACTTTTGATTTAGGCTAAGGTCACAATCTCATGTGAAATTGAGCTCCACACTGAGCTCCATGCTGGGCATGGAGCCTGCTTAGGATTCTCTCTCTCCCTCTTCCCTTCCCCCTTCCCCACCA
>NC_081568.1:73801156-73863749 GCF_022355385.1 Mustela nigripes | reverse complement strand
AAAGAAAGAAAGAAAGAAAGAAAGAAAGAAAGAAAGAAAGAAAGAAAGAAAGAAAGAAAGAAAGAAAAGAAAAGAAAAACCAAAAGAATACCAAAAAAGGAGATGTGACTATAATTCAGAGCTCTACAGAAGTGAAGACTGCTTTGTTCTAGGAGCACCTGCTGTATTTGCCTGGGATCTGAAGTCCCCACCTCTGTCAAGGTACCTATGAAAGAGAGACATGGCTGTAAAAACCCCTGCTAAGATGCCAAGTGACTATCAGAGAGGATCACTGTACTCAAAGTGATGGTACTTTGGATGGATCCCTCCATCCAAATGGATGGATCAGCACCCATCACCATCCTACTGTCATCAAGCTCACTCGTCTTAGTCTGCTCAGCCTGCTGTAAAAATATACCATAGACTGGGTAGCTTAAACAACAAACACTCCCTTCTCACAGTCTGAAGGCTGAGAAGTCCAAGGTCCAGGTACCAGACGGCTCTATTCTTAGTGAGAAACTTCTTCCTATCTTTTAGACAGGCCTCTTCTCACTATATGTTCACATGACCTTTCCTCACTACATGAAAGTTGAAAAGCTTTAGTGTCTCAATAGCCAAACTATGGAAAGAACCTAGATGTCCATCAACAGATGAATGGTTAAAGAAGATGTGGTATATATATATATAATGGAACACTATGTAGCCATCGATTTGCAATGATATGGATGGAACTAGAGGGTATTATGCTAAGCGAAATAAGTCAATCAGAGAAAGACAATTATCATATGATCTCTCTAATATGTGGAATTTGAGAGGCAGGGTGGGGGGTCATGGGGGGGTAGAGAGGGAAAAATGAAACAAGATGGGAGCCGGAGGGAGACAAACCGTAAGAGACTCTTAATCTCAGGAAACAAAGGGAGGGTGGGGGGGGGGGGGGGGGCTAGGGGTGGTTGGGTTATGGACATTGTGGAAGTCATGTGCTATGAAGAGTGCTTTGAAATGTGTAAGCCTGATGATTCACAGACCTGTACCCCTGGGGCAAATAATACATTATATGTTAATTTTTAAAAAAGAAAGAAAGAAAAGAAAAGCTTTAGTGTCTCTTCCTGCTCTGTAAGAGCACTGGTTCCATAATTAAGACCCCACCCTCATGATCTCTTCTCACCTTAATTACTTCTCAAAGGCCCCACCACCTAATGCCATCACATTGGGGGTTAGGGAGTCAAGAGATGAAATTTGCAGGGATGCAAACATTTCTCTTCTTTCTGCTAGTTTTTAGCCAGTTATAACTGAAAATACAACCCTGAGAAAAAGAGGAGGGAATTTTGCACACTGAGCACAGAAAAAAATGCCAGGGTATGGAGCTGGCTGAGGCACAACAGAAAGCAAGGTCATGTGTTGTGAAGGAAAGTCAGGATAAAGTAGGAGGTAGCATTTATTGAGGACTTCCCAAGGGCCGAGCACGGCTTTATCCACTCTCTGTTCTGAGCCTCACATGATCTCTCTAAGCTAGATTTCTAGTCTACATTTTACTCATGAGAAAAGCAAGGCTCAGGCAGGTATGGTCATGGCTACGAAGGGGTAGGGCTTACTTCAGAACCCAGAGACAGTTGGCTCCAATGGTAGTGTTCTTTCGGCTTACTAATGTAAACTGATGGAACTGAATCTCTATAAGAGCAAGAATCTTTGTCTTGTTCACAAATTCATTCCAAGCATACAAAACTACCCACATAATGAGTGTTCAGAAGTGTTTACTGAATGAATGAGTAAATGAATTAATCAAGACAAAACTATAACCAGCATGGAAAGATCAAAAATCCTACATCTTTCTTCTTGAGATGAATCTTCATAGACAGTACAGATTGAACCCATTAAAAATGGGTAGCTATGTCTTGGTTTGCAAAATATTCAGAGTGACAAAGCACACATATCTCAATATTATTCACAAATATAATTAAATGCTAAAAGAGGACATCACTAGAAAAATATTCATTCTGGCTGGAGGAATGATTCCCATCTGACAGTAATAACATGCCACTCAACAGGCTCTTTCTCTCCTGGGGCTGCCCATTCAGACTTTCACCTCTCCTCACTGCAGCTGCCCACTGGGACAGGAGAGCTGCCAAGCGAAGCTGAGACCAGGGCAAGCTGCCATCAGCTGAGGCAGCCGACCTGATGTCTTCCTCCTTTGCAGCAGCTGGCTTTACGCATTTTATTTCAGCTCTGTCCTCGAATATGGTTCAAGCACAGTGGCTTAACATTTTAGTCAGTTCCCTCTTTCAGCATATCCCCAATTTAATTTAAATGATGCCAAACAGCATCTATAGTCATCATGCATAGACAGTTCCTTCAAGCAACTTCATTTGAAATCTGCCCCCGCGCAATTTTTTATTAGACTTTAGTTCAAAATCCCACCACCCCAAGGACCATGTGTAAGACCAGAACTGACTGAATTGGGATCAATTAATTACTATTTGTATGTCTAGGACAAGGCTAGACCTCTCGACTTGCGTACATTTGCATTTGTGATAAAAAATCAGCTTTGCCTGGAAGGTGCCAAACTACAACAACACAACTTGGAAGAAAATGTGAACTCTCTAAGCTTCAATTCTCTATTCAATCAATTGGGACCAATGTAACCTTTCAAACCTCTTGTGAGTATTCAATGAAATAATGCAGTGCCTATAGTCCTCCTGTTCCAGGAACAGTCATGATGAACAGTCATGATGTGTGGCTTCCTCTAGTCACACAGCTGGTGGGAGGCACCTCTGGAATGAGTGCCCAAGTTCCCAACACTATATCCACTTGTCCTCCTGTCAAACCTCCCAACTTCACACAGGAATTAGAGCATACTTTGTATCACAACCAGGCAACTGCCAGACTAAAGAATCAATGTAGTAGTTTTTAAAGGGAGAACAATATATAAAATTATATTTTGATCTAGTGCTTTACTCTCAGGTTGCTGACATACTTCATCCCTTACTTGTATCATTTTGTTAGTCATAATATGGGCCTGGAGGATAATAATTATTTGTATTATTCATAGAAGAGGAACTCATCCTGAATTCAAAGAGTAGGTGTTTAGAAAATATTTTTTCTTCCTACAGAGAAAAAAGAAAGAAAAAAAGAAAAAAAAAGCTGTGTTTTTTTTTTTGTTTGTTTTGTAATTCAAAAAATGATTCCCAAACCTGATCCTGAACTGGGGTAAATTTGTACTGCCAGATATTTTAGTAAGTATTTAGATTCAATCAAAATATTACTCTAATAGGTTTAAAAGAAGTACCTAATAGTTAATAATAAAAAGAACCCAATGTGGGGTGTTCTGTTTTGTTGATGGCCAACTTTATTGCAGAATTCACTAATGAGGGATCCCTGGGTGACTCAGTCAAACACCTGCCTTTGGCTCGGGTCATGATCCCAGAGTCCTGGGATTGAGTCCTGCATCGGGATCCTTCCTCAGCCGGGAAGCCTGCTTCTCACTCTGCCTTCTGCTCCCCCTGCTTGTGCTCTCTTTCTCTCTCACTCTCTCTCATAAATAAATAAGTCAAATCTTTAAAAAAAATAAAAAAAGGAATTCACAAATGAACCGTCAAGTTACTTGGGAAGTGTAATAGTCAGGAAAATTTTTAAAAACACAGAAACAGTACCAACACAAGGGGGGCTGCGGGAGCTCTAGATGTTTCCCTGCGAATGTCAGCTAATGCAGGAGCCCTCAGATCAGAAAGGTAGTCTGTCAACACAGTCAGCATGTTAATTAGTCTTCTGAGGTTGGAGAGGCCTGGATTCAAGTTCTGGCTATGCCACTTACTGTGATGTGGGACAAGTTAACATTTAAATATCAGCTTAGCACTTGTAATGGGGATGATAATGGTAGTCCTAACAGGGTTACTCTGAGAATTGGATGAGATAATATGAAAAAAAAAAACCCAAAAAACATTAAAAAAAAAACCCAAAACAGGGAATTACTTAGCATGTGGCAAGCACTCTATAAATGTCCTATGTTGATTTCTTTGCTATTTATTTAAATAGATGCTTAACACCAGGTTGATTACATGTCCAGCTGGCGTGTTCATGAAACGCTGGTGGATGGCCTCCAACCACAGTTGTAGGTGGTTGAGCGTGATGAACTTCCTATTCCAGACTCCTTTCATCTGTGTTCACTGATCCAGCATTGGAAAGACAATGCAGACCAACTAGGTTCAATTTATTTTTTGCTGGTATTTTAACTCTAGGCCTGGGGCAAGTCATTTAAACTCTCTTTGGGTTTCCTCAACTGCACAAGTAAGGGAATCTTTAATAGATGTAGAAAGATAGATAGAAATAAAATATGTAAAACACCTAAAACATGGTTAACTTTTGTCAAGCCCTCTTGTAAACTTTTCTTAGCAGTATTGTAAAAGCCACACCTGTATCATTATGTATCATGCCTATTTTATAGAAAAGGAAATGGAAGTACAGAAATGTCAACTCCCATGTTCAAGGTCACAGAGTCAACAAGCACCAGAACTAGGAACCGAACCCTTTCTGTCTCACTCCAAAGCCTGGTACTCACTACCATTTCCTCATACCACCTCCCCAGGTTCCTTACCAACACATATCAGAGTTCAGTTCATGGTCTACACAGTAAATTCACTAAGCATTTGATGGTTCTCTAAATTGTGTCCTCTGTGAAATTTCTTCATCCTGATACCAATACCAATTTTTGGTCCAGTGGAGCATGTGGTGTGAAACTGCTTTCAAAATCAGTGTGGCACCAGGATAAAACCACACACACACACACACACACTCACTCACTCACACTATCCACAGACTACGGACTGGCTGAACTCATAAAAATGATACATGCAAGAGGCAAATGCAATCATTTTAAGGATCTCTGGAAATCAGCTAAGTTTCCTCTGAAAATCCTTCAGGATTCAGGGAATTAACAAGTTATAGGATAATGAAAAGGCAAGATCTTCCTTCTACTGTGGGGAAATGTATCTATCACTGGTGGGCAATGGGAAGGGCTTACACTACAAAAAAAGATGTCCTGTATTCTTAGCTTGCTTCAATTTGGAGCCCAGCAGTGTCTGTTTTGACCAGAAAACTCCCTCTCCTTATCCCCACTGTCAGGAAGAAGACAAAGCTCTTTGGAGAAATACTGTGCTGAGGTTTTCTAGATACATTAGGTTAAAATGTCTTATTGAACCTTACAACTCCATAAAATCTGAATTAAAGTGTAAATAGTACAGTGGTCTGTTCCTTATCTGCAGGGACCCAGGTAGATGACTGAAATCATGGGTATATACGTATCCACAAATCCTACAGAGACTGTGTTTTTCCACAAGTATACATAACATACCTATGGTAAAGTTTAAGTTATAAATTAGGCACAATAAGCGACAAAAACCAGTAACTATTATCATAACCATTACAACAATATACTATGATGAAAGTTACATGAATGTGATCTGTCTCTCAAAATATTTTATTATCTTGTATCCACGCTGCTTCCTGTATGATGTGAGATGATAAAATGCCTATGTGATGAGAGGAGGTGAGGGGAATAATGTAGGCACTGTCTGATATACCTTTGGGCTACTGCTGACCTTTGATGATACATCAGAAGGAGGGCCATCTGCTTCCAGACTGGACGGCCAAAGGTAACTGGAACTGCAGAAAGCAAGCCACAAATACAGTGGGACTAACGTACCTATTCACGACCCGGTTCATCTTCCCAGAGAAGCACAGCATTCTTCCTGATCATTTCAAAAGCCTGTTCTTTTGCTCAAAATATAATTGGGAAGCAGTGATTGCAAACAATCAGTAAGAACTGTGCCACTGTGCTTCCGAATCCAACCACACAGCCCTAACTTGCTCTAGTAGCTCCACATCCATCAAATGGAAGACTGTGGAAGGGAGGCCACAGATCCTCACAGGGCTTCCTTTTACATAAATTCTCAGCCCTGGCACTAATGCCTTAGCTTGGGATATAGGTACAGAGCCAGGTGGAAGAATGAGATGAATCACTGCAGGGTAAGTACACACTACGGAATTAGAAAAATATCACTCCACATGAAGGTGAAGGGAAGCTTCACCAAGTAGAAGTCAGAAATTTTATGCAATCTAGCAAATATTCCCTGATTACCTACTAGTTCCACTCTGCCACCTAATAGATATAGGAGCACTCAAGAGTTATCCAACTTTTTCAAGTTGCAGTTTTCTCCTCTTGTAAAATGGAGACAGTAACAGAGCTTTTCATAAAGTTATTTTGTGGCTTAAATGAGATACTCAGGGTACATAAACTAATATTTATAAGGGCTCAGAATAACAGTTGGCACATGGGAATGCCATACAGATGACTGTTCATGACATAAAAGGTCTCGTCTAGCACCAGGCAGATATGCACCACTGTCATCACCATCAGCAAGTCAGGCATTATGCTCGACATAAGGAGAGGAAATAAAGATTAAAAACATATAGTCTTTCCTGTGGAGGAGCTTCCCTCTGATGGGGGAGAAGAACATGCAGCATGTGGGAATGCATCCTTCCAGATGTTGAAGCGCAACCAGAAACGCTGACAGGCCTTCTCCAGTCCTGTCATTCCAGAAGAGACCAGTCATGAGGTATAATACAATGATGGCATGCTTTAGATAAGCAAACCTAGGACTAGACTTCTTTCGTGCTTCATTGAGATCACAGAAATGCAAGAACCAATGGACGTGAAAGGGAGAAAGACATTAATTCTGCCTGGAATTATTAGAACCTACTTCAAGGAAGAAGTAGTGTTTAAGAGGGTCCTTGAAAGACAAGAAAAAATTAAAAATATGGTTGTATTGGGACTTCTTTTTCGAGCTATGACAGAGTTATTGGCCCTAGAATTCAGGGGGCCCTCCCACTGAAAACAAATATATAACTGGACAAAATAGATGAAACAACTGTTTTTCGACCTGGGCTCACACACAGTGAAACCACACAATACCTGCAGAAAGGAGTCATCTGGATAAGGCCCACGATGCACCCATCAGCTGCTGAGGAACAGATTTCTGATAGGGCACATGCACCCAGCATGGCATTCCCACAGTGCTGACGAGAAAAAGATCACAGTTTGGGCATCCAGAGCAACTAAGATCTGAAGAGTGGGGTCCCAGCTATATGGGAATTGGGCAGAAGGGTCTCCCAAAGCCTGTTTTGGAGTTTCCCACAGGCTCTGGCTGAAAACTTGGCTGTGATTATACATGGTAGACAATGTGAGACCTACTAGCTGCTAAAGAGTTGAGATGAGAATAAAAAGAAGAGCAGTCAGTCAGAGGTGGGGAGCACAGGAGGCCAAATGTAGTCTGAGATGTTAAAATTGATTAATACCTCATTCACATCCCAGATGCAGAGCTGAGACACCAGAGATGCTAAGTCAAAGGAGTAAAGACTTCATGCTAAAATAAGGCATGCTTTACACCTATCCTAAAACGCCTAATGCCAAGACCTGACAAGATCTGTTAAGGGGAGATAAGGTTTGGAGGCTGAAACCCACCAAGTTAGAACAGCTGAGAGAATACCTAAGGCTTCTTACTGATTCCCTGTGAATAAAGCATAATACCAAGTCTACATAGGTTAAAAGCAATCACCAGTAAGTGAATTGGCTACAAGAACAAAAATTAACACTCTTCGGAGAAACTTAATGGACTTGACAGTTTCTTAAATGTAGTCTTAGTAATATCCAGTACAAAATCAAAAATTGCTGGAGAGAGAGAGAGATGAAGAGAGTTAAAGAGACAGAAAGAGACTAAGAGTGAGACAGAGAGAAAAGAAAAATGGAGATGTGTACCCATATACTCAAGAAAGAAGCTATCACTAAAAATGACTCTAGATGTTAGATTCAGCACAGAAAGACATTAAAATACATATGAATGAATATGTTTAAAGAAATAAATGAGAATATGTTTAATGAATTAAAGAAATATTATCTTAATAAAATTAAGTATCATTAGAAAATAAAATCCTTCCTAGGGCATCTGGGTGGCTCAATTGGTTAAGCATTCAACTCTTGATTTATGCTCAGGTCATGATATCAGGGCTGTGAGACTGAGACCTGTGTTGGGTTCCACATTGGGCATGGAGCTTGCTTAAGATTCTCTCTCTCAGTGAGTTGGGGGCAATCAGAGGTGGAGACAACCATGAGAGACGGTGGACTCTGAGAAACACTCTGAGGGTTTTGGAGCGGGGGGTGGGAGGTTGTGTGTGCCTGGTGGTGGGTATTAAGGAGGGCATGGATTGCATGGAGCACTGGGTGTGGTGCACAAACAATAAATTTTGAAACTTTGGAAAAAAATTAAATTAAATTTAAACAAAAAGATTCTTTCTCTCCCTCTGAAAGAAAGAAAGAAGGGAGGGGAGGAAAGAAGGAAGGGAGGAAGGGAGGAAGTCAGTCAGTCAGGCAGTCAGGCCTTTTTTTATCAGCTGGCACCAAGCACTATTAAGAGAACCAAAAGATAAGCACAAGTTGGGAGAAAATATTTTCCAAAATACCTATCTGATATAGGATTTGTAACCCAAATATACAAAAGACTCTTAAAACTCAACAGTAAGAAAACAAATGATCAAAAAGTGGGAAAACAGAACAAAGGTTTCACGAAAGATATACAAATGACAAATAACTCTAAGAAAAGATGTTTGACATCCGCATGCTTGATGTGCACTAGGGAACTACAAACTAAACAACACTGAGATACCACCACACACCTATTAGAGGGACACAAATAAAAACAGACCTGACAAGATCAATGGCTAATGAGAACATGGAATGACTGGTGAGAAATGAAAATGGTGCAGTACTTTACAGGACAGTTTGATAGTTTCTTACAAAGCTGACCACAGTTTTGCCATTCAATCCAGCAATCAGGCATTACAAAGCTGGTTGGAAATTTACATCCACACAAAAACCATACATCCATTTCTTTGGTAGCTCCATTCATAATCACTGCAAACTGGAAACAACCAACAAGTCCTTCAAAAGGTGAACAGATGAACAAACTGGTACATGCACACAACGGAATACTACTCGACCATAAAAAGAAATGATGGTAGATCCCAGCCCCTGCCAACCAGAAAGCCTGTTCAGGAAACTGAGCGTTGCCTAGCATGACCCACCTTGCCTGTCTCCTTCCTAGGCAGGCAAGGGAGCTGAGACACAGCCGCACCGGCTGTGGCCCCCAGTCGCATCCAACCAGAATGGCTAGTGAGAACACCCAGTAGAGAACACCAAGTAGTGTGCCCCCTAGCAGCTGTAGAGCCAAAAGAAGGGCAGGCAGAACACACAGTTCACAGAGCAAAGCTAGTGTAACTGTTCAGTCAGAAAGCTTGGGGTGTGGGTCAGCATGAATTAAGACAACAAAGACCTTTATTGGCTAGAGCATCTTTTCCCACCATACCAGGTCAGGGAGACCAAATTGCAGCCCCCTTCATTTCTGAACACAGCCTTCAATGTGCCCAACCAGGACCAGGAAACCTAACCAGAGCACATGGGAAACTGTATAGCCTGCTTAAAGTGACACTTGAAAAGAGAGTACAGCCCATGGCTTTTCCCATCTGCAGGAGAAAACCAGTGGCCTCACCTGACCAGAAAATTCAGTGCACACTCTCTTGATTCAGGTCCCCAACAATAAGCCATGCAGGCCCTGGGTCCCCCTCCTGCTGACCTGGCAAAATAGAGAAGCTATTTGGTACATTTGACCAAAGAATCCCAGCAACTGCATATGCCATCCTACTGCCTCACATGGGTAGGGAATCAATCCAACAGTCCTAGCCAACTGTTTTCACCAAGTGGCACACCCTCCCTTGCATCTCTGTCCTCAGGGCTCAAACTGCAGCCCTGTCTCAAAATTGACCATAACAGTGACCCCACCAAACAGTGACCCCACCAAAGATATTACCAGCAGACATGCCCAGACTCCTAAATGAGCTGACTGGCGAAGAACCACCTCTACCAATGCAAACATGTAAAGGCTGGGGGAAAAAATCGAATAACTCAAATATGCAGATACCAGTGTAGTGAATCAAGGTTCACAAGTAAATGAAATTAGAAAAATAAACATGAACAAAATGAGAAGTTTGAAGAAGCAATAGAAACCATCAAAACCAAACAAACAACAAGAACAAAAAAAAAAAAAAAACCCAGATATCCTAAAGTTGAAAAAGACACTAACTGAACCAAAGAATTCAATAGTTTCAAAACCAGACTTGACCATGTAGAAAAAAGAATCGATGACATGGAAGATAAGATACTAGATTTATTGAGTCAGAGGAGCAAAATACCAAAGGAATAAAAAAGAATCAAGAGAGTTTATGGGAATTATGGGATATGATGAAAAGAAACAATGTTTTCATTATAGGAATTACAGAAGGAGAAGAGAAAGGGACATGATATATACTCAAAGCAATAATGGCTGAAATCTTCCCAACCTGGGAAAAAGAAATAGACCTCCAGATCCATGAGGCTCAGAAAACCCCCGCTAAACCTTAAGAAAACTATACTAAAACATATTAAACTTTTCAAAATGAAAGACAAAGAAAGAAATTTAAAAGCTGAAGAAAAAAAGAAAGAAGTGACATGCAAAGAATACTGTTAGACTCTTGCTGGATTTCTCAACAGACACACTTTGAGTCACAAGAGAGTAAAACACTAATGGATCACTGAACACTACATCAAAAAACTAATGATGTACTACAGGCTGGCTAACTGAACATAATAAAAATTTTTTAAAAAAGAAGAGAATAAGATGACATATTCAAATGTTTAAAGAAAACAATGGTTAACCCAGAATACTAGACCCAGTGAAGCTGTCATTCAGAAATGAAAGTGGGATACAGACTTCCCTAAACAAAACATCTGAGGGAATTTATCACCACATACAAAAAATGCTAAAGTAGGTTCTTTGTGTGGAAGGAAAAAAAAAAGCCAATTAACATCATCAAACCACAAAAAGATAATGTAAAGTTACTAGTAATGGTAAATACAGTCAAGGTTAGATTCTGTAATTTGGTAATGGTGATGCATAATTTACTTACAATTCTAGTTTATGACTTTAAAAAATGGACAAAGTGAATGACTTTTTTGATGTATAGTTGGATTTGGTTTGTTAGTATTTTATTGAGAATTTTTGCATCAATGATCATCAGAGATAATTGGTCTTCAGTCTTCCTTTTTAGTAGAGTCTGTATCTTGTTTTGGTATCAGGGTAATGCTGGCCTTACAGAATGAATTTACAAGTTTTCCTTCCTTTTCTATTTTTTTGGAATAGTTTGAGAAGAATAGGTGTTATTCTTTCAGTGGTATAATTCACCTATGAAACCATCTGGTCCTGGTTTGTTAAGAGTTTTTTGATTACTGATTGAATTTCTTTGCTGGTGACTGGTCTGTTAAAGTTTTCTATTTCTTCTCAATACAGTTTCGGTAGTTTATATGTTTCTAGGAATTTATTTCTTCCAGGTTGTCCAATTTGTTGGCATATAGTTTTTCACAATAGTCTCTCATTACTGTTTGTATTTCTGTGGTGTTGATTGTTATTTCTTCTCTCTCATTTGTAATTTTATTTATTTGGGTCCTTTCTCTTTTCTTTTTGGTAAGTCTGGCCAGAGGTTTAGCAATTTCATCAATTTTTTCAAAGAATGAGCCCCTGGTTTCCTTGACCTGTTCCATTGGTTATTTTTGGTTTCTATATCATTTATTTCTGCTCTTGACTTTATTACTTCCTTCCTTCTGCTGGCTTTAGGCTTCATTTGTTGTTCCTCTTCTAGCTCCTTTAGGTTTAAGGTTAGGTTGTTTATTTGCGATTTTCCTTGCTTCTTGAGGTAGGTCTGTATTGTTATATACTTCCCTCTTAGGACCCTCTTAGGACCCAAAGGTTTGGGAACCTAGTGTTTTCATTTTCATTTGTTTCCATTTATTTTTTTCTTTGATTTCCTGGTTTACCCACTCATTGTTTACTAGCAAGCTGTTTAACCCATGTATTTGTGATCTTTCCAGATTTTTTCTTGTGATTTACTTCTAGTTTCACAGCATTGTGGTCTGAAAGACACATGGTATGACTTCAATCTTCTTGTATTTGTTGAGGTCTATTTTGTGACCTAATATGCAATCTATTCTGGAGAATGTTCCATGTGCACTTGAAAAGAAAATGCATTCTGCTATTTTAGAATGGAGTGTTCTGTTTAGAATGGAATGTTCCCTTTAGAATGAAATGTTCATCTCATCCAATGCGTCACCCAAAGCCACTGTTTCCCTTGCTTATGTTCTGCTTAGATGATATGTCCATTGATACTTATTGCAGCATTATCAATAATATCCAAATTATGGAAACAGCCCGTGTCTATCGACTGATGAATGGATAAAAAAGATGAAAAAAACTGATGAATGGTGTAAAAAAAAAAAAGACATGGTGTGTGTGTGTGTGTGTGTATATATATATATATATATATATATGTACATATATAAAAATGGAATATTATTTAGTCATTAAAAATAATTAAATCTTGCCATTTGCAACAACAGGAATGGAGCTAGAGTATTATGCTAAGTGAAATAAGTCAGAGAAAAACAAGTACCACATGATTTCACTTATATGTGGAATTTAAGAAACAAAACAGATGAGCAGAGGAGAAAAGAGATGCACCAAGAAACAGACTTTTATAAATAATTTTTTAAAGATTTATTTATCTATCTATCTATCTATCTATCTATCTATTAGAGTGAGTGAGAGAGAACAAGCAGGGGGCAGGGGGAAAAAGCAAAGATAGAGAGGGAGAAGCAAGCTCCCCGCTGAGCAGGGAGCTTGACTCAGGGTTCAATCCTAGAACCCTAAGATCATGACATAAGCCAAAGGCATACACTTAATTAGCTAAACTGCCCAGGCACCCCAAGAAAAAGACTCAACTACAGAGAATGAACTGATGGTTACCAGAGGGTAGGTGGGTGGGGCAATGGGTGAAATAGGTGATGGGGATTAAGGAGTGCACTGGTTGCGATGAGCACCAGGTGATGTTTGGAAATGCTGAATCACAGTATGGTCACCCTTAAACTAATATTACACTGTATGTTAACTAACTTGAGTTTAAATAAAACCTTTAAAAAGTGAACAAAGTAGAAATAACTATAACTACAATAGCCTGTTATTAGTTATACAACATTAAAATATGTAAATTGTAACAACAATAACCTAAAATGTGAGAGAGAGGAGAAATAAAAGTAAAATGTTTAAGAATTCTATTGAAGTTATTAAAACAGGGTGCTATAATTTTAAGATATTCTATAAGAGCCTCACAATAGCTACAAGGGGAAGTCCAGTAGCAATTACACAAAATAACTTGATAAAGAAATCAAAATATACTGATGACAAAAGACAGCAAAGGACAAAAGGATAAGTAAAGATGAATAGATCTATAAAACAACTAGGAAATAATGAACAAAATGGCATTATTAAGTCCTTGTCTATCAATAATTACTTTAAGTGTAAATGTATTAAATTTTCCAGTGAGAAGACAAAGAAGAGCTAAATGGATGAAAAACAAAATCCAACAATAGGCTGCATACAAAAGCCTCATTTGGGCCTTAAAAACACACATAGTCTAACAGTGAGGAGAAAAAGAAGTCATTTCAACAAATGGTAAAAACAACAACAAGAATCAGATATAGCTATACTTACAAAACTCAGAACAGATTATAAAAATGATAAAAAGAGAAATAACAAGTCTTTACAAAATGATAAAGGGAACAATCCATCAGGAAGATAAAACAATTGTAAACATTTATGTGCCCACTAGGAGAGCACCTAAACTTAAAGAGCAAAAATTAAAAGAGCTAGGGACACCTAGTTGGCTGAGCTGGTTAAGCATATAACAGCTCTTGATTTTGGCCCAGGACATGATCTCAGGGTCATGAGATCAAGCCCTGCATCAGGTTCTGTGCTCAGCACCAAGTCTGCTTGGGATTCTCTCTCTCCCTCTCCCTATGCCTCTCCCCACCCCACCTCTATTCACTTTCTCTCTCTCTCTGCCTCTCCTGTTCTCCAAAAATAAATAAATAAATTTTTTGAAAAGTCAAAAGAGCTCAAAGAAGAAAATAAACAGCAATACAAAAATAATTGGAGACTGTAACATGCCACTCTCAACACTAGATACCCAAATAAAATCAGTAAGAGTGGATTTGAACAATACAATTGGCCAAATGGACTTAAAAGAAACACACATAACATTCTATCCAACAAGGGCAGAGTACACATTCTTCTCAAGCACACATGGAACATTTTCTAGGATAAACCATATGTTAGGCCACAAAGTAAGTTTAGCAAATTCAAGAAGACGGAAGTTATATGAAATATTTTCTCTGGCCACA
Source organism: Mustela nigripes (assembly GCF_022355385.1). NCBI lineage: Eukaryota > Metazoa > Chordata > Mammalia > Carnivora > Mustelidae > Mustela > Mustela nigripes. The sequence continues at coordinate 73,849,402 of NC_081568.1, read as the reverse complement.
ATAGCATAAAGCTAGAATCAACAACAAAAGGAAAACTGAAAATTCACAAACACACTGACATTAAACAACACTCTCCTGAACAACCAATGGATCAAAAAAGAAATTAAAGGGAAAACAAAAAAGGTCTCTTGAGGAAAATGAAAATGGAAACACAACACATCAGAACTTACGGGATCCAGCAAAAGCAGTTCTAAAAGGAAAGTTCATAGCAATAAATATCTACATTAAAAAGCAAAGAAGATCCCAAATAAACAATCTAACTCTATGCCTTAAAGAACTAAAAAAATAATGAACTGAGTCCAAATTTAGCAGAAGAAAGAAAACAATAAAGATCAGAGCAGAAATAAATAAAATGGAGAATAGAAAAACATCAGAAAAACTAGCCAAAATAAAAGTTGGTTTTCTGAAAAGATAAACAAAACTGACCAACCCTTACTTAGCTAGACTAAGCAAGGGGGGAAAAGAGAGGATACCAAATCAACAAAATTAAATGAAATTTTAAAACAAATGAAAAAAGAGATGTTACACCTGATATTCTGACATTATAACATAAATATAAAGAACCTTTAAGAGGCTACTAGGATGGGGCGTCTGGGTGGCTCAGTGGTTAAGAGGCTACTAGGAACAATTATATCCCAACAAATTGGACATTGTGGATGAAATAAATAAATTCTCATAAATATTCAATTTACCAAGACTGAATCGAGAAGAAAAAGAAAATCTAACAGACCAATTACCAGTAAGGATATTGAGTCAATAATCAATATTCTCTCAACAAGCCAAACCCAGGACCAGAGCTCACTGGTACATTTTGTCAAACATTCAAAGAATTAACATCAATCTTTCTCAAATTCTTCAAAAAAAAAAAAAAAAAGGAGAGGAGGTGACATTCCCAAACTCATTTTATGAGGTCATTATCTGATAAACTATTATCTGATAAAACTATTAAAACAAAACACCACTAGAAAGGAAAACTATGGGCCAATATCCCCGATGAATATAGATGCAAAAATTCTCAATAAAATATTAGCAAACCAAATTCAGCAGCATATTGAAAAGATCACTCACTATGATCAAGTGGGACTTACCCCTGAAATGTAAGTATGGTCCAATATACATTAACCAATCAATTTAATACATTACATTCACAGAATAAAAGAAAAGGTCATATAATCTCAAAAGATACAGAAAAAAATATTTGACAAAATCCAATCCACTGATGATTTTTAAAAATCTCTTAATAAATTAGGCATGGAAGGAACATATCTCAACATAATAAAGGCTGTATATGACATGCCCATAGCTAATATACTAAACAGTGAAAGGTTGAAACATTTTCCTCTAAGATCAGGAACAAGACAAGGGTACCTACTCTCACCACTTCTATTCAACATAGTACTGGAAGTCCTAGATAGAGATCAGGCAAGAAAAAGAAACAGAAATCTAGTATCTAAATTGGAAAAGAAGTAAAATTGTCTTTATTTGCAGATGACACAACTTCATATATGGAAAATCCTAAAGACCCATTCAATAAACTGTTAGAGTTCATGAATGAATTCAGTAAAGATACATAATACAAAAATGAGTACAGTTACTATACTAACAACAATTTCCTGGAAAAAAAATTCCATTTACAACAGCATCAAAAACAACAAAATACTTATTGAATAAATTTAAGCAAGAAGGTAAAAAAATCTGTTCTGAAAACTACAAGGTGTTGTTGAAATAAAGGACACACAAATACATGAAAAGATATCTCACGCTCATGGGTTGGAAGAATTAGAATTGTTAAAATTCACTATCAAAAAATAGAAATGGAAGGAAAACTTCCAAACTCATTTTATGAGGCCAGCATCACCTTGATCCCAAAACCAGACAAGGATCCCACCAAAAAAGAGAGCTATAGACCGATATCCTTGATGAACACAGATGCGAAAATACTCAACAAAATACTAGCCAATAGGATTCAACAGTACATTAGAAGGATTATTCACCACGACCAAGTGGGATTTATTCCAGGGCTGCAAGGTTGGTTCAACATCCGCAAATCAGTCAATGTGATACAACACATCAATAAAAGTAAGAACAAGAACCATATGATACTCTCAATAGATGCTGAAAAAGCATTTGACAAAGTACAACATCCCTTCCTGATCAAAACTCTTCAAAGTGTAGGGATAGAGGGCACATACCTCAATATCATCAAAGCCATCTATGAAAAACCCACCGCAAATATCATTCTCAATGGAGAAAAACTGAAAGCTTTTCCGCTAAGGTCAGGAACACGGCAGGGATGTCCATTATCACCACTGCTATTCAACATAGTACTAGAGGTCCTAGCCTCAGCAATCAGAAAACAAAAATAAATTAAAGGCATCCAAATCGGCAAAGAAGAAGTCAAATTATCACTCTTCGCAGATGATATGATGCTATATGTGGAAAACCCAAAAGACTCCACTCCAAAACTGCTAGAACTTATACAGGAATTCAGTAAAGTGTCAGGATATAAAATCAATGCACAGAAATCAGTTGCATTTCTCTACACCAACAGCAAGACAGAAGAAAGGGAAATTAAGGAGTCAATCCCATTTACAATTGCACCCAAAACTATAAGATACCTAGGAATAAACCTAACCAAAGAGACACAGAATCTATACTCAGAAAACTATAAAGTACTCATGAAAGAAATTGAGGAAGACACAAAGAAATGGAAAAATGTTCCATGTTCCTGGATTGGAAGAATAAATATTGTGAAAATGTCTATGCTACCTAAAGCAATCTATACATTTAATGCAATTCCTATCAAAGTACCATCCATCTTTTTCAAAGAAATGGAACAAATAATTCTAAAATTTATATGGAACCAGAAAAGACCTCGAATAGCTAAAGGGATATTGAAAAAGAAAGCCAACGTTGGTGGCATCACAATCCCGGACTTCAAGCTCTATTACAAAGCTGTCATCATCAAGACAGCATGGTACTGGCACAAAAACAGACCCATAGATCAATGGAACAGAATAGAGATCCCAGAAATAGACTCTCAACTCTATGGTCAACTAATCTTCGACAAAGCAGGAAAGAATGTCCAATGGAAAAAAGACAGCCTCTTCAATAAATGGTGCTGGGAAAATTGGACAGCCACATGCAGAAAAATGAAATTGGACCATTTCCTTACACCACACACAAAAATAGACTCAAAATGGATGAAGGACCTCAATGTGCGAAAGGAATCCATCAAAATCCTTGAGGAGAACACAGGCAGCAACCTCTTCGACCTCTGCCGCAGCAACATCTTCCTAGGAACAACACAAAAGGCAAGGGAAAAAATGAACTATTGGGATTTCATCAAGATCAAAAGCTTTTGCACAGCAAAGGAAACAGTTAACAAAATCAAAAGACAACTGACAGAATGGGAGAAGATATTTGCAAACGACATATCAGATAAAGGACTAGTGTCCAGAATCTATAAAGAACTTAGCAAACTCAACACCCAAAGAACAAATAATCCAATCAAGAAATGGGCAGAGGACATGAACAGACATTTCTGCAAAGAAGACATCCAGATGGCCAACAGACACATGAAAAAGTGCTCCATATCACTCGGCATCAGGGAAATACAAATCAAAACCACAATGCGATATCACCTCACACCAGTCAGAATGGCTAAAATCAACAAGTCAGGAAATGACAGATGCTGGCGAGGATGCGGAGAAAGGGGAACCCTCCTACACTGTTGGTGGGAATGCAAGCTGGTGCAACCTCTCTGGAAAACAGCATGGAGGTTCCTCAAAATGTTGAAAATAGAACTGCCCTATGACCCAGCAACTGCACTATTGGGTATTTACCCTAAAGATACAAACGTAGTGATCCATAGGGGCACGTGTATTCGAATGTTTATAGCAGCAATGTCCACAATAGCCAAACTATGGAAAGAACCTAGATGTCCATCAACAGATGAATGGATCAAGAAGATGTGGTATATATACACAATGGAATACTATGCAGCCATCAAAAGAAATGAAATCTTGCCATTTGCGACAACGTGGATGGAACTAGAGCGTATCATGCTTAGCGAAATAAGTCAAGCAGAGAAAGACAACTATCATATGATCTCCCTGATATGAGGAAGTGGTGTTGCAACATGGGGGCCTAAGTGGGTACGAGAAGAATAAATGAAAGAAGATGGGATTGGGAGGGAGACAAACCATAAGTGACTCTTAATCTCACAAAACAAACTGAGGGTTGCTGGGGGGAGGGGGTTTGGGAGAAGGGGGTGGTATTATGGACATTGGGGAGGGTATGTGCTTTGGTGAGTGCTGTGAAGTGTGTAGACCTGGTGATTCACAGACCTGTACCCCTGGGGATAAAAATATATGTTTATAAAAAATAAAAAATTATATTAAAAAATAAAATAAAATAAAATAAAATTCACTATCAAAACCAATTTAGAGTCAATGCAATCCCTTATCAAGAGCCCAATGGTGTTTTTTACAGAAGTAGAAAAAGAAAAAAAAAAACACTACCAAAATTTATATGGAATTACAAAAGACCCTGAATACCAAAAAAAAATCCTGGGGGAAAAAACAAAGCAGGAAGCATTAGGCTTCCTGATTTCAAGGTATGCTACAAAGCTACAGTCATCAAAACAATATAGTCCTGGCATAGAACAGACACATAAACCAACAGAATTGGAAGCCCAGAATAAACCCAAGCATGTAGAGTCAGCTAACATTTGCCAAAGGAGGCTGAAATAATCAGTGGAGAAAAGACTGCCTCTTCAATAAGTGCTTCTAAAATAATTAGATATTCATATGTAAAAGAATAAAAACTAGACCCTTATCTTACAGCACTCACAAACATTAACTCAAAATATATTAAAGATTTAACTGTACACCTGAAACCATAAAACTTACAGAAGAAAACATAAGAATGAATTTCACTGGCATGGGTCTTGGTAATGATTTTTTTGGACATGACACCTAAAACACAAGCAACAAAACCAAAAATAAACAAGTGATACTACGTCAAATTAAAAATTTCTGCACAGCATAAAAAACCCTCAAGAAAGTGAAAAGACTGCCTACAGAATGAGAAAATAAATTTGTAAATAATGTATCTAATAAAGGGTGAATATCCAAAATATATAAATAAATCCTACAACAACACAAAAAACGCACACAAAAAACAAATAACCCAATTAAAAAATAGGCAAAGAACCCAAATAGACATTTTTTTTAGAAAGAAGCTATATGAAAGGACAATATGAAAAGATGCTCAGCATCACTAATCATTAGGGAAATGCAAATCAAAACCACAGTGATATATTACCTCATGACTATTAGAATGGCCATGATCAAAAAGATAAGAGATTAACAAATGCTAGAGTGGATGTGGAGAAAAAGGAACACAGTGCACTGTTGGATCAGATTATAAATTGGTATAGCCACTGTGGAAAACAGCATGGAGGATCCTCAAAAACCTGAAAGTAGAACTCCATATGATCCAGCAATTCCACTTCTGGGAATATATCCAAAAGAAACAGCAATTCAAAAAGATATCCACATCCTCTTTTTTCATGGCAACATTATATACAATAACCAAGACATGGAAACTATCTATTCATGGATGGATGGAAGGATGGATAAAGAAGTTATCTCTCTCTCTCTCTCTCTCACACACACACACACACACACACACACACACACATTAAACAATAAAAAATGAAGAAGTCCTACTACTCACAATAACACAGATGGATCTTGAAAGCATCATGTCATGCTAAGTGAAACAAGTCAGAGAAAGACAAAACTTGTATGATCTCACATATGGAATCTAAAACAAAACGAAACAGAAATACCAAAAACTCAAAATCATAGAGAAAGAGATCAGACTTAAAGTTATAAGGCAGGGGGAGGAAGGAAGGAGTGGTAATTGGAGGAAGGTAAAAAGGTACAAACTTCCATTTACAATGTAAGCAAATACTAGGGATGTAATGCACAACATGATGACTATAGTTAAAAAGGCTGTATGATATATAGGAAAGGTGTTAAGAGAGTATCTCCTAAAAGTTCTCATGAAAAGGAAAGCAATTGCTTTTCTTCTTTTTATTGTACCTATATGAGATTATGGATGTTAGTTGAAACTACTATAGTAAAAATTTCAGAATATACATAAATCAAGCCATCATGCTGCACACCTTAAACTTATATGGTGATGTATGTCAATATTTCTCAAGAGAACTAAAGGGAAAAAAAGAGTTACCAAGTTTTGAAAAGATGTGGATGAATCTTAAATATGTATTGCTAAGTGAAAGTAGCTAGTCTGAAAAGTATTCCACTTACAGGATAAAGCAACACTGCAGAGATGGTAAAAGTATCAATGGTTGTGGGGGTCTGAGAGGAGGAAAGAGGGTCAAACAGGTGAAGTACAGGGAATTTAGATGGTGATGAGATCATTATGTATTATATGGGTGAGTACATAGCAATGAATACGGTGAATGCATAACATTATACATTATACTTGTGGTGAGCATGACAAGATACAATAGACTTGTTGAATCAGGCTGTGGTACACCTGAAACTAATATAACATTTTGTGTCAGCTAAACTTCAATTTTAAAAAAACCATAGAGGGGTAGCTGGGTGGCTCAGTTGGTTAAGCATCTGCCTTTGGCTCAGGTACTGATCCCAGGATTCTGGGATTGAGCCTTGCGTAGGGTCTCTTTCTGCCTCTCCCTTTGCCTCTCCCCTCCTAGCCCATGCTCCCTTGCACACGCTCGAACTTTCTCTCTCAGATAAATAAGTAAAATCTTTAAAACAGAAACAAAACATCCCATAATATTCCATAGAATACGGCACAACGACTGACCTTTATTTTTTTTAATTTTTTTATTATGTTTGGTTAGCCATCTTAAGTTTTTGTTGCATATAGGCAAATGTTAAAAATCCCTTAGGAGACTGGAAGAGTCCCAAGATGAAATACAGAAATGACAAAATAATTAACTATGTTACAAATGTATATAGTACAACCTCATGGAAGGGTATACAGTACTGACTTATGTAACTTTGAAATGAGGGAAATCTGTAAGACTAAAGGCAAAAGAAACTATAGATAAGCCTGGACTCCAGCTGATAGTAGTTCCCCACATGAGTACAGACTGAAATTCTGAAACTGCTACAAACATATACCGGAAGTAAACAATTTAGTAAATGGTTAGTAAACTGTTGGAATGGGAAGATAGAGATGTGCAAGGACAAGAGGCTAGAATGATCTATGTGGTACTGACCCAGGGTTGGAGGCATCGATGTGAACTCATGGTTACCTAAATATAAACACAGATGGCTACATACAGAAATACTTACAGATATGTGTACATATACACGTTAGTATAAACACATACATTTCCTTGGTCTGTCTGCTAAAAGAATCTAGCGATAATCAGCATCTAGCAGCAACAAACACACCTAGAACCCAGAGCTCTGTTTAGTTTTTAATACCATTCTCCGTTGTAGGGAACCAGTATTCTTTGGAGAGATATCTGGTTTTAGGTTAGAGGCAGGAAATGTACAAAATGAGCCTTGATTATCCTGTAGTATCAGAAAGTAAGGAAGACCTTGGGGGGAAAAAAGTGGAACTAGAAAGTATTAGGCTAAGTGAGATAAGTCAGTCAGAGAAAGACAAAATACTGTATGACTTCACTCATAGGTGGAGCTTGAGAAACAAAACAGGGGAAAGGGAAGAAAAATAAAATAAGATGAAAACAGAGAGGGAGACAAACCGCAAGAGACTCTTAACTACAGGAAATAAACTGAGGATTGCTAGAGGGGAGTGGGGTGGGGTAACTAGGTGACAGGCATTAAGAAGGGAACTTGACATAATGAGCACTGGGTGCTGTATGCTATTGATGAAACACTGAATTCTACCCCAAAACTAATAATAATACAAAAAGGTACACAGCAATGGAGGTATACCAAAGGACAGAGGAGCAAATGAAAAAGCTCCCAGAGTCCAAGGCTGAAAAAAACTTGAGCAACAAAATAAGTAGTATTAGATTATACATCAAAATTTAAAATAAATATCTTTAAATCCTACTGAAATAAATAAATTATTAAGTCAATAAATAGGTATAAGGAGACAAACTCTTGTGCAGTGTAATTTCAAATAATACATGTGGATATCTCACCCTCAAGAAAGAGGAAGCATAGATGCCCACTCCTTAAGTAAGGGCTACCAGTGGCAATTTCATTCCAAAGAGTGCAGTGTGGAAGAGGAAAAAGGAAGTAACTTTACAGCAGAGAAACTTGGCACACACGACACACACTCCCTTGGCCAGGTGGTCAAAGTCAATATTAACTGTGATAAGCCTATCAATTATAGCTATGGTTGGTAAGATGTGATGAACATATTAATTTATTTCTGTTGTCTTCCTTTCAAGAACATATAACTCCCAACTAACCATGTGAAAAACATCAGAAAATTCTGAGGGACATTCTACAAATCACCAAAATCATCAAAGCCATTCAAAACAAAAGTCAGTCTGAGAAATGGTCGCAGGCAATAGATAAGGAGACATGACTTCTAAATGTACTGTGATATCCCTAACTGGATCCTGCAACTGAAAGATATTAGGTAAAACTAAGGAAATATGAATGGAGTATGGACTTCAGTTAAAAATATTTTGTTAGGGTCCCTGGGTGGCTCAGTGGGTTAAGCCACTGCCTTCAGCTCAGGTCATGATCTCAGGGTCCTGGGATCGAGTCCCGCATTGGGCTCTCTGCTCGGCAGGGGTCCTGCTTCCTCCTCTCTCTCTGCCTGCCTCTCTGCCTACTTGTGATCTCTCTCTGTCAAGTAAATAAATAAAATCTTTAAAAAATATATATATATTTTGTTAATTATGACTAATGTAAGATGTTAACAATAGAGGAAACCAGATGCATGGTAAAAGAGAACTTTTTGTACTATCTCTGCTATATTTCAATAAATCTAAAACTGTTCTAAAATAGCACAACTGAATCATTGAACACTACATCTGAAACTAATGATATACTATGTTTGCTAACTGAATTTAAATTAAAAAATAGAATAAGATAAGACATTTGTTTTTCAAAATATAATAAAGTTTACAATAGCATCAAAACCATAAAATCCTTTGGAATAAGTTCAATAAAATAGGTGTTAAGACTACTACTCAAAAAGCTAAAACTCATTTCTCACAGCAATTGACCCAGAGAATCAATATAATAGCAATAAAAATCCTAGAGGCCTTTTCAACAAATGAAATTATCAAGCTGATTGTAAAGTTTAAAGAACCTAGGAGTCCAAAACAATTTTGAAAATGGAGAACAAAATTAGAGGAATTTTATTATCACATTTAAAGATAAATTCTAAAGCTACAATAATCAAGAGAAAGTGATACTGGTATAGATTGACTATAGATCAGTGGAACCAAGTAGATAATCCAAAAAAGACCTACACATATATAATACATTGTTTTTGTTTTGTCTTGTTTTGTTTTTGACACAAGAGCCAAGGCAATTCAATAGTTAAAGGGTAGTCTTTTTGTAAAATGATAGGAAGCAATTAAATATTCAGATAAAAAATGAACTTCATTCCCCACCTTATGCCATTCATAAAAGCTAAATCAAAATTAATCATTCACTTAACCTTAGAAGCTAAAACCATAAAACTTACAGAAGAAAACAAAGGAAAAGATATCCAAAACCCTGAGGCAGTCAAAATATTTTATATGGGACACACATTAATAAAAGGAAAAGAAATCCAACAACATATGGATATTTGAAGAATATACAGCAGGAAAGAGACCATATAAATGAGCAAAAATGAAATGATATTAAACACAGAAACCAGCAAACTACAACCACAACGATCTACAGCCACAACACCCTGAAATGACTGCAATGAAGAAGACTGACAGCAGCAGTCCTAGCAAAGTGGGGAGCAGCTACAACTCTTGTTATGCTCTAGCAGGAATGTAAAATGAAATAATCACTTCAGGTCATCATTTGACCACTTCTTAGAAAGTTAAACATAAACTTACCCTATGACCTAGCAAGTTTACTCCTAGATATTTTACCTAAGAAATATGAAAATATTCACCAAAAAGACTTGTATAATTTTGGTAGCAGTTTTATTCATAATGCCTCCAAACTAGAAACAACCCAAATGTCTATCAACAGATGAACAGAAAAACAGGCTACAGTATATTTACACAACAGAATACTACTCAGCAACTAAAAGGAACAAAAAATACTGACTCACATACCATAGATGAATCACACAAGCTTGCTGAATATAAAAAGAAAGGCACAAAAGGATATAAACCATGTGATTTCATTTACATCAAGTTTTAGTATTGGCAAGAATAATTCTACATACACAACAGATCAGTGTTAGACCCATAAGAGGAATAACAAGTTGGCTGCAAAGGGACCTGAGGAAAATTTCAGAATGCTTAAAGTATTCTATATCTTAACTGGAGTGGTAGTTATGTTATTAGATACATTTATTAAAACACGTATATTAAAAATACATACATTTGATTGTATGTAAATCAACCTAAAATGTTGACACCTGTCTAAAAATGATGTGGTGTGAGGACAGGGATTGCAGTGACAGACCAGCAGGTGGTGGGAAATGTCCAGACACACACAGCAGGACGTAACCTCTTGCTCTGCCCTATGTATTCTGTGACAGGGAATCCTGTGACAGGGAATCAAACACAGTTGCTACCCTCAGTGACACCACTGAGTACTAAAGTAAGCAAATAATTAAATATCATGAGAAAAACATTCTGATGGGACTTGCAGAGGTGTTCTGGGAACACTGGAGGGGACGTCTGTCAGTAGGTGACAGAATTTTTTTTTTTAATATTTATTTATTTATTTATTTATTTTTTATTTTATAATTTTTTATTTTTTATAAACATATATTTTTATCCCCAGGGGGTACAGGTCTGTGAATCACCAGGTTTACACACTTCACAGCACTCACCAAAGCACATACCCTCCCCAATGTCCATAATCCCACCCCCTTCTCCCAATACGACATGCTCAAGGAAGGAAGGGTACAGGGTGCTGAGAAACAAAATTACAAGCAGAGGCAAAGGAGTAGAAAACATACCTTGCTTGGGAGACAGAAGAGAGATCAAGAGAGATGAAAGAAGAGGGAGTGACAGAAGAAGAAAGTAGACAAGGGCCAGGCACTACACAAGGGATTTCAATTTTACTCTGCAGAGGACTGGGAGGCATTCACCTGAGAAGAATGTGGCCAGGTTTCATGCACCCTAGCATGGATTAGGGAAGGAACAGGGAGAGGAACCAGGGGCCAGAGGAGACTGGGACAGCAAATGAGACAAGGGATAAGAACCTAAAACATGGGTTGGCAAGGAAGAAGGACAGGAAGGAGGGGCAGAGTCCATTACCTGCTAAAATGCCCAAAGCAGGTCACAAACTCAAGTCCATTATCCCTCCCAGAATGAAGACTATCCTAACATCTCAACTATGATGAGATCTTTCAGCTATGGAAACTACTTCAGTGTACCAAGTTACAGAGCTCTAAGTAAAGCCAGAGTCTCACTGTGGCTGGAAAGGAAGGGCTACAGCTCTAAGCATTAGCTCATTCAAATTCTCTTTTACCGGCAATACACCCAATAGGGGTTTCAAAGTGTTCGTCCCCATGTTTCAGGGACTGATTGCCTTTCTACAACAACTGGGTGGGAAACTTGTTTTTCACCATGCTGTTTGGTCTTGGCTGATTGCAATACCTGTGCACCTAATCTTGCCATTTATCCATCTCCCACAGCCCTGGGATCAGACCAGCCCTCTTAATGCTAATGAGATCTGACTGCAGAACGAGCCACTCTATTTAGTGTCTGCCGGCTTGGGCAAGAGGCTATCCCCTCATGTCACGGCATGCTTAACTACACAGAGGAAAAAGGAACAACTCACTTTAGGATATTCAGTGGGGATAGAAATGCTCCAAGTCACTCTTCTACTGAGTGTCCTGAGAATGAAGACACCAGCCAGGATTATCTTAGGTGAGGAGTGTGGTAATGACTCCACTTCCAAAAGTCCAGTACTTGTCCATCCAAGAAATAATTATGAAGCCCTGCAATGTGCTGGGCTCTGTGCTGGGCACTGAGGGCCGCCAAGAGGGGTGGTCAGTAGAAGGCGGTTCACATGCTCCCCTCACAGCCCTGTGAAGGCACACAAGTGCTTCCCTTGCTCCCCTAGAATGTGGGTCTGGCTGGAACGCACGAGGCAGAGATGTGATGGCTCTTTTAGCATTCAGGGTGTTAGGATTCTCAGCTCAGACACTCTGATGTACTAGGATGCTGACATATAGGAGTGAAGACCCTTCTGCTCTTGGGGACTTGTGGGCGAGAGAAATCATTGGACCTCGAGACTCTCATATCCGAGACAGTGGGAGGAAGCATGCTTCTTCTTTCACCTCTTCCCCTTCAGGTGTACCCCTTCCTTCCTCTTACACAGCCTTCTCTCTCACCTGCTTCTTAATCCACACACTCTACTCATACGTGGCACCTCCTCCATGAGGATGGAGATGACCTAAGGCAAAGTCAGATTATGTGTCTTCTGCATTCACAAAATTCCTGTAGGTCACGGAGATGAGGGTGCCATAGCTGAGCTTTAAGGATGGGAAGGATTCTGGGAAAATTATGTCTCCAAAATATACTCAGGGGCAATCACAGTGTGAAGTGTGGGAGGAAATGCAGTCACTTGGTCACTCATTCATCCATCCACTTAACATATATTAGTGAACTCAGACTCGGTATCAGGCTCAGTGATCAGTGTTAGAAGTCAGTCAGGGGCCTGAAAGACAAGGCCTTGACCTAAACAGACAAGCAGGCTAGGGAACAAGTACTGGTCACTCTTCCATGAACACATCTGCTTTCAGAAAACAATGATCAGCTGGGTCAGCAACCGTGGCACCTGTGTTATCTTGACCTACAACTTCGATGTCAGGAAAAGAATTGGGATTTGAGAGTGGATGAATGGAAAACTCCCAAAGGGATATGTGTACAGCAGAGAGAGCTACAATCTCTTCCCTCAACCACCACACACAATCTCTATTTGGAAATAAAAATATCGCTTTTTCTTTTCTGTTCTTACTCTAGGATAGATAAGAATCTCCTTAGAAATTTTCTGTCTCTGGAGTGAACAGCATGATGTATTTTTCTGAATTTCTTTCCATTTACTTCTCCACAGAAATAAATGTTTGTTTCTAAAGGAAAAACGCATCTCCTGGTAAGTTATGCATCCCCAGAAATACTGATGAGCTGAAATACTCTGATCGAGTCAAATGCTACAGTATTTGTCACAGAGTAAAAGATTGTTTGGATGTGATCTTTCTTCAAGAACTAGTTAGAAAACTTAGAGAAGAGGTTTTCAGATATCCCTACCATTCCCTAGGGCTGTGGTCTCCCAATGTCCATGGGTCTGACCTCTGTGATTTTGTTAAAGCTGTTTTCAGCCTCCTGCTCAATGACTTCTGCGGTTATTAATTAATCTTCAGTAAGTGAACTAAATGTAGTTTTCTCTGGGAAGAAGACATAGTATTTTTTTTAATAACGGGGGTTCCCTGGAGAGAAAGGGAATGGTCAGAGGGTCCGTGAACCCAGAAGGCGGCCTTAGCAACACTGTGGGGGGCAGATGGTAAGAGTTCACCAGACCCAGCTCAGTTTGGGGAGGGAACCACCAGGAGACTCTCATCCTTCACTCATCCAACAATACATTACAAAAGGTCCCAGAGGTCATGGGCCCCCTTGGGGAACAACCAAGCACCTTGCCTCATGTAGTAGACAGAAAGGAACCTGAAGGATCTCTCCTGTGCCAGGGCCATGAGGGAAATGCCCTCCAGGGGGACGGGAGGTGGAGCAAACGAGGGGAGGAAGAGATGGGACTTGAACAAACCTCAAAGGGCAAGCGGAAGTGAGCCCAGGGAGCAGGGTTCCAGATACATGAAGGGGAGCGGAGGCAGCACATGCAAAACCATGGGATCTGAAGGGATCTTCAGTGCAAACTGAAGGGATCTGCCATGCAAACTGCAGGCCACTCTGCTTGGCTGGAGTACTGGGGCTTTAAGGAGTGTGGGTGATGAAGAGGCCTGACACTTTAATCCTTACTGGGAAAAACCAACAGTCCACTCCAAAGTCCTTCTTAGTGAGCCTGGCAAGTCGCCTCACCTCACTGAGCCTCGGTTTCCTCCTCTATAGAACAGGGAGAGCAGCAGCACCTGCTTCCCAGAGGTACGAATGTGGGAGTAACAGACACATAAACAACACAGTCCTGCCCTGGTGGACTTTACGTCCAGGTAAATAACACATTCAGCAGGCCGGGCCCAATGACCAGCACAGCAGGAGTCCTCAGAATACTGGAACTGCTCTCTCTCCTTTTTAAAAAAAAACTTTTTGTCACCATCACTATCATTACCCTCTTGGCTTTTCTCAAGAGAGAATGTTCTTTCTACTGATCTGCTTTTTCTGAGGACTCAAAAAATAACCTTGTGGAAAAGCCAATCTGATTTTTCTAGCTTTCCTAATTCATGCTTCAACATGAAGGTATTACCTTATGTGCCTATTCAGGGATAATTACAAAACACATTTATTTCCTTTTTAATCAGTAGACTAAAGACATCCCATGCAGAGAGACATGAACAACACAGAAAGTAAAACTATTTATACAGGGAACTCAACCCCTATGAATTAAAAGGAAATTAAATGAACTAGAAAGAACTTCCTATGTTCTTCTGAGTTTTAAGGAAGTAGTCTGTCCATCTGATACTAACAAAAGTCATAAATAAAATATTAGCAAATTGAATCCAGCATTAAATTTAAAGAATGAAAACGGATGTCAGTACCAGAATGGTTCCATATTAGGAAATGTAGTAATGCAATTAATGACATCAATATATGGAGAGGTAAGGGGAAATGATGACTCTGGTACTGTGGGCAGTCTCCCGCAGTGGTGGAGATGGAGCTCAGAGCTCGGACTGAGTGGCTCCAAGAGCGAGTCACAGAAGGAAAAGGAGAGAGCAGCAGCAGGAGTCTTTCTAAGCTCCAGATAAATAAGCATGGGGAAAAGAGGGATGGAGGGGTAACTTGAGATATGGGCACTGGGACAAAGGACAGTGCATGTGCGTGTGTGTGCGTGTGTGTGTGTGTGTGCGTGTGTGTGTGTGTATGCACCCATGCCCAACCACTCGTGTATATCTTCTAAGATGGCAAATATTACAACACATTTGTAGCCTACAAGAAGGAGCTGCTGTAGAGGGAACAGGCATCTGAGTATTAGGAAAGGAAGAGGAAAAGAGGTGAACTGTCCATCAATGCACAGCTGATAGATGGTTGTGTACATAGTTAAGAGCTCAGACTCTAGAGCCAGACTGATGGGTTTGGATCCTGTCTCCATCATTCACTAGCTGTCTGACCTTGAGCAACTTACTAACCTTTCTGGACCTTATATCCTCACTTGTACAATGAAAATATGAGTGATGCCCTCCCTCAGAGCTGTTAGAAGGATTAAAAGAATTAGTATTTCTAAAATGCATAGTTCCTGGCAGTGTGTTAATTAAGACAAAGTCAATGTCTTCAACTGAGTACAGTCTGTTTAGTACTACTGAACATAATACTTGATCCGACTAAGTAGAGAGACGATATTATGTATGTATATTATATTACACACTAGGTAGTATTTTTTTCTCACTGGGTACACAGAAGCATGGAGTCAGGCACGGAGAGGCTATAGGACAGTCAGAGGAGGAGCGGAGATGGAGAGCTCCTGATGTCACCTACACTCACCATCAAAGAGGGGGTTCCACAGAATTCAGAGGATGTCGGATCAGTCAGAAATCCCAAAGTTCCATTTTTGCCCCAGAATGGCCCTGGCCACTGTAACAACAAAGAAGGAGAGGAGCGCTACAGAGGAAGGAGGTCCAGCAAAGCAGAGTAGGGCCCAGATGAGGAAAGAGTCTGGAAGAACAGGGTTCAAAGTGGACCTTCATGCTTTGTGCTATGGAATTCCATATCATCTGAACCTAGGACAATGAAACTGAATCTAAAAACATAATAAAGTGTAAGATGTTATCCTCAGGGTAACATGACTAGAGGGTATGTGGGAAATCCCTGTATTATTTCTTAAAATTGCATGTAAATCTACACATACCTCAATGAAAATTTCAATTAGAAAAACAGTAACAAAGAAGTGTGTGCATGAAAGAAAACCCTACATTGTCTTCCTCACTCTGATTCTAGCCACCACGGCAGAGAGGGGCAGAGGACCATATATTTCATAGGGAGAAATTACAATCACAACAGAAGGCACATTCCTCTCTATATGTGTGATGATGCACAGAGGAAAAGGCTGGAAGGCTGTCCCTCAACTGTCTGTCAGAATATCCTTTCTTTGCTGTGGTCTCTTTGGCACGATCCATGAGCTTTCTTCAGTTTTGCCTTTCAGAATGCCAGTGTTGTCAGTGGGCTAAAAACTAGCCTAGAGTTCAGAGGCGATCACACAGGAGTCAAATTCACAACATTTGCCAAAGAACCCACAATGCTGGGACCACTATGTAGCCAAGAACATGGGTTTTGTTAAAAAGCAACCTTGGGTTCAAGTCTCTCTGCTGTTACTTACTGTGTGGCTTTGGGCAATTTTCTTAACCTCTATAGCCTCCGCTCATCTGAAATAATGAGATTATAATAGTACCACCGTATTCAGAAGATGAAATGTCACAGAGACTTCAAGATAAGCATAAAGGATTGAAGAAATACATCAATGTCTGAAATGTTACTAAACTTCACTACAATAACAGTTAAGGAAGCAAAGGAATAAGATAGGCAAGGCCAAAGAGAATAGAGAGTAGACAAATGGGAAGAGAGACACTAACAATATTTTTAATATACAGACCACTGTAGAAGGGAAGTAACAAATCAGACTGAACAGAGGAAGGGGAAGCCTAAAAACATCTAGCTAGTTTTCCTTGCAAAATCAAGGAATAAAATAATGAGAAGGAATTTTAGGAATTCAAAGTTCTCTTTTAAAATGCATAATTAAAACCTAAGGAAGGACAATGACTTGTCCAAAGAGACACAGCAATTAGTGTCAGAGCTGGGACTAGACCCACTACCTGACTCAAATCCCAGGGCTTTGCCATCGGGCACATCTCCTTCCTTGACTTGGTATCTAAGCGGCAGTGTGTACACCAAAGCCAAGATTTTCTGTGTTTCTGAGTGTGTGGCTTTAGGGACCTGAAGGAGGAAATGAAGGTCACTGAGACGGGAAGACAGGAGAGTCTGGGAACCAGGAGGGGCACAGGGGTACCTTCTATGGCCAAACAGAATTTTGCATTCTAGCTGTTTGATTTTTCCCAAAAGCATCTGCACAGGCAGAGAAGCAGTGCAAAATACAGCCACATGAAGGAGGTTGCTCCTGATGTTTTGAAACTAGGGGAGGCTCAGAATTAATTTGCTGCTTCTCTGGTCCCAGGTGACAGCGCTGCTGGAAGCCTGAATGAAGTTCAGCAAATTAATCTTGCATATTTTATGGGTCCTGAATGCTATATACACAGTATTCCTGATGTTGATTACTGCCTCAGTCAGTGCAGGGGGGATTTGTTTTATGATGATTTCAATTACAGATAACTGTTATACCCGGAATCACATATCAGCAGCTTGTAAACTGGAACGTGATATGAACCCTGGCTGCCAAAAGCCAAGAGCTGCCCAGGACACACTTTTTAATTTAAAGCTCATGATAAAATGACTGTTTGTATAGAAAGAAGCTCTGTTCCTCCCATGTTTGGGGTGCTTTCCCATCAGTCCTGTCCTTGCTCAGAATATGGAATCATGCAGAAATGACACCACTGCTGCTTTATGCTCCTTTCTGATTTTCTATTGAGAATACTCCATAATACCACCTCTACTCAGCATTTGAATATCACTATTTTGTATGCAAAGTTGGGCGGAGGGAAATGACCCAGCAATCCTTGCATCCTCAAGATGAACTCCCCAAATTATGTAATAGGTTCTGGGCTTCCTGCAAGTGACCAGGAGGCCTAAGTAGGATGCTCAGAAACACCAGGGGGCGCTGCAGAGAGACAAGGGACCATCCATCCAGCATCCAGGCTGCCCAAGTCACAGGCCTTTTCAGTTTGTCACACTTGGAGCTGAAAGCCATCCTTCCTCTACTTAAGCCACCAGCATATGTGTAGCCAAGGGCAGCGCTCTAAGCCTCTCAGTCTGAGAAAGACCAGGCGTCCAGCAAGTGGCAGTCCCATTACAAAGGCCTACTAGAACATCACCTGGAAAGGAATGGGCTCTAGCTAAGACTGACCTCTCATTCCACTGGGGCAAAACAGGTCCAGAGTAAGGCAGGACACTCCTCCAAGTCAAGGATAATTGGAGTTTCCCCTCAAATTGGAATCACACATCAATGCTCAAAGTTCAGTAGGAAGTTTAGAAACCCATTATTTCTATTTCCATACCAGTTTCTCACATCAGAGTCTCTGAAAAGGCCAAAGGTTGTTAACTTATTTCTATAATCACACCTCCTTCTAGCTCTTAACATTTTTCACAAATGTCACATTCTCTTTTAAGAACCCAGTGGTCAGGCACCTGTGTGGCTCAGTTGGTTAAGCATCTAGTTTTGACTCAGGTCATGATCCCAGAGTCCCAGGATTGAACCCCACATTTGGCTCCCTGCTCTGTGGAGAGCCTGCTACTCTCTCTGCCCCTCACCCTGCTTGTGCTCTCTCTCTCTCTCTAATAAATAAATACAAAATATTTACCCCAACGTTCATAGCAACAATGGCTACCATTTCTAAACCGTGGAAAGAACCAAGATGCCCTTCAACAGATAAATGGATAAAGAAGATATGGTCCATGTATACTATGGAGTATTATACCTCCATCAGAAAGGATGAATACCCAGCTTTTGTATCAACATGGACAGGACTGGAAGAGATTATGCTGAGTGAAATAAGTCAAGCAGAGAGAGTCAATTATCATATGGTTTCACTTACTTGTGGAACGTAAGGAACAACACAGAGGACATGGGGAGATGGAGAGGAGAAGTGAGTTGGGGGAAATTGGAGGGGGAAACAAACCATGAGAGACTCTGGACTCTGAGAAACTGAGAAACAAACGTCCATGTTTTGGAGGGGAGGGAGGCAGGGGTTTGGGTGAACCTGGTGGTGCGAATTGTGGAGGGCACGTATTGCATGTGTGGTGCATAAACAATGAACTCTGGAACACTGAAAAGAAATAAAATAAATTAAAATGAAAAAAAATCTTTAAAAATGGAATAAAATAAAATAAAAACCCAGTGGTCACAACAGCCTAACTGTGAAAGGAGCCAAGATGTCCTTCAACAGACGAATGGATATAGAAGATATGGTACATATATACAATGGAATATAACTCAGCCATCAGAAAGGATGAATACCTACCACTTACGCTGACATGAAAGCAACTGGAGGTGATTATGTTAAGTGAAGTAAGTCAAACAGAGAAAGACAATTATCATACAGTTTTACGCACATGGGCAATATAAGAAATAGCACAGAGGGGACGCCAGGTTGGGTTAAGTGTCTGCCTTCAGCTTAGGTCATGGTCCCAGGGTCCTAGGATTGAGCCCCACATTGGGCTCCTTGCTCAGTGGGGAGCCTGCTTCTCCCTCCCCCACTCCCTCTGCCTGCCTCTCCCCCTGCTTGTGCTCTCTCTCTCTGGCAAATGAATAAAGTCTTATAAAAAAAAAAAAAGAAATATCATAGAGGATCAAAGGCGAAGGGAGGGAAAACTGAATGAGTAGCAATCAAAGAGGGAAACCATTAAAGACTCTTGACTTTGGGAAACAATCTGAGGGCTGCAGAAAGGGAGGTGGATGGGGAGATGGGATAACTGGGTGATGGGCATTAAGAAGGGATCATGTGATGTGAAGAGCACTGGGTATAATATGCAACTAATGAATGAACACTACCTCAAAAACTCTATGATGTACTACATATTGGCTAACAATTCAAATTTAAGATAAAATAAAATAAAACCCTAGTGGTCAGTACTGTAACTATCCCACTCCACAAACTATGGTTTGCAATAAATCAGAGAAGCAGAGAGCCAGCACTATGGATGCCAGAATGAGCAAGTTTACGGAACAAATTTTTTTCCCATCCTCTACACTTACATAGGCGTGACCCATGTACCTATGTGTCCTAACCCCTCAGCTTCTGTCTTTTTGGTCCTGCGTACTCCCTGTGTTCTCCACTCCTGAGCCTTGGCATGAATCCCACACACTAATGTAATCTTAATCTTGAGTTTATGAAGAGAAACAATGTATTGTTGATATTTGTGGGGATCCCCAAAGAAAGGACCAAGTTCACATTCTCACCAGTCTGTGATTACAAAACAAAGAAACCATTTTTTTTTTTAACTCAAATTCTTACAGAGTAAGCCCCACTCATATAAATCCCTCTATCAAATTCCCTGCAACTTCTCTGAGCATTTCCTCTGGAACCTGCTGTTTCGACCAGACACAGTACCTCCTCCTCCCAGTCTCTGCAGGTGATCAGCACAGCTTCTCAACTTCCAGGAGAGGGCACCCGGCTTTCTCACTCTCTATAGCACACTGTGATGTTAACAAAATGGTACAGGTTCAGAGAAGTATAAGTTATTCCCCAAAGGTAATGACACAAACCTGGAACTGTTCTAAAGACCCTCGGGTTCAACTTCATTCAGCATGCGTATGGCAGCTGGATCTTGCCTACCTCTCAGCCTGTCCTAGATGGTGGGGCCCAACTCATTGTCTTCATGCTCCCAGGCATCTTCAGGCCAATGACCTTCCCTGCCTCCTGCTTACTCCTGGCTCCAACTTAAAGAAGAAGTCCTTCCACACTCCCATCCAACACCAGTGCCCTTCCTGCTCTAGGATTAACTTCTCAGGTTGACTGGAAACCCCAATTTCTTGAAGAGGAAACCTACAACCACACCCTGGAAAAGACAGTCATAATGGTCAACAGGGAATTTAGCAGCATCTGGCCTTTTACTAGATGAAGTAAAACAGCATGAGATGTACCAATGGTCTTACATGCACTGTGCAAGCCTGGTCTCAGTCCACTTTATCACCTCACCTCACTGGAAGAAAGGAGCTGAAGCCTGTGCCCACACCCTCCTTGTCTACTTCCAGCTTCCCTTGAGCTGTGAGCAGAGGCTGGAGTGATAAGACCCATGGGCCCTCTAAGAACAGGCATGGGCAGGCAAAGTCCAGAGGCAAGAACAAAACAAAATGAAAGAAAACAGGTCTCTCCCTCTACAGGGACAAGACACACTGTCAGCCCTGACAGCTGCCTTTTTGTAACAAAACACTTAAAATCTCAGTCTGCAGCATTTATGTTTTGTTCTTTGGTTCATGTGAACGTAAGCCTCCCAAGAAAAATGATGGGGTAATTAACTGCTCTACATCTGCATGACTGGAAGGGCCCCCTCCAGAGAGATGGCCCTCCAAGAATTTTAGGAGGTTCTAGTCCAAATACAAATGGCAGCATTCATCCAGAAATGTTGAAACGGTCTTCAACTCTACAATTGGTAGAATTTCTAGCTTCTAAAAAAAAAAAAAAAAAAAAAAAAAAAAAAAAATTGTGTCCATCAGACTTCCTGCTGATTCAGAGGACAATCTCAATGCTGTCACACAGAGATCCCAACATGGATGGCTTCTAGGCTCTTCAATCCACAAGAGGTTGCTGGAAATATAGCATTCTGTTAAAAATGTGTTAAAAAAAAAAAACAAAAAACTTTGAAAAAACCCCAGAACTTAAAAATGAGGTCACAAGATGGCAGAAACACAGCAGGACCAAGTCTGAAGGCGCAGTTTTGGTAAATTGGGGCCTTTAAGAAACAACAGTATAACAACCTTGATGGACCAATTTGTCAAATAATTTCCTTGAAAATGCCTCATTTTTTTTCCCAAATAAAAAAGTAGAGTTCCAAAGCTCGGAGAGTAGGCAGGAAGGACCAAGTATTGTATACTTACATGGACAGCCAAAAAGGAGAGAGATCAGGATTCAATGATGTTACAAATGTTAGGAAGACACTGTGGGTGGGCTCCACCACTTCCTCACCCAGACCCTGCTGGCATTTCTAAGTGGATGCTGCCTTTGATGTGGCCCCTGGGATACTCAAAATGGCACAGGTGGTTACGAAGTCAGCAGGGCTTCAGTTGCTCTCAGAGGGGTCCAGAAATAATGCTCTTTAGTCATCTCCTTTTAGACCCATCTCCAGCTCCCCATACCCCACAGGGACTTTAGTCAAAGGTCACAACCAAGGCCCAAGCCCAGAAACAAGGGAGAAAATCTTCTACTGTCCAGGCATGCCTTGTTTTTGTTTTTATTTTCCAGGCATGCCTTGTTTTACTGCACTTTACTTTCTTGTACTTTGCAGACAGTTTATTTTTTACAAGTTGGAGGTGTGTGGCAACCCTGCTTCAAACAAGTTTGCCAGTGCCTGTTTCCCAATGGCATCTGTTCACTCGTATCTCCATGTCACCTTTTGAATTCCTGCAATACTTCAAACTTTTTTATTATTATTTTATTTGTTATGATGATCTGTGATCAGTGATTTTTGATGTTACTTTTGTAATTCCATTTTTTTAATTTATTTTCGGCATAACAATATTCATTATTTTTTCACCACACCCAGTGCTCCATGCAATCTGTGCCCTCTATAATACCCACCACCTGGTACCCCAACTTCCCACCCACCCGTCAATTCAAACCCCTCAGATTGTGGGGGCACCAAGACTCACACCCAAATAAGATGCCGACCTTCGCTGATCAATGTATGTGTTCTGCCTGCTCCCACCATGAGTCCTTCCCCCATCTCCCTCCTTCTTGAGTCTCCCCATTCCCTGAGATACAATAATACAGAAATGAGGCCAATGAAGAACGCTACAGTGGCCCTGGGATGTTCAAGCAAAAGGAAGAGCCACACGTCTCCCTTTAAATCTGAAGCTAAAAATGATTAAGTTTAGTGAGGAAGGCATGTCAGAAGTCAAGAGAGGCTGAAGGCTAGGACTCTTGTGCCAAACAGTCAGCAAACTGTTGATGTAAAAAAAAAAAAAAGTTTCTGAAGGAAATTAAAAGTGCTACTCTGGTGAACACACAAACAATAAGAAGACAAAAGAGCTTTATTACTGGTGTAAAGAAAGTTTTAGTGGTCTGGACAGAAGACCAAACCACCACAACATTCCCTTAAACCAAAACCTAACCCAAATCAAGGCCCCAACTCTCTTCAGTTCTGTGGAGGTTGAGATAGATGAGGAAGTTGGAGAAGACAACTTGGAAGCTGGCAAAGGTTGGTTCATGAGGTTTAAGGAAAGAAGCCATGTCCATAACATGAAAGTCCAAGGTGAAGCAGCACGTACTGATGGAGAAGCTGCAGCAAGTAATCCAGAAAATCGAGGTGAGATACTTCATGAGGATGGTACACCAAACAACGTATTTTTAAAGGACACAAAATAGCCTTCTGTTAGAAAAGATGCCATGCAGGACTTTCACAGTTAGGACTCAGAACATGCCATGTACTGACTGAATGGGTTATTCTTTAAGGAAGAAGTTCAGAGCTAAATACCCAGGAGAGCTAGAAGAGGGATGGCTGGCTTGTGAGATGTCCCTTCTGCCAGCAGTTGAGTTGGCTTTCCTCAGCATCCTGCAGAGGTAGAGGTCGGGGTGGGGGTGAGGGGAACAACTCACTCTTCATCCTCTTTTCCTCTGATTCTCTAGGAGCCACAACTTAAAATGGCAGCTGGCTATCCCAGGCAGAGATGCATGACACTCTGCATAGAACTCAACACACTGAGTTGAGCCCAAACCCTAACCTGTCCATGTTCCAGCATGTCCACTCATTCAGAGATCTCTCCCATTTCTTAAGCCCCATGTACCACATCATCTGAAGTCCCAATATTGGGGAAATGAGAATATAAGAACCATCACAGACAACACTTCACAAACACTTCTTCTTCAGGAAGAACTCCAAGACAAGCAACATCCACTGCAGCCAAGATGTTCCTCTGGTGCCATTAGGACTAGCCACTGTCCTGGGCACGTAGTTCCTGGTCCACCTTCCTCCAGCTCTCTAGTGAATTTAACTTTGACCCTTTCATTATGGTTCTAGATGCCATCAGCTCCTGTCTGGATTGACAAGGAAATGACTCGATGGGGTGTTGTAGTATTCCAATAAAATGTACATAGGGGGACATATGTTGGCTCTATAAGTCAACAATCTCCAGTGTGACCACAAAATGATTATTTCCTTTTTTTTCCTCAAAGAGTCCATGAGGGGGTTACTAACAGTGGTGACAGAGGGTGAGGACGGAAATGAGATTCTGAGGCAAAGCAAACACTTTCTTCTTTTGCCTCTCTTGCCAATGTCACTAAATATATTGATGGCATAATTGGAAAGTTGGGCTTTGAGCCAAGTGCGTTGCCTTCTGAGTGAGAAGCAGTGGGTGGAAGAGTCATAAAATGTTAACTGCTCCACATGTGATCTCTGGGCCACCTGCCCCATGCTCTTATGTCACATCAATCATCACAGCCCCTAGTCCAACCAAAGGATGAGGCTTCTCTAGCAGACTCCCAGGGATGAATAATAAACACTGACCTTCCCTAGTGCCTACAGGTCTTGACTGTGTAATTAATATTTACAATATGGGCCCGAAGGTAGTTCCAAAGTTCCAGCAACTCCATTTTCCAGACTGAGACACTGAGCACAGAGCGAAGCAGTGGCCGGGACCACTAAGCCAACAGTTCCAAAAGTTACAGAGACCCCATCTGTCATGGCTGAAACCCTAGCCCATTGCTCAGTCTCTGGGGCTAGAAAGAACACTAAAAATTCCTGGTCCCTCCCCTCTGACTATTGTCTTCACTTCTCTTCCTCCTATACCCACAGACATACACAGGGAAACACAGACACACAGAAAGGCTCGGACACTACAGTACACATACACATAAATAGATGGGAGGCATGTATCTGTGAGTGTGTGCATGCACACACACACACACACACACATGTAAATGTCTATAACTCAGTAACAAGGTTTGGGGCTAGAACTACCATTACTTGTGTCATCAGTTTGACACTCCACTTTGCTGGTGAAAATAGAGCAATTTATGCCAATGAGGTCCTGTCTTAGTCTATTAATTTTTCAGTTGCGCTGGAAGAGTCATGAGAGTTTTTCTAGGCCAGTTCCTCATATTCAAGGTGGGGAAACTAAGGCCCAAATGGGGAAGGAAATTGCTTGAAGTGAATCAGTGATGGTCAGGAATGAATCTGGCCCTGTGTTTCCAAACTAAATGGTCCTTAGCTCCTTCTGGTGATGGTTTTCACCCCGGTCCCAACCAGGGTTAACCTGATAAAGAACAGCGCTGCCAGTTCTTAAGAGGCCCACTTGCCAGCCATGGAACCAGGCCTTTGACACACATTACTTATAGCTGCAATCTCAATTCTTCAGGGTATATATTATCACCTTCATCTTAAAGCTGGAGAAACCAAGGTTCAGGGAGGCAAAATACTCATTTGAACCACATGAAATTAATTATATTTTATCAGTTTTATCTGATAGAAATGGCGCATTAATAATTTTCCCCAGGCCTCAGAACAGGTGAGTGGTCAAGCCAAGTTATGCCTCCAGGACCTTTTCCCAAGCATTGCACCCCACCCTGTATATTCAGCCCAGGCCCAGGGTCAGCTGGCCCTCACACCAGCCAGGGAGCTGGGCTTGTTCCCTCTCTCACCTCACCATGGCTGATCCTGCTTGCTTCCTGCTATGCTTAGACTACTACCCTCAGAGCTGCTGCCCTCCACTCTCCACGGTGAACCTCTAACACAGCCAGCCTCTTCCTTTCCTGATCTCAGCTCTTCTTGCTTTCAAGAAGTCAGGATGGTCAGGATGCTCTCTGACCATCGCTTTGATTCTTCTTTTATCCGTCAGGACCCTTGTGCCCACACTGAGCATCTCCTGTCCACACTGGTCAGACAGCTTCTCACCTCTCCTGTCTGTCCTCTTCCTCATCGAGAGCCTCCTAAGCACTAACTACTAACAGTTTTTGCAGGTTAAGCATGGGCACTGCCTTGGTCTTAAAAACATGTCCACAAATTTTTGCTGTTCCTGTTTTTAAGAGGTGAAGCTTACCTCCCCTCCTCCTGAGTGCAAGGCTGGACGTAGTGACTGGCTTCCAACAAAGAGAACACCACAGTAGTGATGGTTTGCCATTTCACAGATAAGGTTATAAAAAGACTGCAGGTCCCAGTTAGACTCCCCACCCTCACCCCCGTCTCGTCACTGTGCCAGAGGAAGCCATGTCATGCACAACCCAAGGACAGGTCCACACGGCCGTCCTTGCCAAAAAACACATGAATGAGTTTGGAAGAGGAACTTCCAGTTCCCAATCAAGTCTCAGAGACTGCATCCCTGGCCAAAAGCTTGATCTGAAAGCCAGAACCACCCAGCTAGTTTGCTCCGGGGGTCCTGATCCATAAAAGCTGTGAGGTAACCAATGTTTGCTGCTTTAAGCTGCCAAGTCAGGGATAACAGAATACTAATACAGGCACCTTTGGCTTTGAAAGAGGCCACCCCCCATATCGACAATCACATGTCACAAGTGGGCTTCTTTATTCATTCCCTCTAATTATTGCCCGCACTACTTCCGCAGCTGGCCAGTGGACTAGACTTGCTCCCTTCCCAGTAACCTTCCTTGCCCAGTGCCCTTTGCTTCCAAGACCTAAGCAAATGGGTATTTTTCAGACTAACCTTTATTTGTAGTTCTAAGTAGCTAAAAGGCAAAGTAAGGAAGAGTCAAACAACAACTACATCTCCAAAGACATGATGTGCTTGTCTGACATGAGCCTATGCTGCTATAAAACAACTTACACAGCTACAGTGGCACTCAAAACCTCTCATTGCTTCGTTCCTCATCCCTGACTTTGAGCTACAAGATGAGAATTTTCCAGTCCACTGAAATGCATTCTGGCATTAAAACATGTCAGAGTGGTGACAGGGACAAAGATGTGAATATCTGAAAATTTAGTCTAATTCTTGGGAGTGGACACCTTGCCTTGTGTGGGCAAGGAACATTTATGCAGTGGAACATTTATGCAGAGATAAAATCCTATAACTATGAACACAAAATGTCCCTCTATATTATTCGATGGTCATGGGATTCTACTGAGTAAAAGCTGATTTAATGTAAATAGACTTAGAAACCCTTGTGGGAACTCGGAAGTTTTCACTACAGGACTGCTACTGTGATAAGACGGCATATGCTTCCTTTAGGCCACGTACACAGATATACACAGTATCTTCCTCTCATTCCCTTTATTCCTCTTGTCCCATCCCTATGTCACACACCTTCATCTCGGTGTTAAGGCACTCGAGTCTTTTCAGAAAAGTTAGCGACAGGTTTCATTACTTGTGGAAGGTCTAGTATATGGAAGCAAGGCATTATGCCCTCCTTATTTGTGGCATATGCCTATCAGGTCTTTCAGTTGATTTGGAGCAGTATCATTTCTAACCTCTGGTAACAGACAAGAAAATCAACCTAAAAT
This sequence comes from Mustela nigripes, assembly GCF_022355385.1. NCBI lineage: Eukaryota > Metazoa > Chordata > Mammalia > Carnivora > Mustelidae > Mustela > Mustela nigripes. The sequence goes on along the minus strand of NC_081568.1, from coordinate 73,821,780 downwards.
TTCTAGCTATTTAGCCCACAGCAAATAGCTTTTGTTGTGGGCAACATCATTCCTCATTCTTGCTCTATTTCGTCCCCCAGCTCTGCCTGCTCCAGCACACATCTTCAGGAACCGAAGACACTGGGCAGGAGCTGATATTAAAGATCCGCTCATCCTCAGAACCCCCAGGCCTAACCCTCTTGTAAGAGGGTTATACTGAGACTGCCCAGCTCTCAAGTTAAGCCTCTCCCATTTGACAGAAACCAGGTCCTTGGCTATCAAGGTAGAAAGCTGTCCTTTAAAAGGATACCTAAAAGAGGTGACATCATCTAAGGTAAGACATGGCTTAGAGAAGATCATGTCAAGTGGATAAAAGCAAACCTTAAAAAAGACAAAAATTTAGAGGTGCCTGGGTGGCTCAGTGTAACGGTTAAGCCTCTGCCTTCGGCTCAGGTCATGATTTCAGGGTCCTGGGATCGAGCATCGGGCTCTCTGCTCAGCAGGGGGCCTCCTTCTACCTCTCTCTGCTTGCCTCTCTGCCTACTTGTGATCTCTCTCTGTCAAATAAATGTATAAAATATTTTTTAGAAAAAGACAAAAATTTAGTCTGTTGGATTTGCTTTTGAAATTATAGATAAGAGAATAGCAAAATACAGCTTATAAGACCTTCCTCCCATCACCAATTCCAATGACAGAAAAGATTTCTGAAGCAGCCAACTAGAAAGGAAATCTCTATTTCAAGAAAGTAAAATCAGCTTTAATCACTCATATTTGGTGATTTATTGTTTCTATACATGCTAAAGCATGAAAAAGACTAAAACAATTAGAGATCAAAACCTGAAAACACAAGTAGAAGAAAAGAAAAGCAACTGTGCCTGTAACAGGGAATCATTTTACTGTTCCAACTATCAACAAACTCAAGGATCTAGCTGTGAGACTTCAGTTTTGTTGCCTCTGTGCCTCTGTCTCATTAACTTCCATTGCCTCTAAAATGGACATATTATTAGAATCTTCCTCAAAGGATTATGGCAAGGATTAAATTAAATCACATACTAGAACAATTCCTGGCACATAGTAATCATTCTGTAAATATTAGTAATAATTGTTGGTATTACTTTTATTACCATCCCATTCTGTCTTTGTAAGCAAAGCCACATCATAAGCACAGCGTTGCTTGGTAAGCAAGGTGTCCACACATTAGGATGAATCCGATGTCTATTGGCATCATCCAAGATGCAAGGCACTCCCATCTCTATTATATATGGAAGGTTTTATCAGTGGAGTCAGAATTTTCTACATCCGTTGCTTAAAGCTTCCTGTATTTTGGCCAGATGATCATTGCTTATGTACCATTTTAGCTCCTCTCCCTTTCTCTTTCCTATTTGATAATGCCCCTATTCCAAACAGTTTTTCTGAGTGGAGGACCACTATTTATCTTTTGGGTCTCTTAATCTATCTCTGTTCTGACCAGTATGCATTAATTGTAACATTTACCTCTCAGAGGGTTCTCTTATTTCCTTTCCCTCCTTTTCCACTTTGTGGAAAACCTAAATTCTTAGGTTTGCCCTAAGAATTTAATATTTTTCTCATAAATCTTTTGTTCACAAATTTTTTTTGAAATCTGTAGAATTATCTGAAGAATTCAGTTTAGATACTCCATTAGTTCCTAATAGTCTGATAAAATATTCTCTTTTCTGAGTTTGATGAAGGCAATTTGCCCTGACATTTAATATTGTTGTTTATTTTCTATTTAAAATGCAAAGGATCAGCCACAAGGATAAGGTGACTTGAAACTACAGTTATTATCACATAATCCTGCTAGAATTTGGGTTTACCTGGGCTGATCATGAGGCATTACAGCATAACTGTCTGAGGGGCCACATTTAAGACTAGTAAAAGTAAATGAATAATATCAGTAATAAGAGTTTTCATTATTTTTCTATGGATTTTTCAATTAATATTTAAACTGTCCTTACAAACAAACAGATGATCCTACTTAATTATATTAAAGGGGTACTTCAAATCAGATGAGATTTCCATATCAATTATGGCAGTGAATTCACTTTCTCTGAAATATTATTTTAACATAAACATGATTGGTTAGGTCGAAGTTTCGTGGCTAATACTGAAAGAGGGCTTTCTGTGTACAAGAGATGCTTTATATTCTGCACCATTAGGTTTTCACAACAAACCTCTGAGGTTGGCATCATGTTGATGAGGCACACATAGGTCATTAACTTACCAAAAGACCAGAGCGGTAACAGATAGAATTGGGAATTTTTTTTTTTTTTAGTCATAACTCAAAAGCAGAAGCCACTCTAGATATTTCAAGTAAAGAGGGACAGAATGCAGGGGTAACTGTCTACAGAAGAATACTACTGTGACATTTTTACCAATAGAAGGCATCGATAGCTTCATATCACATTATAATTGATATATGTCAAAAGTCTATCCCTACCTCAAAATTCGTGGCTACTAGATCCATCACTAGATCCCATTATTTACAGCATTAATAAAGAAGCATATATATTACTATATCACAATTTATTATTTTATGTGTTTTCATAGCCAATATAATTGGTTTTCTATAAAATCCTATGTTCTTTACTTTAGTCATTTAAAATCATTATTTGAAAAGGGGTCCAAGAAATTCACCAGATACTAAAAGGTCCGGGGCCCAAAAACATGAATGTCCCTTAACCTAGAAAGAAAGGGCTGATTCCTAGAATCCACAATGCAGAATCTGGAATATGAACTCCTTTCTATCAAACTCCATTACCTTTGCCTTAATCAGCACACTCCACAGGGCTTTGAGAGTGAGAGCAATCCTTTTAGCTTTTTTGAATACCATCAAAAACCTGAGTGATCCCAGCTTGCTTGACACTAATGCAGCCTTGGACCCCCTTCCCCAACCACTGAATTTTTTTTTTTCCCCCATCCAAAAGACCAGTCCTTTTCAGGTACGGGAGTGGTCTCATCTTTTTTTTTTCCCCCTGTGAAATAAGTTTTGTTTTATTTTTGTTTTTTTTTTTCATTTATTTATTTTCAGCATAACAGTATCATTATTTTTTCACCACACCCAGTGCTCCATGCAATCCGTGCCCTCTATAATACCCACCACCTGGTACCCCGACCTCCCAACCCCCACCACTTCAAACCCCTCAGATTGTTTTTCAGAGTCCATAGTCTCTCATGATTCACCTCCCCTTCCAATTTACCCCAACTCCCTTCTCTCTAACTCCCCATGTCCTCCATGCTTTCTGTTATGCTCCACAAATAAGTGAAACCATATGATAATCGACTCTCTCTGCTTGACTTATTTCACTCAGCATAATCTCTTCCAGTCCCATCCATGTTGCTACAAAAGTTGGGTATTCGTCCTTTCTGATGGAGGCATAATACTCCATATACGGACCACATCTTCCTTATCCATTCATCCGTTGAAGGGCATCTTGGTTCTTTCCACAGTTTGGTGACCGTGGCCATTGCTGCTATAAACATTGGGGTACAGATGGCCCTTCTTTTCACTACATCTGTATCTTTAGGGTAAATACCCAGGAGTGCAATGGCAGGGTCATAGGGAAGTTCTATTTTTAATTTCTTGAGGAATCTCCACACTGTTCTCCAAAGTGGCTGCACCAATTTGCATTTCCACCAGCAGTGTAAGATGGTTCCCCTTTCTCCACATCCTCTCCAACACATGTTGTTTCCTGTCTTGCTAATTTTGGCCATTCTAACTGGTGTAAGGTGATATCTCAATGTAGTTTTAATCTGAATCTCCCTGATGGCTAGTGATGATGAACATTTTTTCATGTGTCTGATAGCCATTTGTATGTCTTTATTGGAGAAGTGTCTGTCCATATCTTCTGCCCATTTTTTGATATGATTGTCTGTTTTGTGTGTGTTGAGTTTGAGGGTCATTATAGATCCTGGATATCAACCATCTTTTATCATCTTTGAAGAATTCCACTCTATTTCCTCACATACTGCCTTCACATTTGCAAGGTACCTCCTCCAGTGAATTCACTAAGCCATCTCAGCACTACACTGCTGACTCCTCTTTTCATCAGGCAGAGTAATGACATGTGTAAAGACTAAACACTGGGGTGCTCAGAGGAAGAAATGAACGTGTTATCTTTAGACTTTTCCCATGAACCATTCAACTCAAAATGCATGTGTGTGTGGTATTTTCCTTTCTGATAGGGCTTCCATCTGTGAGTATGGCTAAAGATGTGGATGACCTGTTTGTCCTCATGCATCTGAGAATGACAGAGTTGGAAGAGACCTCATTTAACACATAAAGAGACCAAGAAAAACCCTTTGTCATGGGTAAGGGCTCAACTTTAGAGTCAAATGGGCTTGGGTTTGAACCCTGACTTCTCAGAGAACTTGTGGGACAGTGGCTACAAACCCTACCTAGAGGGTCACTTAATCACAGGTTCATCATCTGTGAAGTAGGGGAAATTCACTTCTCAAGATATTTTCCTTTTTTATAATAAGTGAAATAAAACATGTGAGTTGACTAGCACTCACAATGAGCATGATTCACACAAACAGAGACAAGACTAATTAAGGTCATAAGATGGGATGGGACAGAGCCAGGTCTGAGATACAGGCTTCTGGCTCTTTCTGCAGTGTTCTTTTCTGCGTGAAGACCTCCTATGTGATATTTTTTCTTGCCTCTAAGACTTGGCTGGGAAGCTGGTGAACCGCCTGACCCCTTTCTACCTTGTGCCTAGAGAAGGAAAGGTGTAAAAACAACATGTTTGTGTAACAGAGACTCCATAAACAAGACTTGTTTCCTCCATTATTACAAAATGAAAGGATAATACCTAAAGAGCTGCCAAGGATGTTTTCATCTTATACCTGCTAGTAATCAGATTTCTGGACTCTAAGCTCCCTCTGATAAATTATCTGTTCTCTTTGCACATATTTGCGATCTGTTTGTAGAACATAACTCAGCCAAGTCTTCTACTCAAGTCATAATCATCCTTGGCAAACTTATTTCCAGGTGATTCAACAGATTTTTGAGAGAAGATGTGTTCCAAAGTTGTCCTGTCACCAACAGGGGACTCCTTACACCGCCCTCTTGGCTGAATAGACTCAAAGGAGAGTACCTCTAAACAGCTCAGAACTCACAGTACCGGGGAGAACATATACAAATAGGCCATGACCCCATAACCCCCAGGATTATGGGGGAAAACATGGCAGGAGGTCTTATCTTCATGAAAGAGGTAGTTAGAGAGAGCTGCCTGGGGTATGTAACTTAAGCTGAGGAGCAGTTTGGCAGGTGAAGGAAAAGATAAAGAAATGCGAAGCAAATAAAATGGCATATTCCAAGGCCCAGGGGGAGAGAAGCAGACTGGGTTTGGGAAACTAAAAAATATATAATCTGTGAGATTCTGAGATTGGTGGGCATTCAATAAAATCTTGGTTCATGGATTAAGAAAATTTATTTCCCCCCAATACCTATATACACTAAAGTTGTTTATGCTACAATGAGATGGAGTCTGTCTTTTTCAGAATGAAGGGATCATCTTGTAAACCTGTAGCTCAAAGCTGGGAAAGCAGTGATGAGCATCCAATCGCTGCTGGGGTTTGTGGGAAACAGAGACCCATTGGGCTGGGCTGGGCTGGGCTGGGCAGCTGGACTGCCATCACCATGCATTCACCACTCAATGAGAATGACTCCTGCAGGAAAAAGACAACACCCCCATTGATAAAGCCACCAAGAGACTCCATAGTGGATGGTCTGAGTAGAGGTGCAACTGAATTTCCACTGGGCATTCACTTAAATTCTCAAGTTCATGATAGCCAAAGGCAAGAATGCAAGCTACTATTAGTGGTCAGGTTTTGTTCATTCAGCCTCGGGTGTCAGTTTGCCTGGGACTTGGGTCCTCTGGAACATCGGGTTTTCCATGCTAAGTCCAGGAAAGTACCAGATGAACCAAGACAAACTGGTCACCCTAATTTAGCCCATTACAAGTATACTGACTGGATGTATACTGTGCTGGATGCCAGGTTAAGTGCTGAGGATATGGAAATAGATAAGACACAGTCTCAAGAACATTACAACACAATTATTGGAAAAGACAAACATGTAACCAGAATAAGTCCCAAGACCCCCACATACTCGGTCTTGATTAAGTAGTGAATTCAAAGAAATAAGTACAACTAAAAGTAATTAAATTGCACTTCTATGTTCTGTCTTTCAAAGAATATCAAAGGAAATCCAGTTCATCGCCCACATTCTTCTTCTTTTTAATCCCCCCTCTCCCCTCTCATCTCCCAGTTTCTCTGAAGCTCAATGTACCTGAACCTCTGGGATCATTCTTGCACTCAGCTCCCTCCCAAGGCTTCCCCAGCACCCTACTTACAAGCAACTTTCTTCCCTCTCTCTTCCCTCAACATGCAACATTACTTCCCTACTGGAAATGGCTGCTATGACAAAGCCTCCTCCGGGCTGTCCCAGGAAGGCTGGAGACCCAGTGACTCCATATCCCCAGTTTTCTTCTCTACTCAGAAAGGAGAAGAACAGTTGTTTTCTCATGTGATTGTTTTTCTTGCAATAAATTCTCCACCTCAGTTCACTCAGATAAGCGCATCACTTCCAACTTCCCTGGTAAGTGCTGTGATGAGAATAATATGTATACATGGAGCTGTGTAGCCACAGAGGTGGGTACTTAGCTCAAAAACAAAGCAGACACTTGGTTGCTGGAACCAAAGAAGATTTTGTCCCATAGATTTGGGGTTTCTCACTATTCCAGACCCAAAGGAACTCTAATTATGGAGGAAGGGAAGCCCTTTAAAGCTGTATCTATCCGACCCACAAGCAAATCAGTTTGAATGCAAAGTGAAATGTACAAAGCAAGCCCATTGTGTTCTATTTACTGAATCACTTAAGAAAAATAGTACTTTTGTAGGGGGTGGGGAGAAGGAGAGAGAGATCTTGAAGCAGACTCCACACTCAAAGTGGAGTCTGACATGGGGCTCAATTTCACAACCTGCGATTATGACCTGAGCCAAGGTCAAGAGTCAGACAATCAACCAACTAAGCCACCCAGGCACCCAAGAATAACTTCTTAAAGGGGTGACAGGGATAGAGACAGCCAGGTCTTCAGGAAATCATTTGGTCACTAGAAATGTGGATTTTTAAAAAAGTATTATTATTTATTTAAATTCAATTAGCCAACATATAGTACATCATTAGTTTCTGATATAGCATTCGGTGATTCCTCAGTTGCAGATTATACCCAGTGCTCATCATATCACAAGCCCTCCTTAATGTCCATCACCCAGTCACCCCATTCCCCCAACAACATCCCCTCTGGCAACCCTCAGTTTGTTTCCCAGAGTTAAGAGTCTCTCGTGGTTTGCCTCCCTCTCTGATTTCTTCCCATTCAGTGTTTCCTCCGTTCCCCTATGTTCATCTGCACTATTCCTTGTGTTCCACATATGAGAGAAATCATATGATAATTGTCTTTCTCTGACTGACCCTTAGCATTATTCCCTCCAGTTCCATCCATGTTGATGTAAATGGTATTTTTTATTATGTTATATTGGTTACCATATAATATATCATTAATTTTTGATGTAGTGTGCCATGACTCATTCTTTGTGTATAACACCCAGTGCTCCATGCAATATCTGCCCTCCTTAATACCTATCATGGGGCTCACTCATTCCCCAACCCCTCCTCTCTAAAACCCTCAGTTTGTTCCCCAGAAATGTGGATGAATTTTGTCCCTAAAGAAACACAGATCCTCACTACACTAAGTATTAGCAACATACTGGTTGGGGTGGAGGCATCTCCTGCATTCTAGTTCATATTTACACCTTCTTGGCCCTTCACCTTTATTATTATAATTGAATCATTATTATAATCATTATTATAATTGTGAGGCTGTACAGACTGACACTGAGCCAGACTCAGTGACTACCTGCATGACCTTGAACATTATTTCACCTCTCTGTGCCTCAGTCTCCACCTCTGGAAAACAAAGACAATCACATTATCTCCCACATAAAGTTGCTAAGAATGTTAAAGAAGAAAATCTCTCTGAAGTATTTAGAAAAGTGGTAGATAGAAAGTTATCACATAAGTATTTGTTAAATGACTTCATCATTTTTAGCACCATTTAATTTGTACTTAATTTGTGCCAAGCACTATTCTCACAACAATTCCAAAAGACAGGTAGTTTTAAATTACCTCTGGTATATAGCCAGAGAAATCGAGGCTTAAGAAGTAACTTACCCACTTGGCATCAAGGAAATACAAATCAAAACCACAATGAACCTCTATTCTAAAAAAAAAAAAAAAAAAAAAAAAAAAACACAATGAGATATCACCTCATACTGGTCAGAATGGCTAAAATTAATAACTTAGGAAACAATAGATGTTGGTGAGGATATGGAAAAAGGGGAACACTCTTACACTGTTGGTGGGAAAGCAGACTGGTATAGCCACTCAAGAAAATAGGATGGAGGTTCCTCAAAAAGTTAAAAATAGAGCTACCCTATGACCCAGCAATTGAACTACTAGGTATTTATGCTGATTCAAAGGGGCACACACAGCCCAATGTTTATAGCAGCAATGTCCACAATTGCCAAAATATGGGAAGAGTCCAGATGTCCATCAACAGATGAATGGATAAATAAGATGTGGTATATATATACAATGGAATATTATTCAACCATCAAAAGAATGAAATCTTGCCATAACAAAGTGGACAGAACTAGGGGTTATTATACTAAGCAAAATAAGCCAGAAAAAGACAAATAAAGGATTCCACTCAATGTAGAATTTATGAAACAAATCAGATGAATATAAGGATTCCACTCATGTAGAAATAAAGCATTCCATTCATATGTAGAATTTATGAACCAAAATAGATGAATATAAGGAAGGGAAGAAAAAATTAAATAAGAGGAAAACATAGAGGGAGGCAAACCATAAAAGACTCTTAACTAGAGGAAATTAACTAGATGCAACTGATGAATCACTGAATTCTATCACTGAAACTAATACTATAGTATATGTTAATTAAATTGAATTTAAATTAAAAAATTGTTTAAAAAGAAGTAAACCACATGATTGATAAATGGCAAAGTCAGAAGCTAAATCCAGGTCTGTCTGGCAACAAAACCCATGCTCTGGGTTCTTTTGTCATCCTGACTCCCTAAATCAAGTTTTGGAGAACATTCCCTCCAAAAGTTTGTTGAAAACCTCCCTCCCCACCCAATTCCCTCAAAAATCCAGGGCTAGTCTTAGAAGAACCTCTGGGATCTGCAGTTTTAACAAAGAGAGACATAGCCATGGGGTCAGCCAGCCTCTACCTGGTCCCTGGCAGGTGGAGTCTCAGGCCGGTCTCTATTACATGAGGATCAGCATACACCCTTATGCCCTTGCGGAAGCCAGCACCATCATTTCTACCCAAAAAACCTGTTCCTTTCCCGCCCTCCTGCTAGTTACACTCAGGAGAGGGCCTCCTTGAGAATGCACTCCCATGTTCATTGCCAAGGGACCCAAAGGAAATCTAAGGTCCCAGGAGCCTGTTCCCCTCCCTCCAGCCCTCCATCCCCAGGGGAGGAGTGCACTTTTGACTCTGGAGGCAACTCGGGGGAGAAGCTCGGGCAGGGCAAAGGTCAAGTGAATTCTCCCAACCTAATGCCACAGCTGTGTTTGCAGATCAGCAGTAAGAACAGTAGTGACAACAACGATTATGGAAATAGGAGCTAACGTGAGTTGAAGGAGGAGTTGTACGCAAGGAGCTATCCTGAGCAACTTATACTCCCCTTCCTATCTTCCTCACAACCACCTATGGAGGTATTAATGACCCAGACTTCAAATATAAGATGAGACCCAGAAATGGAAAGTTTACTTGACCAAGACCCCACAGCCAGCAAGCAGCAGAACAGGGCAGAGGGCGCAGGTCACCTGATTTCACAGAACATAAGTCTCTTTCTTCTGCTTGAGGAGACATGGGCTGAGGTCCCCATAAGGCCATTTCCCTCATGGTTCTGGGGCTCCATCTTCCAAGCAATAGGTTTTGTTTCTCTGCCCCACCCATGCACCTGTCTGCTACTTTACTGGCCAAGCTGCAACTGCCCAAGAATTCCCCAGAGCACATCTGACCAAGCCAAATAATGTTTCAGAGATAATCTACATAAATAATGGAGTCTGTTCCAAGGTGAGAGACTGTACCAAAGCTTTCCCTGGGGAACATCAGGCTGGCTTTGCAAGCTTGGCAATCAGGCAGGATCCCGCCACTCCATGCACTGCCTGCCTCCCTTGCTAAGCGATTTTGGCTATCACCCAAATGGGCCTCACCAGGGCATGTGTACCTTTCCATGGACCTCGGCTGAGAGAGCGTGCAGCTTCTGCTTTCTCCCACACAGCCTCAGCCTGGGCTGTAGATTCCCCTGCTCTTCCACCAGTGGCTCTACGCTGAGAGGTTTTTGCCCAGGGCTTTCCTGAGCATTCATGATAACTGCCCCCTATGCCTGTTTTTTGTTGTTGTTTTGTTTTTCGGATTGGACAGTCCGGCTCAGTACCACAATCCATCCTCTGGGTGATGGCCATGAATAGCGGCCTGTGACAGGCCAGATCATCCCTCCAACAAAAGGAGGAGTCCACTTGGGCATGGAAACAAACCTTCACAAATAGCTTCTCAGCTGATAGAACCATGCCAGGGCTGAGGCTTAGCTTCCTCCTCTCCCTGGAGCTGACATCCCAGCTCTCTGGCTAACCCTCCAGGCTGCGTGGGGTTTATGGTTAAGAACAAGTTCTGATTCCGGTGAGGCTATGTGCTGGTTGTGGGACCTCAAACAAGTTGCTTAGCTTCTCTTAACCTTGGTTTCTTCACCCGAAAAACAGAAACGGTAGTAACGCCTACCTCTGAGAGTTAATGATTAAGTGATTTAATGCACACAAAATAATTGCCGCAAGGCAAAATGGAATTAGCATTCAGAAACTGGTAACTGGCCATTCCATGCTGGTTGGGTAACTGCTCAGGGCACTAACCCCCTCATGCAGGCGGGGGACCCCCGGGTCTGTATTTCCATTATTCACTGCCTCATGGGCCTCTACGTGTGGAGTGTACAGATACTTCTGTCTCAATAAATCCACAAAAGGAACCTCCTCCTCTTCTCAAATTAGCCTTAATGCATAAGAACTTCACAACCTAGCCCACTCCCTTCTTAGACATACATAGCTTTAAGTCTCACTCCACAGGACTAGCTACACATTTCCAAAAAGAAAATGGTATATTTCATGCCTCTATATCTTTGCATGGCTTCTTCCTTTGTCTGGTATATCCTTGCCTACCTTCTTGGGCTAGCCCGCTCCTGTTTCTTTCCATCCAACCATCACCTTCTCTGAAAGCCTCCCCTGACATCCCCTCCCACACAAGCTGTCAGGTGACCACTCAGGAGTTTTCATAGGTCCTTGTCCTTCTCCCACCAATGCCAGTATCACACTGAATCAGAATGGCCAGTGTAGCAATTACAAGTATCTCACCCTACAATCTAAAGTGTGCACAAAGAATACCTTCCCTTTGTTTCTCAAAAACTGAACTTAATTTCCATTGGAGCTTCCAAATCATAATCTCAGTCACTTCAGATAACATTAATGACCTTAAGACAGTGCCAGCCAAACTGGCTACACCTTCAACACCCACATCTTCCCCAGTGTGACTATGGTCTCTGAGAGCCTCATTCGGTATTGAGGCATGGGTGGGGTGGGGACAGAGATGGATGGGGCACTGCTCTTCAGCTGCTGTCATTAATTCATGCTGGCATCTGCTGAGATGCAGCCCATGCCCATCACGTCCTCTGTTATTGATCTACAGAGGACTTAGCTCTGCTCCATGATCTGCCTCTCCAAGTCCAGCACTGTGTGCTTACTTCTGCATCTCTCTGGGTACATGCAAATCATGTTCCTATTCTCCATGCAACGCTGAGCTCTAAGAAGCCCTCTTGAGGCCACTATCCCTGCACACTCCACATGCTCCTCTCTACTGCCCATAGGTGTTTGAATAAATGAAGAACAACTCAGGAAGTCTTGCCACCCTTCTAGGCTCCCCTAAGAAAGTTAAGTGTAGATATCCTCCCTCCAGGTTGTCCCCAAAACCGCTGGATATACTGTCAATTACTTCACCCAGCCTCCCTAAGAACTCATCCCTGAGAGTCATGGGACCCTTTTAAGGGAACAGCACCAATGCAAACTTCTTTTTTTCCCCAATGTACATTTCTGTTGCATTCCCTCCAATTCTCCTCCTTTAGCCTAGATAAGCTTTACCTTTTGTGGAGCAGGGGAAAAAAAATCCCAAACTCTGATTAGTCCTCTATTCTGTAGACCTTGAGTCTCTTCAAGGCAATGATTTTTGGAGCCTCAAATCCCTAAGCTTTAGAAGTCGCAAGTCTTCCCTTTCAAACAATCATCTGTGTCTTGAGTTTTCAAACATATCTTGAAACTCCACCCCAAGATTTGACTCCTTCAGGCTCATATCTTTCTCATACCTTTCTGTTCTGCTGTAAAAATTCTTCCCAAGGCAAAGAATGCCTTAAAGTGTGGTTTGACTAGGCAATGTACCACAGGACTCTCCCCAAAATGCTAATAACAAAATACAATAGTATATACATCAAAATAGTATCTCACTGCCTCTTAACTTGTCTCATTCTCTACCAGACTGAGCTAACTAAAAGCAATTATTTCATGTCTTTGACTAATACCATGTGCTCCATAAATTTCAATTGAATAAATAAATAAAACATTGATTTCTGTGCATAGTATTTAAGATTTTAAGCAATAAACTATATACTGGACTATTAATCAGGGTATAGATTAGCTCTACAAAGAAAGTAAAGTTCCTTGTATTAGAATGGTAGAGCTGGGCACCTGCATGGCTCAGTTGGTTGAGCCTTCAGCTCAGGTCATGATCCTGGAGTCCCAGGATCAAGTCCTGCATCAGGCTCCCAGCTCCATGGGGAGTCTGCCTCTCTCTGACTTTCTCCTTGCTCGTGCTCTCTCCCATTGTCTCTCTCTCAAATAGGTAAATATTTAAAAAAAAAAAAAAAAAGAATGGTAGAGCCAACAGAATGGCTAATCTTGATTCTTCCACTCAATATTTACTAAGTTGTTTTATGAGTCAGACACTTGTTTCATACACAATCTCCCTTAATTTCATCTTAGAAATGAGAATGTGCATCTTTTAGAGAATGAGACTCCAAGTGCTTGGGGCCCAGTTTTTTCACAGAAAATGGGAAGGCTCTCTGTCCCCACAGAAGAGCCACCAAGTCCAAGCAGAGTGAGACGGAGAACACAGGAAGTTACAGAAAATGAGCATCTTTTGGGGCACTTATGGCTCTGACCTCATTAGATCTGCAAGTGAAAACCCAGGGAACATATTTATCATTTCATTTCATGTTTTATATTATCAGCTCTTGCACTGAGATAAATTCATGGAAGTTAATATGGGGAAACTGGTAATAAGCTCAGGAAGGCTCTTGGAAACCTCATATTGTATTTGCCCTGAGGCTCATAATTTGACTTTCAATCAACACAGCTGAAATACGTGGCATGAAAATTTTATCGCGAAAGGATACTGTGTGCCAGAAGGTAACCTCCTTTCTAAGCTAATTATTTACTGTTAAAGGGAAAATATTGTAATGTAAATCACAGGTGCATTGTTCCTCGGATTCTGGCTGGAGTATGAAGATGACTACGCTTTCTAAAATCCGATGGAGTCACTGAATCAGGTTCATCCCAAAGTGACTGCTGCCCAGCTATATTACCAAACTGGAAACCAGGAAGGAGGCAATTTAGTATAAGGGAATAACCATTAGACTTAGACAAAAGACTTGAAATCAAGCCTTCCTCCCTTGCTAAGTCACCAATGACCCTAACCCTGTTTTCTCGTCTCTTTGCAGGGGATAATAATATGGACCCTCCAGATAGCACATGGTTTCTGGGAAGACCCAATCAGTTACTACATGTGAAAGAGATCTGTGCACTATAAAATGTCCTGCCCTGTGAAAGGACAGAAGGCAACCTGGCTAACAGGCTAATGCTTCCTGTCCTTGTAGGAACTCAACAATAACAGCCCACACTCTCAAAGTGCTCACTTTGTACAAGCACCTTTCTAAGTGATTACAAATATTAACTCACGTAATCCTCAAACAACCCACTGTGGTAGGTTCTACTGTTATTCCTATTTATACATAAGGAGATGGAGTTAAGGAGAGGCTAAGTCACTTGCCACATGGCTCCAGAATCCCTGCTCTTCATACCCTGGGTAAGGATGTCTTCCTATCTCCCAGCCTCCCCTCAGACATCTTTATCTTTGATCCTACTGTAAAGCCCTCCTTCTTGGGCCATAAAATAGCTAAAAGAATCTAAATACGTCAGGAACTTCATTGATGAGAAGCAGGAGATGGAGGGTGGACTCCAGAAAGAAGGGACAGGATGGAGGACATGAACATGCTCTCAGCAAGAACACGGTTAGTGTGTGAGAGAGCCTCACCTGGCTGAGCCTCGAAGGCCTTGGCAAATGGGACAGCTTTGCCAAAGATTCACCAAGTGACTGGGGTAAAAAGTCTCCTAAGCCCATAGAATAAGATCCTATTTCCCAAGCCTATAGTCAAGACACTCCACAATTTGGTTTCAACTTACTTTACCAGCACTATCTCCCAAAGCAGAATTACATGGAGTAGGTAACTAAAGAGCACATTCTTCACAGAGTAAGACGGTTAATACACATGTGACTCACAAATTAAAATACGTGGGGCAAACGCGACGATTGTTTTTCCCACCATGTACAGTACGACAGTTGTGCACTGCACAAAGTTGTTCAGTCTCTCCAAGCCATGTTCCCATGAGGTATGTCTGCCTGAGGGGGGCTACCTTCTCACTGCCCAAAACTCCTGCACAGGCTAGCAGAATCCTGATTGCTTCATAAGATTCTGCAAGAATTCACTTAGATTATGATTACTATGTGTTTAGCCCTATGTATGAAAAGAATTACGTGTTCAATAAATGTTCATTGTCATTGCTCTATCGTTCTTGTTGATGTATGATCTCCACTCAAAAGAATTTTTTTTCCTTCTCTGTCCAGTCAGTTTGCCCACTGCCTGCGCATTGCCCTCCAAGTTTCTCATTGGCCTGTTCAGTGTACCCACCAATGGTTAAAGTCTTTCCATGCTCCAAGCCCCTCTTCAGTCCCCACATTCTCTGTAAATCATTCCGACAACTCTTGCCTTCCTCTTTTGAACCCCCAGAGCGTCGACTGTCGGCATAATTCACTTGGCAATTAATCATTCCGTGCCTTGTCACAGCTCCCTATTGTAGTTAAGCCAATTATGCTGAACCGTCTTTGTACCTTCCTCAATGCCTGTGTCCTCACCCCATCCTCCCAACTTCTGGATGTCCTTAAAACACCCAACCCAGTACCGCACCCAGGAGGAACTAGGTGTATTCATCGGCAAAATCTCAGGAGACACGGTAGTGACTTGAAGAGTTAGGAGCAAAGTGCTTTTTGAAGGTTTTTAGATGATTAAAAAGAAGACCACAAACAGGAAAATTAATCAGCACATCGATTTATCAAAATGTCCACTTTGGAATGTCTGCGTGGACAGAGTCTGTGCAGGTGGTTCATGCCACGTGCTGCCCATTTTCCAGGCTCCTCCCAAATGAAACCCAGAGTCCCAATGAAACCCTGTAAATTCACAGTGAAGTTCTGACAAACTGTTTATTAACCAAGAGAACATGGAAGCCTTGGGCATGACTTAATGTTCCTTTTGAAATTGGGAAGAGAGAACCTCTTGCTTCATACGCTATTACCCCTATACCTCACCTGGTGTCCTATTTAGTGAGTAAGCAGGTCCTGAGCATTGAACAAACTACAGAAGAGAACATGAGACCAAGATAATTTACACAGACCCCCACCCCATTCCTATCTCTTTCACCAACAACCCCTTCCCCACGTCTAAGACTCATTCCAGGCCTAACTACTTCCAGAGATTTTCCTGGATTCTGCAGCCACAGGAATCACTCTCCCGTTAGGATCCGTCAACCCTGCAAATTCCAAACCATCTCACCAAACATTCCACCTTGTGCTATCAAAATCCCACCAAGGTTTTGGTCTACTTTCATAAGATGCTGACGTGCATGTGAGCACAAAAGTACCACCATAATGTCTAATTTGAAATATTTCTGTTCATCAGAGCAGTTACATTGACTGACTATAGAAATGCATAAATGAATCATAAAACACAAAATCAATCTTTATTAATAAAAAGCTTTAACTGTTTTAAAATGTGTGAAATCTTATTTGAAAATAGGTCCCACTGCAGACAACAAAACAAAACAAAAGCTTGAAAAAGACTGCTTCCCATGATGCATCTGGTAATTAATCCTTGATGTCCTAAAGATTCCCTGGCATTGTTACCATTTTCAGTATTTTCAGTATTTAAAGACCATGTATTAATTATTAATCATAGTGAACTTTTTAAATGTTCTATAAACTGGGTTGTTCCAAGAGCAGCAGGGAGCCGAAGCTGGGGGTGGCATCATTCTGACAGAGAAGTTCGGGCTCACCTTGCCTCTCTCCAATTTAAGGAACTGGACCTGTTCACTTCAGAACATGCACAGAAGATGGGAAAGGTGTTGACATTATTTTCAAAGCTTTTACAGAGATAACACCATCTGCTGTGCTCCCCTAATCCATCCTAACAGTGATAAAATCAGTAATCCCAGAGGGGTCACCAATGTTTCACCTCCTCTGATGGAGCTAATTCTTCTTAATCAAACTGGTGTTCCAGACCTCCTTCTCCTAAGGAGCCTTCAGTCTGTTTCTGGGTTTGCAGACTCTCGTTTGAAGACTACTGGGGGCTGTGGGCTAGCCAGAGTTCTTTCCATGGCAGAGATCAAGCAGCACAGGCTGCCATGACATTTAACCAGGTATGTTCCAAATCATTTAACACCAGAAATACTTCAAATAAGAGTTAAAATACTGGAAGGCAATTTAGCATGGACAATACAAGCACATCTTAGAATCAGACTGATTTTTCATCCCTGGTTTCTTCACTGACTGGCTGTATGACCTTGGGAATGACTCTAACCTCTCTGAGCTTCAGTTCCCTCATTTTTTAAACAAAACAAAAAATAGTAATAATAATACCTGCCTCTCATACCTTTTGAGGATTACCTAGAACAATACATGGAAAGTGCTCGGAGAGCATCTGGCACTCAACAACTGTTAGCTATTATTTTTAATGAGTGAAGTTTATGAATTATGTGCTTTTCTGAAGCTAAATGCACGAGGCATCACTTTCATTGACCCACATTCTGAAACACTTTCTCGAATGACCAGGAAAGGCTGGAGGCGCAGTTAGGCTGTGGGAAATGGCTCACCATCTCAGGAATACCAAATAGAGCGCCTTGCACACATGAACACATCATTTGTCGCGACCTTGGGTGGGGAGGCTCAGACATGCCCCTCAGGGTACAGCCAGAGCATTTCTTTGCAAGTGGAATTCTCAAGGCTCAGTGGTGATTTGTCTTTCTTTTTAAAGTGTGAGAACTCGGAGATCATGTCTAAAACCCAAAGATATCCAGATGCTCAGCAGTAAGAAGACATAGCTTGAGGGACAGAGATACAGGTTCTGAGCCAGCTTAAGCACAAATTGTGTGACCGTGGACAAGCTACTTAAATTCTATCAGTCTCATTTTTCTTTTTTGTAAAATGTAACAGGTAAAACATATCTTTGTGGACTGTTATAAAGATTAAGTCAAAATACATAAAGCGCCTAAGCTGGATTTTTTTTCCCTGTGTGACATTAAGCAAGATAACCCCTGAACATCAATCTCCTTACAGATATGAGGACGAAAATAATCTCTCAGGGTTGTTTGTTTTACACTATTATTGCATCGTAACTGACATGATAAACTGTCTATTTCAAGTGCACAATCTCATAAATTTTGACATATGTGTACACCGACAAAACCACTACCACAATCAAGTTAATGAACATACATCCATCAGCCGCAAATGCTGCCTCATATGTCTCCTGGACCCTTCCCAATACATCCCAACCTATGAATTCAGGCGACCAACAGTTGTCAAGTACAGTATGTGCTCTATTTCTGTATAATATGTTTTGCTCAGCATAATTATTTTGAGAGTAATAATAGTGTCAATCCACCATTCATTATTTTTATTGTCAGTAACATTCCTTTGTATGGATAGGACACAGTATGTTTGTCTTTTTGCTACTGATAGGCATTTGGGTTGTTTCTGGCTTGAGACCACTCCCAGTAAAGCCATGTTGAATATCTATATACAAGTCTCTGATACTTCTCAGGTAAATCCCACTCCTAAGAGCAACATGGCTGAGTCATAGGGTATACACAATGTCTGACTTTTGAAGAAACTAAAAAACTGTTTTCCAGAGTGCTTGTGCCATCTGCCATGTCTATCACCCATGCATGAGATTTCCAGTTTCTCTACATCCTCACCAGCATCTGATGTGACATTCCATTTAACATTAGCTGTTAGAATCAGTGTGTAGTAGTATCTCAGTGATCTTCATTTGCATTCTCTAATGATTAATTAAACTGATCAATTCTTTAAAGGCCCATTTGCTGTATTCTTCACTGGAGTGCATAATTAAATCTTTTGCCCATGTTTTTACTGGGCTGTTTTCCTCTTTTTGAGTTTTCAGAATTATCTTTATATTTTGTATACAAGCCCTTCATCAGATACAGGTTTTGCAAATAAATGTTTTCATATTCTAGGCTGTCCTTTCATTATCCTACGGTGCTTTTCAAAGAGCAAAGTTTTCATTTTGATGAAGTCCAACTTATCAATTTTTTGTCTTTTATGGATTATACTTTTGGTGGCATTCGTGAGACAGGTTGGCTTAGTCCAAGTTTACAAATGTTTCCTTCTATGTTCTCCTAGAAACTTTACAGCTTTAGGTTTTACTTTTAAGTTTATGGTCCATTTTGAATTAATCTCTGAATATATGTGACATAGGATCAAAACACTTTTGTTTGCTTGATTGGTATGTTCTGTTTTGCATATGGATGTCCAATTGTTCCAGCATCATTTAAAAAAAAAAAGTACTATTTTTCCACTTGCTTATCTTTGTGCTTTTGTCAAAGATCAGTTCTCTGTATATGTCTTGGTCTACTTTTAGAGTCCCTATCACATTCTGTTTTGCTATATGTCCATCTTTGCAGTGATTTCATACGGTATTAAATATAGCAGTTTTGTAAGAAGTCTTAAAATTTAGTAATGTTAAGGGCACCTGGGTGGCTCAGTGCGTTAAAGCCTCTGCTGTCAGCAGAGGATCCCAGGATCCCAGGATCCTGGGATCGAGCCACACATTGAGCTCTCTGCTTGGCAGGGAGCCTGCTTCTCCCTCTCTCTCTCTGCCTGCCTCTCTGCCTACTTATGACCTCTCTCTCTCTGTCAAATAAATAAAATCTTCATCAAAAAAAAATTAGTAATGTTAGTTCACCAATTTCATTCTCTTTCAAAGTTGTTTTGGTTGTTGTATGTTCTCTGATTTTCCTTTAGGATCTTAGATTCAGTTTGTGAAAAATCTTTAAGAAAAAAAAGAAAGCCTCCCAGGATTTTCACTGGGATTGAACCTATGAAATAATTTGGGAGACCTGTGTTTCATCAACAATATCTGATGACCAGTAGTATTATCTTAACAGTGTTGAGTTGTCTAACCCATAAATAGAGTTTCTCTTTCCACTTTCTTAAATCTTCTTTAATTTTTCTTGGTGTATAGACCTACTTCTTCTGTCAGACTTCACCCTAAGTAATTAACATTTTTGGTGTCATTGTAAGTTGTATTTTTTATTTAAATTTCCAGTTGTTTTCTGACAATACAGAAATGTAATTTATTTTTATACTGTATATACTGTTTATACTGTATATATTTATAAAAATATAATTAAAAACAGCTTTTTGTCTTTGTTTCCAATATGGATGCCTTTTATTTCTTTTTCTTGCTCTTTGCCCTGGCTAAAACATCCAGGTTGAAAAGACTTGATAACAGCAGACATTCTTGTCTTGTTCCTATTATCAAAGGGAAAGCTTTCAGTCTATCACTGTTAAGTATTTATCTTCCATAGGGTTTTGTACATATCTTTTCAGTCAAAGAGGTTGTATTGTCGCTGCTTTGATGAAAGTTCTTATCAGGATTGGACTTTGAATCTTGTCAAATGCTTTTGCTCATATATTGAGGTGATCATATGGCTTTTTTGTTTTAATTGTTAATATGATGAATTACATTGACTGACTTTTTAGCATTAAACCAACTTTAAATTCTTAGGATGAAGCCAACGTGGTCTCTTTGACAAACTGAATATAACTTGCTAAAATTCCGCTTAAGATGCTTATATGCATATTCACAAAGGATACTCATCTGTAGTTTTCCTTTTTTTTAATTTAGTTTTTATTTATTTTCAGCATAACAGTATTCATTGTTTTTGCACCACACCCAGTGCTCCATGCAATCCATGCCCTCTATAATACCCACCACCTGGTACCCCAACCTCCCACCCCCCGCCCCTTCAAAAACCTCAGTTTTTTTTTTTAATTAATTTTTTATTTTTTATAAACATATATTTT
>NC_081568.1:73784590-73800756 GCF_022355385.1 Mustela nigripes | reverse complement strand
CCATTTGTATGTCTTCATTGGAGAAGTGTCTGTTCATGTCTTCTGCCCATTTTTTGATATGATTATCTGTTTTGTGTGTGTTGAGTTTGAGGAGTTCTTTATAGATCCTGGATATCAACTTTTTGTCTGTACTGTCATTTGCAAATATTTACTGCCATTCTGTGAGTTGCCTCTTTGTTTTATTGACTGTTTCCTTTGCTGTGCAAGGATGGTTCAACATTCGCAAATCAATCAATGCGATAGAACAAATCAGTAAGAGAAGAGAGAAGAACCACATGGTCCTCTCAATTGATGCACAAAAAGTATTTGACAAAATCCAGCATCCATTCCTGATTAAAATGCTTCAAAGTATAGGGATAGAGGGAACATTCTTGAACTTCATAAATTATATCTCTGAAAGACCCATAGCAAATATCATCCTCAATGGGGAAAAGCTTGCAGCCTTCCGTTGAGATCAGGAACACGACAAGGATGCCCACTCTCACCACTTTTGTTCACATAGTATTAGAAGTCCTAGCAACATCAATCAGACAACAAAGAGAAATAAAACGTATCCAAATTGACAATGAAGAAGTCAAATTCTCTCTTTGCAGATGACATGATTCTTTTTACGGAAAACCCAAAAGAATCCACCCCCAAACTATCAGAACTCATACAGCAATTCAGTAACATGGCAGGATACAAAGTCAATGTACAGAAATCAGTGGCTTTCTTATACACTAACAATAAAAATACAGAATGGGAAATTAGAGAATCGATTCCACTTACTATAGCACCAAGAACCATAAGATACCTGGGAATAAACCTAACCAAAGAGGTAAAGGAACTGTACTCGAGGAACTACAGAACACTCATGAGAAATTGAAGAAGACACAAAAAGATGGAAGACCATTCCATGCTCTTGGATTGGAAGAATAAACATTGTTAAAATGTCTACACTGCCTAGAGCAATCTATACTTTTAATGACATTCCAATCAAAATTCCACTGGTATTTTTCAAAGAACTGGAGCAAATAATCCAAAAATTTGTATGGAATCAGAAGAGACCCCAAATTGCTAAGGAAATGTTGAAAAACAAAAATAAAACTGGGGGCATCACGTTACTTGACTTTGAGCTTTACTACAAAGCTGTGATCGCCAAGACAGCATGGTACTGGCATAAAAACTGACACATAGACCAGTGAAACAGAGTAGAGAGCCCAGATATGTACCCTCAACTCTATGAGCAAATAATCTTCGACAAAACAGGAAAAAATATAGAGTGGAAAAAAGACAGTCTCTTCAATAAATGGTGCTGGGAAAACTGGACAGCTATATGTAGAAGAATGAAACTCCATTCTCTTACACCATACACAAAGATAAACTCGAAAAGGATAAAAGACCTTAACATGAGACAGGAATCCATCAGAATCCTAGAGGAGAACAGAGGCAGTAACCTCTTCGATATCAGCCACAGCAACTTCTTTCAAGATATGTCTCCAAAGGCAAAGGAAACAAAAGCAAAAATGAACTTTTGGCCCTTCTTTTACTTTTGACCTGTGTGTTTTCATATTTCTTGTAAGGAGTATATTACTGGGTCTAGCTTTTTTATCCAATATCACAATCTCTGCTTTTTTAAAAAAACAAATTTTATTTGAGAGACAAAACAGGAGCAGTGGGGAGGAGAGAAGGGAGGCAAAATCCATATCAGACTCCATGCTGAGGGCAGAGCCTGACACAGGGCTCGATCCCAGGACCCTGGGATCATGATCTGAACCAAAGGCAGACACTTAACTGACTGAGCCACTCAGGCACTCCACAATCTCTGCTTTCTAATTTGAGAAGTTATAGGTAATAGGATAATTAATATATTAGGTTTAGGTCTTTCATCTTGCTATTTGTTTCCTATTTTTCTCCTTTATTTCTTGTTCCATTTTTCTTCTTTTTCTGCATTTATTTGCATTGGGTATTTTTTTTATGATTTCCTGTGTTGGTTTATAGCTTGCTTTGTTGTTTTTGTGGTTTCTTTACAGTTTACAGTATACACCTTCAACTTATCACAGTTTTTCTTTAAGTGAGTTTATATCACTTCATACAAAGTTTAAGAACCTAACAACAGCATTCTTCCATTTGTCACCTCTAGGTTTTATATTATTATTGTAAATTTGCATATGTATGTAAATATTATAAACTCCAAACACATTATTGTTATTTTTCTTTAAACAGTCAATTATCTTTTAAAAAGATTTAAATAATTTAAAAAATATTATATATTTACCTATGTAATTACAATTTCTTATTCCTGAGTATAGATTCTTATTTCCTTCTAGTATCATTGTCCTTCTGTCTGAAGGACTCCTCTCAATATTTCTTATAAAGTAGAGAAGATGGTAATAAATTCTTTCAGCTTCTGAATGCTTGAAAATTTCATTATTTTTTCTTCATTTTTGAATGATATTTTTACATAGACCAGTGGAACAGAGTAGAGAGCCCACAACTTTATAGTCAAATAATCTTCAACAAAGCAGAAAAGAATATACAGTGGAAAAAAGACAGTCTCTTCAATAAATGGTGCTGGGAAAATTGAACAGCTATGTATAGAAGAATGAAGCTTGACCATTCTCTTACACCATACAAAGACAAACTCAAAATGGATAAAAGACCTCAACATGGGACGCCTGGGTGGCTCAGTGGGTTAAGCCTCTGCCTTCGGCTCAGGTCATGATCTCAGGGTCCTGGGATCGAGCCCCGCATCTGGCTCTCTGCTCAGCAGGGAGCCTGCCTCCCCCTCTCTCTCTCTGCCTGCCTCCATGCCTACTTGTGATCTCTGTCTGTCAAATAAATAAATAAAATATTAAAAAAAAAAAAAGACCTCAACATGAGGCAGGAATCTATCAAAACCATACAGGAGAACATAGGCAGTAACCTCTTTGACATCGGCCACAGCAACTTCTTTCAAGACATGTCTCCAAAGGCAAGGGAAACAAAAGCAAAAATGAACTTTTGGGACTTCATCAAGATCAAAAGTTTCTGCACAGCAAAGGAAACACTCAAGAAAACAAAGAAGCAACCCATGGGATGGGAGAAGATATTCTCAAATGACACTACAGACAAAGGGCTGATCTCCAAGATCTATAAAGAACTCCTCAAACTCAACACTCAAAAAACAGAAAATCACCTCAAAAAATGGGCAGAAGACATGAACAGACTTTTCTCCAAAGTAGACATACAAATGGCTATCAGACACATGAAAAAATGTTCATCATCACTAGCCATCAGGGAGATTCAAATTAAAACCATATGGAGAGGGGATGCCTGGGTGGCCCAGTGGGTTAAAGCCTCTGCCTTCGGCTCAGATCATGATCGCAGGGTCCTGAGATCAAGCCCCGCATTGGGTTCTCTGCTCAGCAGGCAGCCTGCTTCTCCCTCTCTCTCTGTCTCCCTGCCTCTCTACCTACTTGTGATCTCTGTCAAATAAATAAAATCTTAAAAAAAAAAAAAAAACACACATGGAGATACCACCTTACACAAGTTAGAATGGCCAAAATTAACAAGACAGTAAACAAGATGTGTTGGAGAGGATGTGGAGAAAGGGGGACCTTCTTACACTGTTGGTGGGAATGCAAGTTGGTGCAGCCATGTTAGAAAACAGTATGGCGATTACTTAAGAAACTAAAAATAGAGATACCCTATGACCTGGCAATTGTACTCCTGGTATTTACCCCAAAGATACAGATGCAGTGAAAAGACGGGCCATCTGTACCTCAATGTTCATAGCAGCAATGGCCGCAGTCACCAAACTATGGAAAGAGCCAAGAAGCCCTTCAACAGATGAATGGATAAAGAAGATATGGTCCATATATACTATGGGGTATTATGCCTCCATCAGAAGGATGAATACCCAACTTTTGTATCAACATGGATGGGACTGTAGGAGTTATATTGAGTGAAATAAGTCAAGCAGAGAGAGTCAATTATTATATGGTTTCACTTACTTGTGGAACATAAAGAACAACACAGAGGACATTTGGAGATGGAGAGGAGAAGTGAGTTAAGGAAATTGGAGGGGGAAACAAACCATGAAAAACTGCTGACTCTGAGAAACAAACTGAGGGTTTTGGAGAGGAGGGTGGTGCGGGTTGGGTGAGCCTGGTGGTGGGCATTGCGGAGGGCATGTATTGCATGGGGCACTGGGTATGGTGCATAAATAGTGGATCTTGGAACACTGAAAAAATAAAATAAAATTTTAAAAAAGAAAGATATTTTTACAGAGTATAGAATTCTATGCTGACAAGATTTTTCTTTGAGTCCTTTAAAGATACTGTTCCATTCTCTTCTCACTTGCTTTGCTCCTGATGAGAAATTCTCCTGCATCTTTCTCTATACACAATGTTTCGTTTTCCTCCTTTTAAGTTTTTCTTTTTATTACTTATTTTGGGAAATGTGATTATGTACCTTACAGTAATTTTATACTTCTCATGCCTGCAGTTCATTTAGGTTCTTAGATTTGTGATTATCAGATGAGGAATACCTCCTCTGGAGGTTCAAATAACATAATTTTGCACAATCCAGAGGTACTAAATATAAGGTAATTTATAATTTTCCAACAGCCAATCTGAAAATTTTTCCTTTTTAGCTCTCCTGGATCAAAGGCTAGAATCAGGGATGGTACCAGGCCTCACAGAGAAAGTGTCTCAAACCTTTTCTGGGGATCATTCAAGTACCATAAGCATTTCTAAAAATGGGAGACATTTCAGGCAGATTCTTGTGTTCAAAAAAAAAAACAGGTTGCAGAAAAAAACGAGAGACTAGGCATAGTGAGATGAGGGAGTTTTGGCAATTTGACAAACATCAAATGGAACTTACCCCATTGAAGAAGTCTCAAAATGCTTCATTGGACTGGCTAACTTCACATACTTTTAAGGTACATGTGTCTGTGGTCTAGCTGTTTCTAAAAATTTTAGAGTACACTATTAAATCCTAATGCAAAAAGGAAGAGGAGAGGAAAGGGTGAGAGGCGGGAAAGGCAAATATTTGCTCAAGCTTATGACTGCATTCTAAAATCTTGGTTTTTGGGTGCCTGGGTGGCTCAGTGGGTTAAGCCTCTGCCTTGGGCTCAGGTCATGATCTTGGGGTCCTGGGATCGGGTCCCACATCGGGCTCTCTGCTCAGCAGGAAGCCGGCTTCCTTCCTCTCTCTATCTGCCTGCCTCTCTGCCTACCTGTGATCTCTGTCTGTCAAATAAATAAATAAAATCTTTAAAAAATAAATAAAATAAAATAAAATAAAATAAAATGCCTCTTTTCCTGGTAAATGATCACACAGACTGGTGTGGAAATTACAGAGCTAGGTCTAAAAGGGAGGGAAAATAATTATGTTTCCAAACTGTTGACTTCCTATCTTCTCAGTAAGAAAAACAAACTTATAAATAGGAGAACTCCACAAAGAGTTCATGAAGAACACATGTATTACTGTCTGCTAGCATGGACAAAAGCTGGACTTGGGCAAAGTAACATGTGAATCCTGGAGAAGGCAAAATCAATACAGATGTGAGGCACTGGCTGCTGACACTGCTGATGTGGAGAGGCCTATTTCTGCTGTAAACTCAGAGAAAAACTTGATAAAACATTCTTCACAAAACGTAAAAATCAAAGTTCATGTGAAAGAGGGAAAGAGAGAGGAAGGAAGGGAGGAAAGGAGAGAGGAAGGAAGGAGGGGTGGAAGGCGGGCAGGCAAAACGGAGGGAAAGCCCCATAGGTCAGAAATGAACAGGAAAGCAGCAAGGGGAAGCACTGCTGTGTGGAGTATGGACCAGAGATAGGCTTCAGGGCTTGGAAGCTGGGGCTTAAGATCACTCAGGAAGCCAGGATCACATGGGACACAGATCTATTGGATAAAGATTGGGTATCCCATGGCACATGGCTCTCACAAAGGCACAGAATCCCTGATGTCTAGTACTCCACTGTATAATTACACCAGAATTTATTTGTCCATTCTCCAATGGAGAGACATTTGGGTGATCTCTGGTCTTTATGAATACAAGACACTGCTGCTATGAAGAGTCTTATAAAAGTCTCCTGGTACACAAAAACAAAAATTTCTTTAGGGCATATGCCTAGGAGAAATGCTGCTGAAACAGCAGGTATTATAAGTTGTTTACAAAATATGATATTTGCAAATGTTTTAGTTTTTACTAACTGGTGTGTATAAAATGGAATTTCATTGTACTTTTTAAATTGCAATTTTTGATTATTAATGGGATTGATCATCAGTTATATGTTTACTGGCGACTTAAGTTTCTTCTTCTGTAACAGACCAGTTTATCTTTTGTCCATTTTTCTATTGTGTTTTTGAGAAATTATTTGTAAGCTCTAGGAATTAATTCTTTGTCAAGTACATGTGTTATAAATATCTCTCTCATTTTTCACTCTGTTCATGGCAAAATATTCAACTGTCATCAAATGTAACTATATTTCCTTTGTAGTTTAGAATTTTTGCCACTATTTTATATCATTTCCTACTCCAAAGTAATACTATATTCTCCAATATTGTTCCCTAAAGTTTTATGATTTGAATTTCACCCTAATTTTTGTGGTATTTCAAGAAGGAATCCCATCACATATATTTAATATTTAAACGAACACAGTACCATTTATTAAAAAGCTCATCCCTTCCCCCACTGATTTGCAATTCTAATTTTGTCTGAAATCAAGTTTTCCATGTATGTGAAGTCTATTTCTGGATTTTTCTATATAGATTCACTGGTCTATTTCTCTATCCATATACTAATACCTCACTGAATTACTTTTATAGTTTTAAAATGAATCTTGATATCAGTTAGACCAATCCCCTCCACCATATATTTCTCCTTTGGGTAGTTTGTTTGTTTGTTTGTTTGTTTGTTTTTGTCAGAGAGAGTGAGCACAGGCAGACAGAGGGGCAGACAGAGGGGCAGGCAGAGGCAGAAGGAGAAGCAGGCTTCCTGCTGAGCAAGGAGCCCAATGTGGGACTCGATCCCAGGACGCTGGGATCATGACCTGAGCCGAAGGCAGCCGCTTAACCAACTGAGCCAGGCAGGAGTCCCGTCCCCCCTTTGGGTAGTTTGACTATCATACCCTTTTGCTATTCTGCATAAGCAAAACACCACCATCTCTCTCCCTCTCTCTCTCTCTCTCTCTCTCACAAACACACACACACACATACAGTAACAAACCTCTTTTTACACTATTTTTTAAAGTTTAGTAAATAAAGAAAGATAAAGGAAAAAATATTAACGGAAAGGTAATATGATATTATCAAATTATACTAAGCAAAATGAATCTTTAGGGATAAAATAGGGTCTTACTTAATGATGAAAAAAATTCATCAGAAAGGTACAAAAATATCAATCTGGTATAAATACAACCAGACAGTCTCAAAATGTTATCCAAAAAAAAAAAAAAAAAAAAAAGTAGACTTGAGAAGGAAAACTGATCTAAACTGATCTATCACCATGGGATATTTTAGCACATTTCTCTACAAAACTGTCACATCAAGCAGGCAAAATAAATAAATAAAATAAGACAAGTTTGAACAAAAAAATAAACAGTATTGATCCTGGAGAATCCTACAAATAGAGTAAACACGTTCTTTTCAAGCACACATGCATAATTCACAAGAATTGACAAAGTTCTGCACCATAAAAGAAGTTTCCACCAAGGAATCAATACCAAACATTGAATTCTCTAAGTACAGGAAAATAGCATTTGAAATCCATAGCAAAATGGCAACCTTTCAAAGTCCCTATGTCCAACTCTCACAGGGATTTTCATAAATTGCCAACCTCTTAGAAAGGGACACAGCGAAGGGCCTCTTCCTTGTGAGTAAAGAAAAAGGACTTTAAAAGGTAGCCTGGGGAGTCAAGCAGAGTCCAGTGGGGATTCTCACTCATTATTTAATAGCCATGTGACCTTAAGGAAGTGACACAACCTTTGTGTGTCACAATTTCCTCGAAGTCAGAATGGAAAGTGTCTTTTTCCCAAGGCTATGTGAGAATTAAATGAGATGATACACAGCACTTGGCATTAAGCAAGACCACATAGCTATAGCTAATGTTTGGGGTTTTTTTAGGTTTTCTTTACATTTGTTTCATTGTTGGTATTCTTATTATACTAAATCTGCTCTTCAACATAACAAATTGAATTCCTCTTAGGTTTTCCACCCAGTCATAAGGCACCCTTTTTCAAATCTGTACCATGGGTTTCAGGTTCAAACAGAGCATCACAGCAGAGGAGGCCAAGCAAAGCAACTAGCTTCTAATTTCTCATTCTTGGTTTCTCCAGGTGTTCACTGCTCCCAAGGAAGCTCCTTTTCCAGTTCCCTAGTTAAAACATCCAAAGGGGTCATTTTGATTTGACTATTTTTTACCAAACATGTGGACTTCTTTCCCTTCTTTTTTCCTCTTTGAAATCCTTTAAACTCTGTGGATGAGTGTGGAGCTGTGGATACGTGAAAGGCTGATGAACTAGCAACAAAGTGACTTGGATTAGAAAACCTGCCCTGTCGGACTCTTAGCTCTAGGAAACAAGCTGAGGGTTGCTGAAGCCAACCTATGGAGAGTCATGAATGCCAAGGTTAAACACTGGAGTTGCCTGTAGTTCAGTTTCCCCACAGGGCCATGGACTCATGGTGGAGAAAGACTGTACACAATTTGTCATTTTGTTCAAATACTTGGAATCTAGGCTTGCAGGTAATATCTGTCCAAGAGAAAGAAAGAATGGCTATTCTTTGGATTGAATGGATGTTCAATAAGGTTCATAAGAAAAAGTTTAATGAGAAGGTGCAAACAATACATGAGACAAGCTCAAAGAGTGGGATGTGACCAAAATGCACTTTACTTTTTTCTCTCACTGTCCCTCTAACTTTTTCTTCCTTACTGAAGTATAATTGACATATCATTAACCACAAATATTTAATTGAACTATGTTACAATTTTGACACAGACACATCCCCCTTTAACCATCTGCAAAACCAACAACATGAACATCTCCATTGCTCCCAGAAGTTTCCTCCTCGTGCCTCTTTAATGGGCTCTGAATCAGAGGTCTGTATGCAGCCTGGCCAGAGCGCTGTCAGCAATAGTACCCGTGTAGGAGTGAGGGCAGCAGGACTGAAGGCAAGAAGGGCTGGGGTTGAAATGTAATGAAGAGAGAACAGAGGCCCAGCCTGGCTGAGCCCATGTGGAGACAAGGCACCTTACACTGAGATAAGGGAGCCTATCCTGTGTACCCCATTTCTACCAGTCACTATATGTGTACTTCCCTGTAGGGGGAAGCCTAACCTTGGCAGCTCCCTTTGGCCCAAGGCAACTCCTGGGGAGGGACTCAGCTGCTAGCTTAGGGGGTAACATTCCCAGCAGTGGCAGGAATCAGGAACCCATATCCTGGAGGGGAAACTGTGGGGGGTGGGGGTACCCCAACATATACCTTCAATGGGGCAGGTAGGGGATATAAAGGTAGATGGCCTAGTCCCTGCCCTCAGTGGTCTCTACTTTATATGAAATCAATGAGGAAATAAGTGGTTTCTACTTTACATGAAAGAATCCACTTTAATGAACCCACAGTTTCTACATGCATTGTGCCACGCACGGCTCTGAGGGACTTTTATTACTGCATTACCACAAGCACCACTCTGATCCGGGACAGTAGAGCAGGTGCCTGAAGCACAGAGAGGCCAAGTAATCTCCCAGCGTGAATCACATGATTAGTCAGCTCAGAGCTAACAATCAAAACTCCAGGCTGTCTGGTCGACTCTACATTTCGAACTCCTACAATCTGCTGCCTCTCTGAACTAACACTTTTACTCATATTTTTTTATTATATTTTATACTGCATATCTTATCTTGCAAAAGTAGCTGTTGCCTATTATCCTCAAAACATGAAAAGTAGCAGTTTTGCACACACTGACTACATAAGTCATTCAAAGCCTGGATTAGAAATTACCAAAGTAACAACTGCAAAGTTATGTGATATTCTGTCACCACATTAGGAAAGGCTATCATTAGAACTTGTAATCGCTGATGGAGTCAAAACACCACCCTAGAATTAGTCTGATTCAAAGGAATTAGAAATAGGAAATACACACACACACACACACACGAGAGAGAGAGAGAGAGAGAGAGAGAGAGAGAGAGAAGGCCCAGGCTTGAAGACCCAGGCACAGAGCCTTCTTTCTCACTCCCCAGGAAATGGTTATTTTTTACTGGAATTTTCCTAGTAACTAAGAGATATCAAGCTTGAGCTAAGCAGCTCTCTGATGAAACTCAGTACGGATTGTATCTGACAAGGCTCAATCACAAAAACTAAATCGCGAAGACAAATAAGATGCAGTAAAAGATGAATCATATATGCATTTGACTTTATACAATCAGCAGAGCAGGTTAAGGAGTCTCTGTGAAACTATTCCACCTGCTTCTGGTACTGGAGCCTGAATCTGCAGACAAGGGCATCAGGAAGAGCAGACAGATGGGCAATGGCAGAAGCAAGGAGAAACTGGAAACTATCAGAATGCATAGAAAGAACTAGTAGCCACTGCAGGCTCTTGCTGCCTCCAAGCTCCTGCTATGTTGATGGCGGTATCCTGCAGGGGAAGCTGGCACCCTTCATCACAGAACTAAGCACAGGTCTGATCCAAGAATCAGAGAAACTTGGAGACAGAAAAGCAGCAGAAAGCTGGAGGTGAGCCAGCAGATCATCTAACACATGTGACAACCTGTAGGGGGCTGCAGCAACACCTCCAGTCCCTATGCTGACCTCCTGGGCATAGAGAATATGGCTGCTGCTTCAATTCTACCTGCCATGTCCCCTGCAAAAGGCCTTGTATGGTCTAAATGAATTCCCAGAAAGGAATTCTGGGAAATGTAGTTTTACCTAAGTTGACACAACATAAATTTACAACACCCATTTGTGAGGGCAGATCTAACACAAAAAGAAAGGACTCACATGCTCTACCTGAGAAAATGTTGCCTTAAATCTTCTCAAAGCAGCTCTTGATGTTAAATATGGCAAAACTTTGCATTTGTTTTTCTCCCCACAGAAAAAGTGATTAGTCACTAAGTACTCAACACTGGATTTACAGCCATTACCGTAGTTAATGCTTATGGTTAGCACTATATTAATTACCTCTAGTTTGCAAACAAATGCACTGAAGCTTAGAGAAGTTAACAGACTTTTTCAAAGCTACACAGCAAATTGCAAATCTGGGACCACATTGCTCTGATTCCATAATTCCTGCCCATCAGCAATTCACTCTGTTACTCTTATGGCACTAGAGAAATCTTTCCAATCATCACCTCTTAAGAAATTCTGAAAAGAGCCAGACTCTTTAGTGCAGTGGTACAGTCCTACTTACTTCTTCCTGGGTGCACAGTGAGAGAGACCCACAGAGAATCAGAACTGGAAGGGATCGAATAGATGTTTCCTCCCTAGAAACAAAGGAGAAGGGGGAAAGGAGGACTACAAATTCTGGAAGAAAGTGAGAGAGGGGAATCACGGATCTGTAAAGGGAACACTCAGCAGAACTAAGGTGAGGAGAAGGAAAGTATATGAGCAGAGGAGGGAAAGTACTACTGTTTTCCAAAGGAAAAGAAGGATTTGTCTATAGTCATGAGCAGTTTAAGATCAAGTCAGGACTGAGGGCTGTCGTGGGACACCTAAGTTGCTTATCTCTCAGTAAGACCTCGGTAAACCTACAACATCATAAACAAAATAGCCTTATCATTACCCTAACTTGACTAAATGTTAGACGTGCTTGCCTTTTCTGAGAGCATTTATTTTAGAAAACTTGTCACTGTAAATCCTTTCTCTCTGCTTCTGTGAGATGTAAATCTGTTAAAAAGCTTCTTACTAGTTTTATAATTCTGTAATGTCTTTCTCCTTGAGAAAGACATCCCTTTGAAATGTAATTATCAAGGTAGATAGCATCCCTATCTCCTAGTTTCTGTGGGAAGAGAAGAGACTAACATCCCACAGACACCCTCCTCCATGTTGTAAAACTAGCTCCTGCCACAAGGATACAGAAAGTTTACTTTTCCTTTAGAGAAGACTAATTAGCAAATACACACACCCTATGATCCTCCTCACCCACCATCCTGGCTGCTAAAAATGTTCCAGCCTTACGTGTCACTACAGTAGAACCGGATCAGGTTCCAGCCTCTCCTCTTACTGTAGTAGTCTGGAATAAAGACTTTGCTACCTGTTCAACTTCAGAACTTCATTCAGTGCAATTTTTGTTTGACTGTCATAAGCCTAATACAGAATGGGCAGAAGGGCAGAATTTAACTCTGGTCTACCTATGGAGAAAACATTTACTATGCAAAGGAAAATAAAATCACCAACCTCTTCCCCCCCCCCCCAGAAAAAAGGAGGAATTCAAGCACCTGGGTAGCCAAACTGTAAGAAATAGAGGTTTAGAACACAGGCTGTAGAACTGATCACTGCCCTCCATCCACCTCTTACTGCTCTTATAACCCTTGCAACACCAGCAACATTATTTAACCTTACTTTTTTCCCATGGTAATATAGTTCTGGCTGTATTAAGAATTAAATCAATGTGCCTGATGCTTCTATGATTCCTAGGGTCTAACTAGGAATCAAGAAAATTATCCTAATTATCCATCCAGAGGGAGCATTTTTTTTTCTCCCAATTTGCTATTTTGAGATATTCCAAACCCAGAGAAATGCTAAAGAATAGAAAAATATCCCCATTCCATTTACCTAAATTCACCAGTTGTTCTCACTTTGCACCTCTCTCTCTCTCTGTCTCTTTCTGTCCGTCTCTCTGCCATTTGAAAATAAGTTGCAGACATCATCCCTAAATACTTCAACACTAAAAATACTTCAGCATCCATTTCCTGAAAATGACATTCTCTTACATAAGTGAGAGGCATTAACCACACCCGAAAATACTCAATAAAATGAGGTTATTCCATTCATATTTACATTTCTTCAAGTGTTCCCCAAATGTCTTTTATTGTTTTTGTTTTTTTATTTCCTGATCCAAGATCCTTTCAAGGCTCACAAGCTTCTCTGTTCTGTTTCTGCCTCTTTAGGCAAAGTTGCACTAACATAACATAATAAAAATAAGTAAGTAAAATCTTTCTAATTCCATCCCTATATTCTTAATTTCCTCAGTTCTGCTTCATGCCACACACATACATAATAAATTTCTCACTGATCTAGATTATTTTCAAGAGAGATGATTGAACTATAAGAAGATTGTGTTACAGTCTATATTTAAATCCATGTATACCTTTTAAAATTTACTTAGAGGAATTTGGCTACTGGAGTATTAATAAGTTACATGTTATCTTCTAGGAATTCATTGTAATGAAAAGATAAAGGATTTTTCTTAATTTTTGTAGAGGACTGAGTTGCCCCCTTTGTCCTCAGAGGAACTCTTTTTTTTTTTTTTTCCCAAGATTTCATTTATTTACATATTTGAGAAAGAAAGAAAGAGAGAGTGCATGGGAAGAACAGAGGGAGAGGGAGAAGCAGACTGCACTGAGCACGGAGACATACACAGGGCTTGATCTCAAAACCCTGAGATCATGACTTGAGCCAAAATCAAGAGTTGGATGCTCAACCACCTGAGCCACCTAGGAGCACCTATTCCCAGAGCAATTGTTGCTCCCTTCTATCTCTGTTCTATTCTGCAAGACAGTTATGCTCTATAGGGTGCCTGTCCCAGGCGCCCCAGTAATTGACTTTCATCTGGATTTGGCCGATAGGAACCATTGGTGGGAGACTGGAGGTCAGGAAGAAAGGAAGCATTTTTCTACCTCTTTCTATACTTAGGCAGCAAGTGCAGCTCCTAGAGGGCTTCAGATCTTATTGGACAGGACAGCCATGATTGCTGCATTTGCTGATGGCCCTAAACACTGGGCTTGAGGAACATTCCCTTCTCTCTTAGATATTTTAGCCCAGGGTTGATGGTGGTTTCCTGCGGTTGTCTGTCTCTGAGATTGTTTGTCTTCTCAGTCATCCACTACTCACAAAATGAATTCTGTGCCGCCTCCTGTTTTGGAAAATAAGGAGCTTTAAAAATAAATGGTTTGGGGACAACTGGATAGTCATTTGAGAAAAAAATTAGTTTCATATCTCATAAAAATTGCCAGATCAAATTCCAAGTGGATCAGAGATCTAAATGTAAAAAATGAACATGGCTGATTTATCTCTTGACCTGAGCATGAAGAAAGTTAGAAACTATAATCCAAAATCCAGAAACAATGAAAGAAAAGGTCTATAATATCAATCATATAAAAATAAAGTATTTTTTATATGGCAGAACACCATATGCAAAGTCAAAAGACCAGTAAAAAAATCAGGAGACTTATATAATGGTCAAAAGGCTAACATCTATAACAAATAAAGAATTTTTAAAAATAAAGAAAAAATTGCAAAATATTATATATAATGAAAAAAACTCTCAAACAGTTCACTAAAAAATATAAAAATGGCCTTTAAATACAAGAAAACATATTCAACTTTATCCGTAATAAGATGTCACTGAGAACATTATTGAGAGACCATTTCTCATCTATCAGATTGGTAGAAAGTCCAAAATCTAAATAACATTTTTGTCAAGGCTGTGAAAATTCAGTTATTTTTTATAAGTTTCTGCTAGAAATGCAAAATGATAACAATCCCTCTGGAGGGAATTTGATAATATTTATCAAAATTATATATGCATTTACTTTTTGAACTGAAAACTCCACTTCTAGAAATCTGCCCCAAGACACACCTCCACAAATACCAAAGAGCATAGGTACAAGGTTTTCATTCAGGAATAATTTATAATAACAAAACTCTGCAGTCATTCTAAACAATGGCTCAAAGGAGAGTGGTTGACTTAAACAGACTGCTCCATAGGATGGTCTACATTGAAAACCGTCTACAATGTAGCTAAAAAGGAAAAATAAAGAGGTTCTCCATGAGTCCAGGATACAATGGTGTGCATATTTACCGATTATGTGAAAAAGAAGGGGAAATTGCTTTTCTTTGCAAAATGGAACAGGATATATCAATCAGAAATTAATGAAAATATTTACTACCAGGTATGTAGGGATAGTGTGGAAAGTATACGGAGGAAAGTGAGATTTCTTTTAGTGGACTATTTTTATGTACTTTTCATTTTGAACCATGTAAATATCTTAAATGTTAAAAAATATAATAAAAACACAAAAATACAGACATTAAATTTAAACGCAAACAGAAAAAAATAACCCAGCTGCATGCCAAATTGATAACAATCACACAGAGAAAAAAAAATTCAAGTAACTTTTGAGTACAGGGCTTTGACTATACACCCTAAAGAGAATATATTATAAGGAAAAAAAAAGTGGCAAAGAACTATTGACATTTGCTTAGCAGCTTTGTTCTTGGTGGAGGTATGGGTGGTACAATTATGCAACTGTTTTGTGTATATAATAGGATAAAACAAATGAGTAAATATGTTGATGTTTTCGGGAAGTAGGGTTTTTACATTCCTAGGTGAGGACAAAGGATATTAGGGTTGGATTTCAATGAGAGGTATCAATACAAGTTCATTATGTATGCATACATATTGATAGATACCATGAACACACATACACACTTCCTAGCTCTGTTCCCTGAAAGACCTTAAAGCAAATCCACTTCAATAGCGCTGAGTATATCTGCGCCCATATCTGGTTTCTAAACACTGATCACGACTAAAGTGCTTCCTAGAAAAATGGTTATTTCTAGGCCCGGGGCAGGGAATTTAAAAGGTAAGCCTAAAAAATCTCACGTCAAAAAGCTAGTAGGTGCACAAAGACTAATGGGTTCATTAAAAAGCAAAGTACAAAAGCTGGCTTGGTACAAGTGACACATTAAAAAGAATGATGATAATTGATTACAACATGTTGAATAAAAACTGAATTCATAAGTTCACAGTGATGAGATTGGTTGGGGGGGATAGGCATCAAGAGAGATCAAGACAGAGAAGAAAGCTCTTTTTATTAAAAGAATGGTGGCCGAGCTAGATACCTTATCTAAAGATTGCAAACACCTGAAAATCCATCGGCAGATCGAAGAGAAGAAGAACAGCAATTCTGGAAACAGAAAAACAACCACTTTCTGAAAGGTAGGACCGGCGGAGAAGTGAATTCAAAGCGACGGGAAGATAGACCC